>NC_082739.1:43640963-43950463 GCF_030144855.1 Hypanus sabinus
CAGGTAGTCCCAGATTGTGATGATTCTTCTGATGAAGAGTCACAATACCTAGCAATCCCAGTCAACAGAGAATCCTTAAAACAAATGTAACAATAATATATCTCTGTAATTTATTATTGAGCATAGTGTACTGTTTGCCTAATAGCAACTTGTTGGTTTATGACACCAAATGAAAATGAAAATGCAGTTTTTTTGGAATGTTGTTTTCCATTTTAATGGCTAGATACCACATTCCATAGTGACATATTATTATTCAAAACTTCCCTCCCATTGCTATCATCATTATCTATGATCACTATTCGTTCCTACATACCTATCAGTTCACCTCACAATTTTTATCACTCAAAATACATGTTCTGCAATATCTGGAACTTGGGGGTGAAAAAGCTTTCTTATCGCTGCTTCCCCATGTAGCTTAACTAGTAATGTCCCATAGTTATCTGTTGACACACGGACTCTCTCACCAAGCCATACACCAATTTTTAATTGGTCCTATTATATACACAGCATTTTTAAACCAAATTAGAACCAGGTGAGAAAATGAATTTTATTGATGTTACGTGAGACTCATGTTATTTCCATGAACTGTTTCAAAATAAAGGATACAAGGATTTTTGACAGTAATAATAGTTCTAGGCTTGCAAATCGATTGCAGTGTCTTCATTGGTAATGGACTCACGGAAACAGACCATTGCTTTTGCACTTGTGACTTTATGCCTCTGAACCACACAACCTCATTCTCTTGTAAATTACCCCTGGATTCTGCTTCAACAATGAAACTTGGCAGGCAATCTTCGACTCCTCTGTTTCCAAATTTTTTGCTAACCTCTCATTTTATTTTATTCTGCAATCCTGTTCAGCTTATTCTTTTGCTTTACATTTGCATTCATCAATAAAAAACTATCTATCTCACTTTAAAATAATCCTTTATAAACTTGACAGCTTCCATCAGATTACCTTTTAACCTCACTGAAAATGGCCCAATGTTCTTAAATCTGTCAGTGTAACAATAACTGTTAATATCACATTGAAATCAGAATCTGGTTTAATACCACTGGCATACATCATGAAATTTGTTATGATGTGACAGCAGTATATTGCAATACATAATAATAAAAAACTGTCAATTACAGTAAGTATATATACATATATAATAGTTTAAAGTGTAGCGCAAAAAAAGTCAAACATGAGGAAATCTGCAGATGCTGGAAATTCAAGCAACACACACAAAATGCTGGTGGAACGCAGCAGGCCAGGCAGCATCTAGAGGGAGAAGCGCTGTCGACGTTTCGGGCCGAGACCCTTCGTCAGGACTGTCGAAGTTTCAGGCCGAGACGTTGACAGCGCTTCTCCCAATAGATGCTGCCTGATCTGCTGTGTTCCACCAGCATTTTGTGTGTGTTGCAAAAAAAGTAGTGAGGTAGTGTTCATGGGTTCAATGTCCATTTAGAAATCTGATGGCAGAGAAGAAGCTATTCCTGGATCACTGAGTGTATGTCTTCAGGCTCCTGTACCCTCCCTGATGGTAGCAATGAGAAGAGGGCGTGACCTAGGTGATAGGGTCCTTAATGATGGATGCCGCCTTTTATGAGGCATCGCTCCTTGAAGGTGTCCTGGATACTACGTAGGCTAGTGCCCTTGATGGAGCTGACTGAGTTCACAATTTTCTGCAGCTTTTTTCGATCGTGTGTGGTTGCCCCCCACCACCCGCCCATGCCAGACAGGGATGCAGCCAATTAGGATGTTCTCCACAGTACATCTGTAGAAATTTCCGAGGAGAAATCTATGTAATATCTACTAATATATCTACTAAAAGCAATGTACATTATTTTTACGTACTTTTATTATGTTATGTAAAGCTATTCTTTCAACTTAAACGTAATTAACTGATTACAGAGGGTGAATACTCTCTCCTTGTATCATACTTTGAGATACTTGCCAAGAAATCAACTGACTTATTTTGTTCCATAGTCTGCTTGTGCTGGCACATTATTTCAGACCTTTCTACTCCACTCATTGTACTAAATGCATGTACCGATTATTTGTCTTCTCTAAGAGCTTATGATGTTCTTGACCTGCACAGTTCTCCACATTATTAGTAGCAGTATGTTGTGATAATGTTCACTTAATCTCAGTAGTTTATGAATAAGTTTTTTTTTGCACTGTACACAATGTTAGTTTGGATAATACCATGATCTATTGTGCACAGTTCTATATTTTTAATAGGGTTTATTCCAGATCACAATCTCACTGTTGTGGTCTTGGTTATAAGTTATTCAGGCTTTTCACTACTTTTTCCTGCCAACTTCTTATTGTCTCATTTTTCCTGCCTGACCTCAGAACCTGGCAGCAGGGCAAGGCAAGAACCTCTGTAAGCCACATAATTCCAAAATTGTTCAATTTCCAGTTTATTGCCACAGGTCAGAATCAAAATTGGAATCTGGTTTATCGTCACTGTCATACGCTCTGAAATTTGTTGTTTGGCAGCATTTTGAGAGCATAAGGAAGTAAGAACTAGAAGTGAGAGTCATTGACTCTTTGTGTCTGCCTACTCTTCAGTAAGATCCCAATGGTTGGTCTTTTCCTGTGCCGTTTTCCTCTATTATTCTCATATCCTTTAATTCAATTGATATCCAAAAGAAAATTAACCACTGTCTTTAATAGATTTGGTGGCCAAACCTCCAGCTCTTCGGGTGGATATTTCCAAAGATTCATTATCTGGTGGGTGAAGAAATTTCTCATCATCTCAGCATTGATCCTGTCAAGCCCCATAAGGAACTTAAAGACATTTGTTATCAAAGAATGTATAAATTATACAGTCTTGAAATCTGCTTACTCAAAGGAAGCCACAAAGCAAGAAACCCAAATTAATAAAAAAAATAAAAACAAAAAGACCAACACTCGATGTGCAAAAGAAAGAAAAAACAATGCAAATCATGCAAACAATTGAAGTGAACAACAGCATTCTGACCCAAAACTGAGTCCTCAGATCCGAACCCTGGATCAGCCCAGAGTAGGCCTAAAGCCTTACTTATCAGTTCCACATATAAGTGGGCTTAAAGGTTTGAATAAGGTCACCCTCATTCTCCTAAGCTCCAAGGAAGACAGACCTAAACTAACCAGCCCCTCTTTATAGGAAGACCTCTAATCACAAGATTTTTTTTTAGGCATGGGGACCAAATATATGAACAGTATTCCATGTATGATCTATAATTGTAATTAAACCGCTCTGAGTTTAAACTCCAAATCCTTTGCTATAAAGGCCACAGTGCCCCTTGCCTTAGAGTCATGGAGCTGCAAAGCACAGAAATAGGCCTTTTGTCCCACCACATCCATACTGGCTGGCCCTTTTGCACACAGTAGGATCTATGGAGTATTTCTCTAACACTGTAGCCACATTTTCTGAAGGTTCTGCACTTACCTTAGTTTGCTTCTTACAGTTTATTTATTCATAGAAACTTAATATTTGTTTTGATATTACCTGTAATTTTTCTCTCAATAGCAATTTTCACCTTTCTTATAAGTTTTTTAGTCCTTCGCTGTTGGATCTGAAATTTTCCCAACCTTTGTGAGTTTTCGATTTAATGGTATCCTTGCCTCCTTTGTTAACTACAGCTTGTATCTTTTGGTAGAATCCCTCTTTTAAATTGGGATGTATTTCTGCTCAGTGTTATTGACCACTGTTCATCTGCTGACCTGTCTTGTAGCTTACCCAGTTCACCTCAGTCAATGCTATCTCCTGATCACTATAATTGCTCTTATTTAAGTTGAAAACAGTGGTTTTAATTATATATTGTTCACTCTCAAACTTTATCTGAAATGCTATCATATTGTGGTCATCACTGCCAAGGGAACCTTAACCCAGAGATCTCTTACTAATCTCCTCAATACACATCACCAAACCTGAAATAATCTATTTCCAGATAGGTTGCATAACATACTGCTCTAAGAAGCAATCCCTCCATAAATTCTTCTTCCATAATACCTTTTCCAGTTTGGCCAGTCCAATTGATATGTAGATTATGCATAATTGCAGTTAACTTCAAATATGTCCTGGATATTTCCCCACTTATGTTCTCCCTATTTATTGACATAAGCTGTGAAGGGTTTTAACTACTGACTAGTAGAGGCCAAGATAATTGTGAGCTCCTACATTTCTGTATTTTCATAGAAATAACTTGCCTGAGTATATATAGATCCATCACTTTTCCTGCATGCAAATTGTGCATCAAATTAATTGAAGCTCAACAGTAGAAGCTCCATGTTTTATCGCACGGAGCACAAAGACCTGTGAGGTTTAAGTAGGACACATATGCGTTTTGCTCATACAGCAACAGCCAAGTGACAAGTGATAATTACTCTGTGCAATGTTCTGGAGAAGATCTGACATTCTCAAATGTGTCAGAAGCTGCAGTCTATCTTTCTGGAAACCTACGCTTCTTTATGTTGAACAAATCAAACTTGAAAATAGGGATTAGTCAGTTCATTTCCCCATCATCTTGGCATTTTCAGATACTAGCTCACTCTCCAAAATGTTCATATTCCATTATTTTCTTATGATGTAGAAGGAAGCTATTTCAGTCCATTGAGTCTATGTTATCTTATAGCTATGTTAGTCTATGTTAGTTTATAGATCAATCTCATTCACCCACTGATTTCCCCTGTAACCAATTCTACATCTCTCAGACCAATTTACATTGACTGGATAACTTACAAACCACTAGCATGTCTTTTGGAATGTAAGAGGAAACCCGAGCACCCAGGGAACTTCCTTCATCACAGGGACAGCTTACAAACGCCACAAAAGCAGGCCTGAAGTCCGAATTGAACTCAGGTCCCTGGAGCTGTGACCCCTCAGCTCTACCACCTGTGCCACTGCCCCGAATCACCTGACCACATTGTGTACTTCCCCGCAGGTTGATGGGGTCCTTCTCATAACAAGAACTAAATGTCCGCCATCTCTCACAGACAGCAGAGTTTCCCGTCGGAGATGGAGAACAAATAGCAGCAGCACACCAGATGATAGAGGAAGTCAGGCAGCATCTGTGGAGGGGAATAAACAGTCACGTTTCAGGGAAAGACCCTTTATCAGGACTGGAAAGGAAGGATGCAGAAACCAGAATAGGAGGACAAGGGAATGGTACAAGCTAGCAGGTGATAGGTGTGACCAGGTGAGGGGGAAGGTGGATGAGTGGAGGGGAGGATGAAGCAAGAAGCTGGAAGGGGCTAGGTGGAAGAGGTGAAGTGCTAAAGAAGAAGGAATCTAATAGGAGAGGACAATAGAAGAAAGGGAAGGAGGAGGGGAACCAGAGGGAGCTGATGGACAGGCGAAGCGAAGAGGACAGGTGAGAGCATAGCCCAAGTGGAAAACAACCCAAATTTGTGCAACCTCTTTTTATAGCACATCCCCTCTAATCCAGGCAGCATCCTGGTATATTTCTTCTGCACCCTCTCCAAAGCCTCGACACCTTTCCTATAATAGAGTGACCAAAACTGAACACAATTCTCAAGATATGGCCTATCTCGAGTTTTATAAGGCTGCAAGATAACTTCCTGACATTTGAACTTAATGTCTCAACTAATAAAGCCAAGCATGCCAAATGTCTTCTTAACCACTCTGTCAACATGTGTAGCCACTTACGGTTAGCTATAAACTTGGACCCCAAGATCCTCCTGCTCATCATCACTGTTAAGGATCTCATCCTTAACAGTGTACTGTCTCCTTGCATTTGAACTTCCCATGTAAACAACATCCCCAGCTCTGTCTTCATCAATCACCCTCATCACCTCAGCAAAAGGCTCAATTAAGTGAGTAAGATACAACTTGCCACACACAAATCCACGCTATGCTGGCTGTCCCTAATTCGGCCATGGTTTTCCAAATGCGCATAAGTCCTATCCCTAAGAATTCTGTCCAATAACTTCCCTAACACTGCAGGATATGCTCTCTTCTCATTGCTGCCATTAGAGAGGAGGTACAGGAACTGAAGACACACACTCAGTGTTTCAAGAACAGCTCCTTTCCCTCTGCCATCAGATTTCTGAATGGACAATAAATCCATAAACACGACCTCAGTGTTTTTCCTCTTTTTTTGCACTACTTATTTAATTTACATGCTTTTTTATATATATACGTATTGTAACTTATATCTTTTACTATTATGTATTGCAATGTACTGCTGCAGCAAAACAACAAATACGCCAGTGGTATTAAAACAGATTCTGATTCGGATTTGAATTCCGATTATCCCTGCTTTCCTTCTTGAATAATGGAGCAACATTAGCTACCTGTTGAGTCTCATACATAAATAATTGTGCCTTAGGGTAGAAATGGCAGTAGAATTAGACCAATACCCCACAAAGATAACAACTTAATGAAATAAAGATTGAAAATAATAAAGAAAGTGGGGCAATCGAGAATATTTTACATTAAAATGTTACATTGCTAGTATTTCGTCCTGCTTTGTTGAAAGCAAATCCCATGTAAGTGAACTGATCTGGATCCTATTCCCAAGTGTCAACGAAGGGTAGTAGGTCCCAGACTGGATTAGGCAATCATGGCTGGATGTCCGTGTATCAATGGTTTTATGTAGGGTAATTTTTTTGGTTTGGGAATTATGGACAATCAAAAATAGAGAAGTAATCTTGAGATTAAAGCCACTTACAGTCAGTAATTATTTTACCCTTATTATGTCCTTAATTTCAGGTCAATTTTAATCATTCTGAACAAATTACAATATTTCTAGGCACTGTTTTGGGATGGAACACTGCCTCAAGATCAAAGATTGGGATCATTTTGGTCTAACGCAGTGATAGTTCCTTTCCTCTTATCTTTGCTGCTCAACCCTTTGAGTTCCTCAAGCAAGCTGTTGCTCCAGATTTCAGCATCTGCAGACATCTCCTGCCTTTCATTGCGATCCACTGCTCTGCTACATTATCAGCTCTTTATATTTTCATGATATTTTTCTTTAAATATTTGCATAGATATGAAACTTGAAGTTTTACATTGCCCTAATTGTGTTGATTTTAATATTTTTTTCCTATTAATGTTCAACGATAACAAAATATAGAAAATCAGTGAATTACTCAATGGGTCAGGCAACATCTACGGAGGGAGAGAGTTCAGAATGAACTATCAGACATGAGAAAAGTTAGAATTCAAACAAGTTTTAACTTATGGAGTAAGAGGGGTGGTGAAAGCAAAGAGAAGCTCAGTGATTGGGTAATGCCAAGGAGAGTTTGAATAGCCAAAGGCAAGGTATGAGATACAGCCAAGAAGAACTTGAACAACACACATGGTGTTCAGTTTTGATATTCTGATTGTCAAAAGATGGAATACCAAGTGGATGTCTAATTTTGACTTGATCATTGACAGATATAAAATGCTGCAATCATTTACATGGTTTGACATAGAAATCTTTTGAATCATGGAAATTAGATTAGTAGGAAGAATCCATTGGAAGGAATTTGATGTTGCAAGGATTGGGAGTTTTGTTGGAAAGTAAATCAGTGATTTAATGCTATCACACACAGGAATTAATTTGCACTGTGCTAATTAGCACAGTGGGCTTTCAGATCACAGAATAACTGATATTTTTCTGGAGTAATTGATCAGGGGGTCATACAGCAGTGGAGCTTTTTGTTCTGCGTTTCAGTTTGGTTTCTCAGTACGTGAAATTCACCCCGCTGCAAATGCATGCCGCTGGCATGGAGCCAACATTTTAAGAAATAATTTAAGTATAAAATTATAGATGATCCAAATTAATCCCACAAATCATTATGTTTCAATGTTAAGAATTCTGAGTGGAGAGTACTGCTAAGATGAGGGCACAGCTTGGTGCTGTTGGCTTAAACAGTGAAATATAAACGGACCCTCTGCTGCATTGAATTCTGCACAGGAAACTTAAAGATCAACCAGAGGCTGTGATTATTTAGATTTCAAATTGCTTCTGTGTGCACTCCCGTGTAAAAAAAAATATAGCATGTGATGGCAGAAAGTCAAAACCTGGTAAATGAGGATTGAAATACAAATGTTCATGATGCTTCTGATTTACGTTTAATCCTTAACACTGTAGGTAGCAGTGAGAATGGTGAAATATGCCTCATGTTCTGAGCAGGTGGGAAAATTGATGAGGTATACTATGGACTTCATCTGCATTAGAAACAGAATCTTACTCCAGTGCCTGTGGTGATCGAGGAAACAAAGCTCAGTTCTGAGAATTAATTTTGTTAGCTGTCAACAGCGATATTGTTGATCAATTAAAATACATTTTTTTTCCTGAATATGTACACAGAATTGCTTAGTATAATCAGATTGACATATTTCCAACACATGCAGGCAAGGTTTCTTGGCTTGGAGATATTCAACATAGTCACAAGTCCTTAAATCTCTGTTATTGTCAGACAGTAACTGTCTATCACTCTTTAGAACTAGCTCTGTTGTTAAGGTCATAGAAAGATGCTGTGCACAGTAAGTGTTTCACTGACACTTCTAGTAGCTAGAAGTTGTTGTTTTTAATTGCTCTTCACCCCAGGAGGACAGAACTTTCCATCTAACATCTGTTTTCTTCCAAGATCACTTGTTTCAACTTACACATGGTAAATTAGACTCACAGAGGCACGCAGCACAGAAACAGGGTCTTTAGAGCACTGAGTCCATGCCAACAGTCAAACATCCATTACATTAAACCTACACTAATCCCATTTTACACATGCCCAAGCTAACAAAACAGATCACCTTTAATGAAAGCTGTTTTTTTCCCTAAAGTATTGTTTTGAGTTTAACTGTAATTTCTTCCTGATATCTGTTCATTTAAATCAAAATCAACTGTATATGTTAGAATTAACTCTCTTCTCCTCTGCAATTGGGAATAGGGCTCAGTTGAAGACATAGAAGAGATACCCTGACCAAACACCCCATTAAGTATGAGGACATAGAGCCTTGTCATCCTCTTAAAGTTTTACATTCAGCTTTTAAGCATCCTGGTAAACAGATTCTGCTTCTGCTTCTCATAATGTATCACAGCCTCCTCAATCCTCTGTTTAGAATGTCAGGAATTATTCAGGCAAAAGTAGCCCACCATTTTAATCCCACTGAGCTGTTAAATGGAACATCACCAACTCTGGGTTTAAGGCCAGCAAACACCCTTGTCTTCGCAGTAAGTTAGCCCCTGAAATCCAGATATTTTTTGACTGCAACTTCTTGATTGAAATTCTGTCAAGGCCAATAGGTCCTTCCAAAAGTGTCACACTCTCAGTTTTCCAGGTATGATCTCACCAGGCATGACGTTGCCCAAGTATAACTTCTCGCGTTTCCGTTTCAAGACTCCTGATATAATGTGTAGCAGTCCTTCAACCTGTTTGGTTATTGTTTGTAGGCAGTCATGATCCATGTTCTCCTCAAGTTCCCATTAATTTTTAACTTTACAGCATTTTGGAACCACTTGGCTCCATCTTTGTTAAGTCTAGGACAGCAGTTCTGATAGCCTCACATTTGCCAATCATAAAATTTATTTTTCCCATTCACTCAACCAATTAGTGCCTCTTTATAATGTTTGCATTGTTTAGCTTGTGAAAGGATGCTTAATGAGTCCGAATGAGAACCATTCATTTTAATTTAGAAGTTTTGTCATTGTTTTAGGTTCCCATCTTCCCTTGGCACCTTACTGTGAGGATGAACGGTCTGCTCTCTTCCAGGTCTCAGCTTGTTTTCCAGTTGCAACTAGTGCCAGCCAGATTTAAAAAGTGAGCGGAGCCTGTTGGAGCATTCTGCAGACTTTGAGATTGCGGAGGCAGTCGCTTGAGGAATTTAAATGCCAGATTTAAAAAGCGAACAGGGCCTGTTGTAACTTTGTGTGGAGATTGAGATTGTTTGAGTTAATGGGTACTTGGCAAAGGCCAAAAAAAAAAATTTAGTTTAAAGCAGAGTGGCCATTGTTGGAATGGGACAGGAATAGTGTGGTGAACAGAGGCAAGTCTTTCTTATGTGAAGTTTTTCTTTCCTTGTCTATTACTGCCAAGTTAGATTAGTGAGAATGGTTACCAGATCAATGGGTGCTCCTCATGCAAGATGTGGAAGATATGGGAGATGTCTCCTTGATTGTTACGTCTGCAAAAAGTGAACCTGGTCCTGGATACAGCTCCTTATAGACCATATTACAGAATTGGAGTCAGAGCTTGATGACCTTCGGCTCATTTGGGAGAAAGAGTGGTTGATAGATAGGAGCTACTCCCTTGCCCCTAAGTTGCAGGAGGCAGGTAGCTGGGTAACTTCAGGAGAGGGAAAGGGGGTATCCCTATGACCATTCCACTTAATAACAAGTATAACACTTTGTATACTGTTGGGTGGGGGAAGTGATTGGGTCTCTGGTACTGAGTCTGGCTCTGTGACTCAGTAGGGAATGGGAGCAGAGTTGTCAGGGCATTCAATAGTTAGGGGAACAGACAGGGGATTCTGTAGACATGAAAGAGACTCCTGGGTGGGATCTTGCCTCCCAGGAGCGGGGGTGAGGGACGTTTCAGGTTGGGTCCACAGCATTCCTAAGAGGGAGGATAAACAGCCAGAAGTTTTGTTACATATTGGTACCGATGATATATGTAGGAAAAGGGATAAGGTCCTGAGGAGAGAATATGGGGAGCTTAATAGAAAGTTGAAAAGCAGGTCCTCAAAGGTAGTAATCTCTAGATTGCTGTCTGTGCCATGTGCCCGTGAGGATGATTTGGCAGATGAATGTATGCCTGAAGAATTGGTGTAGGGACAGGGTTTCAGATTTGTGGATCATAGGGATTTCTTCTGGGAAATGTATGACCTGAACAAAAGAATGGGTTGCACCTGAACTCAAGGGCGACCAACATTCTTGCAATTAAGTTTACTAGAGCTGTTGGAGGTGTTAAAACTAGTTTGATGGAGGATAGGAACCAGAGAGATAGGTCAGAGAATGGGACAGTTAGTGTAAAAATAGATTTAGCAGTTAGTGAGACAATAAGGAAGGATAGGCAGTGGAAAGGGCATAATTGCAGTCACTTGGATGGGTTGAAATGTGTCTATTTGAATGTGACACATATCAGGAACAAAGGAGATGATGTTGGACTGTGAGTCAATCCATGGAACTATGATGTTATGGTATGTTTTGATAGAGACTTGGTTGTCACAAGAGCAAGAATGGCTGCCCAAGAATCAATATTCAATCTTAGTCATTTCAAAGGAGAATCATGGTGGGTGAAAAGGATGAAGTCCCAGAAAACACCATCTAAGAGACAATGGGCTACTGAGAGTAACTGAAATGAGCAGGGCAGTAGACAGACACTAGCAACCTCTCCTCGTCAGAGGATGAAGCATGAGTGGGATGCTGGTGAGTTAGGCAGAAGAATTGCTAAACTAGAGAGGAAAAAGTAGAAGGGAGCCAACAGGCAAATATTGATGAGGAATAATTTCTGCCGACCACCCTCTAGCCCTAGGTGACGGGGGGGAGGGGGCAGTACAGAGTCGATCCGCCTCCCCCAGTTCCAGGAATCTTGGAACAGCAGAGCATCTAATATACATCAGCTCTGGGAGATCAGAGTTGTACAGAGGATGACACCCTGCACCCCCCACAGTTCCATGAATCTGAGTTTAAGTTTTTTTCAACCATACATGTGAATACAGACGAACAATGCAGCATTCCTCTGGAGACACGATACCAATAGTCGCACACAGCATATGTAGTACATATAATTATGATAGCATAAAGACATAATCGGAAGATAATATAGCCCATGAGTGACATGGCCTGCAGATTGGAAGGAGCATGCGATGTTGTGCTGGAGCTATGTTTCTGCAAGAACAAGCAGTCATCATAGATAAATGCAATCCAGCTTGTCTTCTGCTGAGTGAACACTGGAGGGCAGCACTGACAGGAGGCGCCAACCTCCAGCTCTGCACAGACTCCAGTGGCACCTCTGCTCACTCCCACACTGCCTTTGGCGTCTCTTCACCTGGGCCGCTGCAACAGGTGACGTCGTGGCATAAGGGCCTGCTCTGCGAAACAACCAAGGCCACGCAGCTTCCCCACCGTCAGTCTCACCAATAAAGCAGTGAACCAGACTTGCAATACTCTACATTTTGCGGATGTCCAACAAGGTCTTGCGATCACAAGAAGCACGTCCAAGACAATTATTTGCACCGTTTGTTGGACCACACACCGCCTCTGATGCTTTCCTCCTTGGATGGCTGTAGCTGGTTGCATGTTGACACAAAACAGGTCCAACTCCATGGCTATTGAGCAACTTGCTGATGGAGTAGACTTGCAGTACTTGATGTTGTGCTTTTGGCTGGCAGCATGTCAGTCTCTATGAGGAAAGGCAGTATTATCCTCATCTACGAGCAGAAAGGGACAGGGATAACATCAGGAGTTGGAGACCCATTTCGGTGTTGAATGTGGACTATAAGATTCTGTCCAAGGCCATCGCCAACAAGGTCAAGTCTGCTCTGGGTCAGGTGATTTACTCAAATTAAAGCTGTGCTGTACCAGGCTGGAAGATCTTTGAGAGCCTTGTGCTGCTCAGGGACATCATCGTCTACATGCAGGACAGGAGGGGTGGATGGCTGCCTGGCAAGCGAGGACCAGGAAAAGGCCTTCAACATTGCCTCCAAAACAAGCTTAGGGGAAGGAATCTCTACACAGATGTCCGTAGTGCAGTCCCATTGAGTCTGAAGTCAGGCAGGTTGCACACTGTTCCCTGTCTCATTTGTGTGCTCTGAAGAGCTCTTTGCTGAAGCCATCCATGATAGGTGACACTACCAAGCAGTGGAGGAAGCCAAGTGAAAACCTTCCTGTACACAGATGATGGAACAGTCTTCAGTTCAGGCATGAAGTCAGTTTGCAGATTGATCAGCATCTGCGAGCAGTTTGAGTTGCTGTCAGGGGCTAAATTTAACCACACAAAGCACAAGGTCATGCTCTTTGACAACTGTTCCGTTCAAGTCTTATGACCTAAAATTGCTGGAGATCTGGTTCAAAGGGACCAAGGTCTTAAACAAGAATTGGTTGAAGCCAATTGGAAGGGTAAAACAGAAAATGGGACTGTTGGGAGGATGTTCCCTCCCAATAATGCAGGACTTGGTCATCGGGTGTGAAGTCCTCTTTGAATTGGTGTACCTGGCATAGGTGCAGCCTGCCTCCTGCTCCTCTAGCTTGGCAATCACTCAGGCTGTCTTCTGGTTCATCTGGGGATCCAAGACAGATTGAGTCAGGTGGGTCATGATGCACACTACTACTATGTCGACTCATGCCTAGGGGGCCGGTGTCGGGCACGATGACGGACCCTCCACTCCTCCATCTCCCTCATCAGTGTGTTCAGTTCATCTACATTAGCCGTGCCGCTATCTTCTGGGAAAGTGATGACCATAGTCTTGGGAGGGCACCCAGAGTTCATCCTCCCATGCTTGGACTCCCATATGATGACTAGGCTGGCAGGTAGCTCAGGGTGGCGTAGACAGTGCCCCGCTAGTTGCAGTCTTCTCGCCTCGATTTTAGTAGTGAGCATCGGTAGGTCGTCGTAGAGCTCGACATCCATCATGTGCTGTTGCTAGCTCACGTCAAGAGCCATCTGGAGCATTCATGTATAGCAACCATCTAGAGACTTTCTCATGGTCTTGGTGAGTGTCCACATTTCACATCTGTGCATGAGAATGGACTCTCTGACTGCTATGAAGATCCTCTTCTTAAGCTCTCTGTTCAGGTTCGACCTCCAGATTTCCTCATGCCAGCGCCTTCCGTATCTTAATGTTCTTTCCGAACTCATCATTCTTGACCCGAAGTACTTGAAGTCTAAGACTTTCTTAATGATATCATTCTTTACGGTCTTGAGAGTACCTTTGTTGCTGTTGAACGTCATGTACTCTGTCTTTTTAGCGTTTAGGTGAAGTCTAATTTTATTGCACTCAGTTTCCACTTCTGTTAGTAGCTGATGTGCTTCCTCCATCTGGTCAGAGAGCAGGACTATGTCATCTGCAAAATCAAGATCTGTGAGCGTAACTGGTCTGACCCTTTTGGTTCATACTGGTTTTATGGTAAAAACAAGCTTGTCATGATCTTTGGTAGCTTGACATAGAGCATAATCAAGGATGATTATAAAGATGTAGGGTGCCAGAGTGTCTCCTTGCAGCACACCAGCTAGGAGCTGGAACACTGCTGTTTCTCTGTCTGGTGATGCACAAGTCCCTGGTCAACAAGGGCGAAAACATACACAGTGTTGCCCTCTTCTTGATGACCACATTCACGTGTAGCTGCAGCAGGCACTTAAATACATGGACATCACATACCACTACGTGCTGAGGTTCCATCTGTCCATTCATCTGAACTTTGCTACACTACCTGTCCTTCATTGGAATTGTTGTAACAGACCAACAAATTTGACTGCCAGTCCGTCAACGATTGATCACCGGTTTCGCTCTACAGACACTGTAAGAGAAGGACTCGATGGACTCAGTGGAGTGGCTCCCTGTGCAGACTGTCGAGACCATCTGGCAGAATGCCTCATCACCAGATCTCAACAGCAGGCACTAAGTTCTTGCTTGGCTGGCATTGAGGGGGGGGCCTCTGGGTCAGATCCTTTCAGCATGCTCAGAACATCACTCCCACGGCACACTGCCCCCACGATGACTGTAGGGGAATCAAGACAGTCACTTAAATCCTTGTGGACTGTGGGTTTGCGAAGCGGGTGCGGAGAAGGGTGCAAGGGCTAGTGACACGGTTCATCCTGAGAAGTCATGTGACAGAGGACTCTCGAATCTAAGTGCTGACCTTAAGGTCACACACAGAGACAGATATCAAATGCTGCTGGAAGATCATCATTTTGGTGAATTATGCCCTTTGGTCTGCTCAAAACTTGTTGGACTACTAGCACTTTGAGATGTCCATGGAGTAACTCTGCCGACTGGCACACTCCAGGCTGTAGGAGTACGTGCTGAGGGGCACACCAAAGCTTGGTTTACCAACCACAAGGACTCCTAGTGGAAGGACCACAGTATTGGGTTCTTCCTCTACTGGAGGGGGAGTGACCAAGGTGGGTGAGGAGGTTCCTCAATTATTGTATCAGCGTACCTCTCTGGGGGGTGGTGGGCAACGTGAGTGGCAATTATGCTTTTGGTTTACGCAACGTAATGTAACATTAGATGCATTGTTTACAAATATGAGAATGAAAATATTTTGCATGGTTTATACTTGTAATTTTTTTATTATGAATAAAAAGAAAGTGATTCTTAATGATCTCCAGGACTTCAGTTATTCTCATTCCCACTCCCAAGTTTACACTTTGCTTTTAACTGTCTTTTTATCCAATGTCCTAGATTCCACAGCTGAGGTAAGTGAGTCTGAATGTCAAACTGGCCTGTTATACGTGTGAGCTACTCTCTATGTGGGAGTGCTAACTGCCGAAAGCTTGAACTACTGAGGCACCCTGAGGAATAATCCTAATCAAAATTGTTATTTCCAGCATACTGAAAGAATTTGTCAAGGGATTCTTAGAGACCAATGCAAGTCAAAACCATGAATTAATGATTACAACGTACAGTAAATGTAATGCTGAATTGCATTTCATTGTACATCTGACACAGAAATTTTGAAGGGTAATGTCTTCATGAAAAAATCATTGCAAACCTTTCATTTGTTTCCATACACAAATTGCATTGCAACATATGTTATTTAGATCCAAGGGCAATGTGATGAAATGATACAGGGATCATCTAGCATTCTCATTCTTAAAAAGAAAAATACAATCACCAAGGCTTTTTCATAAAGATTGCTGCTCTCAATCAAAAAAAATCTACCTCATCATCTTCTGTTGACCTTGGTTTGAAGGAAACATAACTTTGTAATTGAAATTTTGCTGTGCATGGCAGTGAGGATATGTAAAACATCTGGAACTGGAGATTCAAATAATCAGCCCAGCATAGCATGGCTGCAGCAGCTCAGCTAAAGGAAGCAGAAAATGCCACAAACACTTCCCATATCAGGCAGCAGTTGTCAAAAGAGAAACGGAGTCCTGGATCTGTAAGATTGACTGTTCATCCTTCTCCATAGATGCTGCCTGAGCTGCTGACTACATTCCCACACTTTCTGTTTTTTTTAAACTCACATCTTGAGTTTCTGCATTTCTTTTTGCTTTTGCCTCAATTGAATAGACTCAAATTGGGTTTGTCCTTATTTTGATAATACAGGTTAGTTGCTGACACTTCAATTGCATATTTGCCCATTATAGCATATAAACTCAAAGCCAATACTTAGTAAGACGTAGTCTTTCAGGAACAAGAGGTGTATTATCAAGGTGGCAGCAGGGTGGAAGCATGGCCTGGGATCATGCTGTCTCGACTGGAAGATGTGACATGTTATTCTTGCCCCACGTTAAATTCATGTACTGTTACTAGCTACCACTTCAACAACCCTCCACCCTCTTTACCTCCCACTCCACAGTTTCCTCCTCATTCCAGGAAAAGGCAAATTGAAAACAACCCGACCTATGGTCTGCAGCTGTTTTTTTTTTAAATACACCTATTGCAGGAGACACGTACAGTCACAGCCCAATTTTTAAGCTACCAGATATGTCCTCCCTTCCCAGAATGAGTGCCATTTTTCTTCAGGTGGAAACCAACCCTATACCATTTTGCCAATGACAAATTCACCATCTTTTTAAACATACAAGTCTCATTGTTAAGGCTAGGCAGTACAGGTACTTGAGAAACTCTTTCTCATGCTTATGAAAATCTCCCTTAAGATTTTTGAACATGTCATGCTGACAGCAAAACCCTTTTAAAGCAAAAACCTCTGTGCCTGTTCATTGTGAGCAAGTGTTCGCAGTGCTTGCACCACTTCATTTTCTTCTTAAAGATGCCTGTTTCTTTTGCATTCATTTCTTTGCTCTTAAATAATGACCGATTAAAAATGGAAACAAATTTAATCAGCTGGTCTTATTCAGACCCAGATTTAATTATTATATGTACGTCAAAGCATACAATGAAATGCGTCATTTGCTTTAACAACCAACGCAAGTACGGATGTACTGAGGCCACATTCCGGTGCCAACATCGCGTACCCACAATGCCTGGCAGAACAACACAAATACAACAAATAATAGAACAAGCCCGTTTATTCTCTCCCACTCACACGCACAGACCATCCTCCAACTCCTAGTCAGTGCTTTAGGCTTCTCGGCTTCAGCCTATCAGGCTACAACGTCCAGACTTATGGCATAGTGCATTGTCAAGATGCAGAACACAGATGGGCTCATGCACTAAAATTAAACCATAGATTTATTTCCCACCCTTCAAAGCTGGAACATCATGTCTCTGAAACAAAGACAAATAGAAAATGATAATGGAAGAATTTAGTGAAAATCTACTTCAAAACCAAAGTCAAAGTCGAGTTTATTCTCACAAGCGCAAATACATGTATGCACTGGTGTAATGAGGAAGTTACCTAAAGGAGCATCACAGGTACAGTGCATCAGATAAGCAGCATTTGCAAGAAAAACGTAAATTAAATATAAATTCTAACAACGCAATTTAAGACAAAAAAAAACAAAAGTTAGGCTGACTTAGATTAGCATAATAAACAAGTAAATATCCTTTAGGTATATTTAACAGATTATAAGCTTCATCCTGATGTGAGATTAAGCCTTGAGATCTTGCAAATAATCTTCACATTCTGCACATTACTAGTGCAGAAGCAGCAGGGGTACACAAGAAAAAAATGAATGGGGAATAAGGCTGTTTGTTTGCTGACTGCTAATGCTTTAGGTACTGATGAGATTAAAGCTAAGAAAGGTTTTAACGTTTTTTCTTTACCAGGAAATTAAAAATTAACCAGTAAGCAGAGCTCTGGCAGATTCCACAGTGCTTTTAATAACATTGTCTTTGTTCAGTTATCTTTTTCTGATGCACAGAAGAATTCTCTAAGTCTTGCAGCTTTTTGGGTGAGCACTGATAAAGGGACTGTTGGAATTCTTTGCAGATACCTTGTTCTCTTTCAGATAGAATATGCAGAAAACTTTTTGTGTATGCTGGTGGACTTTCACCTGGCAAAAGTACCATCCATGGCAATGTGTAGTGTAAACCGGTGGTACTGCAAACACTTCCACCAGAACTACCTTGTGTGGCTCCATACTGTGGCCGAAAATAACAAATAATGCTGCCTCCACTCACAAGCAGTATGTGCCAATGGCACCCTGCAAGGAAAGCAAAGAAGGCACTACTGGTTAAACTTAAGGTCTTTTCTGTTCAATACTTTATTGTCCTATCCAGTATTAAGACAGTAATCATAAAGATGAATGGACAGGAGCTCATTCAGATGTATTCATCCAAGGGAGAAGTGCCTGTCAGTGAAATGGTGTGAATGACATAGTAATAATTGCTGTTTAAAGGTGTTAACTATTTGCTGCATATTAGAATAATGACTTTTTTCTCAGTTCAATTCCATGATGTATCATTACGAAAAATCTTCATTATGTTTCAGGTTCATTTTATTGCATGTGTGTTGTCACTAGCTTCACTTTGCTGCTAAATTCCATTACTGTAAGGATATGTAAACTGTATTTTTTGGATTTCTTTTCCTTCCTTCCTTCAATTCTCTCCCTACCTCCTCCTCCCCCTCTTCCAATCCCCCCTACCATTTTCTCCGGTTGTAGAAGTAAGTGAGCCTACGAGCTCGACCCAGATTCAAGGTCAGTATAGAGCACTATCATTTCTGTGGCTGCATCTTCTCAGCTTTTCTCTATTGCATGAGGGAAGGGGTCCTCTTTCAGCACTGTCAGAGGTTTTACTTAATTGGCAAGCAAAGTTAATGCTGTTTAGAAGCAAAGAATCAACAACAACTCATAATTTGACTGAGATTTTTCCTTAAGAATATTTTCCTTACTACTTGCAACAAGAGGAGTGGAATAATGTTACTTAACACATAAAAGTCATATCCATGTGTTATAGCTGCAAATAGGTTCCAGATTTAACTGTTCTGCAACTGAGAGTGTATGCAATGTATTGAATTCATGTCCTCATTTAAACAGTATGATTTTCATATTGTAGCAGGAATGAAAACTCTATGGTTGATAGGAAAGATTAAACAAAGATTGGCTTTATTTGTCACACATACATTGAAATATACAGTAAGATGCATCATTCTGTGTCAATGGCCAACATAGTCCAAGGATGTGCTGTGGGCAGCCCGGAGATGTTGCCACGCTCCTGGTGCTAATATAGCATGCCAGCAATTCACTAACCCTAACCTTATGTCTTTGGAATGTGGGAGGTAACTGGAGCATGCAGAGGAAACCCATGCAGTAATGGGGCAAATGTAAAACCCCTTATGGACAGTGATGAGAATTGAACCCCAATCAGTGATCGCTAGTGATCCCAGTTAGACTGCTTTAAGCAAGCATGGAAGCCTTTGTTGTGGAGTGTTTCTCCACTGGCTGTTTTAAAGCTTTAATCTGATTGCTTGAACAAAACCTCTATTTTCAAAAAACAATTTTAGAAACGTTACTTATTGAAATTTATTGTGAAATGAGGAGGGAAAAGAAATTGAGCCAGGGATTTATGCTAGGCTGGCCTGAGTTGCACAGTTGCTGAGAAATTGGAATTGACTGTCTTGTGCTGCCTGAAGTACCAAAGCACACCTGGATCTCCTGTACAACTGGGCAAAAACACTTTGCTGCAAACAAGGTTGCCAACTGACACATCATCACCCGCTAGGAAAAGATAAAGCGATTAAAGAACACTTTCCATGGCTTCCACTGCAGCTGAAATGACCATCCTGGGAAAATACAGAGGGAGGATAGAGGTGGGGAACAGTAGATTCCTCTGAATCTTGACATACCCTTTGCTTCCCCCATGTTGTGGTCCTCAGAACTCCTCTGTCAGGAGTGACCCCGGCTCATTGTGAGTTGCAGGTTGGTGACTGGATAGTGATCTCTGCTCAAGCATTACTCTGAGGCAGATTCCACTATCTTGAATACTGCTCTGTGCAAAGAGTGTCAGTGACAGGGTTCAGATGGTGCCCTGTTGTCCGTTCCTGCATAATGAGCTCCTGGTTATTTTGTGAGGAAACATTAGCAGTTGCAGTTTGCTTCCAAAAGCTCCAAGTTCTTCCAACTGTTCAAACCATAAGCACTTAAAAATTCTTGACTTCAGTAGATCTGTGACTGTTGTTCGGGAAACTTCAGCCATGTTAGCGTGAGTTGTGCACTAATTTCCCATTGAGTCTAATTTCACCCAGATGTGATCACTATTGTGATTATCTATGAGAACAGCTGCTTTAATTGTATAATTGTTTGCATGGATCCACTTTCTCTTGTGGATTTCCATTTTGTTGTCATAGCAACAAACTTTTTAGGATACCAATCAGAGTAAGCATAGCTCTTGCCACATTTCTTAAAATGAACATATTAGTCCAAGCTTCTGAGGGAATTAGTTATGTTTAAAAGATCTTACAGAAGAAATTTCTTCTTAGTGGGTGTGCATCACACGTACATTTCCTTTCCGAAACTCAATCCCATTGATGTTATTGGAATTATGTTTTGAACAAAGTCATTTGCAAACCTGCTGCTGTATCACTTGTTTTGTGCACGTGGCCAAGAACAAGCTTCCACCCCAGTCCTAGACAGGACTATTTTACAGTTTAAGGATAACCTATTGAAAGGAAGTTATACTCCTTGATCAATTCCCTCCATGAACCATGTGCAATCAACTTTATCATTCATTCTACCCAACTCAATTGAATTGGGAAAAAGCTCTAGAACAAAACTATTCATAGTCCAAAGCAGGACACATGCAGAAAAAAAAACTCTGCTATTTTTTCCTTTATATAAACTTCAAATGCTTTTGCTTCCCTTACTATCACAACTGCATGCAACTTAGAAAGCATCCATTTGGGATTGGACAGTCCAACTCAGCGACACCCATAACACTGCTGCAAGTGTTTAATTCAGTTTGCATGAGTAGGCAGAGCATGTATCATATGTAGATTTATTGTGTGTCTAGCATGAATAGTTTTATTCTTGTAGTTATACATGCCTTAGACTGTTCATTCCTGACTCCATCCACCCTCCGGGTGAAAAGGTTTCCCCTCAGATCTCCCTTACATCTTGTTGCTCTCATGTTAAGCCTATGTCCTTTGTATTAAATACACCCACATTCAGGAAATAATTCCTGTGATCTAACTTATCTTTACCCCTCCTAATTTTATGTATCTCCAACAGGTCACCCCTGAGCCTCGTCCAACCCAGTGAAGACAAACTCAGCCTATCCAGTCTTTCTTTATGTCAGAAATACTCCAATCCCGGAAACACCCTAGTAAATCTCATCTACATTCTCTCCAGCACAATTACGTCATTCTGTGAGAGCAACTTCAATTATTAGATAATTAGTCTTTTCATGTAACTATTCCAGTACTGAAACAACCTTTTGAAATAAACAAGTTATCAGTAAGTTTGTTAACTCCTCGGCACCAATTGTTCTGCTGCACTTCACCCAAGTCTCTAAAGTCCCACACACAACAGGGAGTGGTACAGGCATGAGTGTGGGAGACATCATCACATATTTTTTCAGGAGCAGGAATCCTAATCATTTTATTTAATTTTGACTCACCCAGCCCAGTGAAGCTATTAACAATATTTTAATCATGTTGTAAATGAGATGAAATGAATTCAACATACTATATTGGGTAATATATAAAGATGGCGCACTGCACTGCACAATTATGTTGTTGGAACTGCATTGCCTATATAAGAGTAAATTTCCATTCATTGAATGCCTCGTTCATCTTGAGAATTTTGGCTCTGGAGGAAAGGGATTAGGTTTTTGTTGTCATTTTTAGCTGTTGAAAAGAAAATCAATAAGGTTTCATTCTCCATGTCAACTACATTTCGGTACTTCATGCTTTCAAAGATTGTCCCATATTCTAACCCAAATTCTTTGGAATAAAATGAAATAAGTTATTTTTTTTAATAATTTTATCAGATGAACAATTAGTTTAATATCTAACCACATAAATTAAGATGACTTGCAAGTACACTGCTTGACTTTTGGTGATTACATTTCAATTATACTGCATGTCATGACCAGACTTCTTTCATTTAGGATTCATATTTATTGCTTTACAGAGAAAAAAATAATTAAAAATGTGGAGAAAAAAATCCCATATTAAATGACAAGCTTCAAAAATATGCATTGTCATCTTGTTCCTGTGCAATAGGGAAACTGGAAAACATATTAAGAATAATAAGTTTTATTTTATTAAGAACTAACATTCTTCAGGAATCATACAGAACACTACCATAAAGAATTTTAACATTTTCATTATCTTTTCTGCCAAAAGAGATTGTTGATGCTGCAATGGAGGTGATTTTTTTTCCAATTTTAATAAAAATTCAAATTTTTATGCAGATGTTCCATTAGATTCAGAAGTGAAAGGTTAGCTTTCTTTGAAGAAGTTTTCAATTTTTCATACAATTAAGTTATGAAAAATACATCCAAATCAACATTTTTCCTTTGTGGAAACAGAGGCAGCTGGTTGGACTGATGTGGCATCAAAATTCATTCTCATTGGTAATATTAAGTGCACGATATCGTCATGCCAACACACTGGACATTCTTTCTCCAAGTTCATTCTCCTGAAGTTGATGGAGTGAATTTCAGAGACAGAGTGTGACACAAAGAAATAATTAGATAGTGCATTTAACATTGTCAATAAAGGATGTATTTCAAGGTGGTAATACTTCAGAAGAGAGAAAATGCTACAATACGACAAGAAAATAGTTTCTGTTCATACCAACTACAATTATCTGCTATGTTAGCAGAGACAATAGTAGGCAAGAGACAAAGTAATTAATGAGTGTATCAGGTTTTCATACAGTAATAGATTACACACAGTTCCACTATTTCAGCTCATTTTCTCTGCGTTTTTATGATGCACCATAATCCGACTGGAGCATTTTAAAATCTTTGACAACGACAATATTGATCTAGTTGCAGAGAAATAGATTATAACATTATGATTTTACTTGCACCCAATATTATTCCTCACTGAGAGACATATTTGCCATCAGCTTATGTCTGAAACTCAGATTCTAATTGCATTGTATACTGGTACAGATTTATACCAGTTCTTCCTATTGTTCAGGGAAACTTTGCTTGATAAATGAATCAATTGGCTTCAGATCAAAATAAAATGACCTGAAATAATCATGCTAATTCAGTTATATTAGAGCTATTTATAGTGCCAAAAGTATTTGCTTAGAATTTGCAGTAGTGATACCCTGTCAGTGCAGAAAGTGGTACCTCAGGTGTTGTCTTTTATGCTGTTCAACTAACCTGTTATTTTGTTCCATTTCTGTCTGTCGTGTCAACCTCACGGGGCCTGGGCGCATTCTGCTTTTTATCTTCTTTCATTTTCATCATGTGAGTAATCATATAACCATTTTTATCCTTTTGTTTCTCCATCCCATTCCCTGGACCCTAAAAAGGATAAATTGCAAGTACAAAACCTTTGATTTGTTAAAGAATAATTGTATGCCATTTTGCTCTTAGTTGGAGTATACCTTTAGCTTATATCAATGGTTAATTAGGTGGATAAAAGAATAAGTTATTACTTGATCTATGAACACAAGCTTTTAACCTTGCAAATCTTTTGACAATAGGATTACTTTCTTTGATGAAAGGTACTGAAGTTCTTCTTTTAGTTTACCAAAAAAAGAGACAGGTCTGCCTTTTCATAAATCCACAGGATATCAAATTCTGTATTTAATACATTAGATTTCAGAGATGTAGCATTTCTAAATATGAAAATGCAAATAGCTATCATTAACTTAACCATTGTGTTAAAATTACATAATTTAGGTTGCCATTATTTAGCTAAAAATTAAAATAACTGCATTTTATGTGAATTAGAAGTATATTTTTTCTGAAATGATATCTAGCCGACTGACATCGTATTAAATTGGAAGTATCGCAATGAAAGGAGCACTGTCTCTTTACGATCAGTTTCCATGGCAGTGTGCTGACATGAATTGGCTCCTGAATGTTCTATCCAGTGAATTTAATGTTGTGTGCTTAACCCTGCTTTTCTTCTCGCTCCTCTTAAAAATAACAAATTTCATACTGCTGAGAGATGAAAAGGAATGGCTGACACTTCGAGAGAAATGCTTGACAACCTGTAATCAGGTTGATTCTTCAAGTTCCATTTAGAGCTGACATGGTTGAATAATTGTTAGGTAGAGTCTGTACATTATAATCCATTTTCATGACCATAGTTACACTAATATTCAATGCCCATTCAGCAAGCTGCTCAGATACCTCATGTGTAGAGAAAACACTGACTAGAAAAAGAAAAACAAAATCAAACAGTGTTGACCCAGTCCAGCCTAATGTTTGTTATAAACACATTTATGGAAATACAAATAATTTCATAATGAAACAAGTGAAAAAGAACCTACATATAATGACGCATATAGCACTGGTTAAATATTTCCTAACTTGACCTTGGGCAGTCGTTGATTGTTCTATTGGATATTTACAATAAAGAATAGTCCAGGTGTATGATGTCAAGAATTACAGATAACACAGCTCTTCAGTTAGTTGGAGTAGACTTCTAATATGCTTCAGAAGCTCGTTTAACAGTAACTTCAGAAAATACTTCAATAATGTTTAGAAAATATGAGCCACAGCATTTAAGAAATATATATTTTGTAGCTGTTTTAGTCCATTTCCTTTCAAATTGGTACTTTCTTTGCATTCCCTGTTTTTTAATATATTGTACGATGACAGAACCAACCGTTGAAATAATCATTCTGGTTCCAAATCATTTGATCTTTGACATTGCAAAGAAAGTGATCCTGTGCTCATTCTGCCCTTTACTAATCTGTTCTGAGCTCTATACACATCTTCCATTTAGATTCTTGCTAACAGTCATTATCAAAAAGGTTGTTTCTCTTTATTCTGCCCTGAGCTAAAATTAAGAAAAATTATAGCTAAATATCATTTTCAGTACTTGAGTGTGTCATGTTCCCATATCAATGGAAATTATACATTTCAGGAGCAAGAAAAAGCAACCATTTCAGTTGGCTAATAGAAAGTATATTATCAGGGGATTACCCATGCATTATGTGTTTATTTTGTCTGATTCCAAAGTTGCCCATTGGGTTTTCATTCCCAATTAAGGACAGCCGAATATTTTTCAAGCAATATTGCTCTTGTTCCTGGGGAATATCTGGAAAACTCACTGAGGCATAGATCCTGCAAATTATCATAAAATGTACAGAAAAAATGTACTCTCTTTTTTCTCCTGTTTATTATTTATTTGCATCTTTGAGTATCTAAAGAAAAATAGTCAAGAAAATATTCAGGAACTGAATTAACATCATTTGGAATCAGTCTGATCATGATCTGAGGACAGTACATTTCCAAACTCCGAGTCTTTATTCTTCTCCAAGGGCCCAGTAGTTCACTCCAGTAATTCTATTTGTCCAGTTGAAATTCAGCTGAATAAAGTTGGTTGTTCCCATTTTCTCATTTATTTGGGTGACAGATCTGTCTCCTCTCTCTTGGCCAAAACCTGTATAAGCAAAGATAGAGATTTAACTCCACCCGTGTAATTCGGATATATTGACTTTAATGTCAGTGAATTTAAAAGGAGGTTGACTTGTCCCAACATAAGCCATGATTTCAGATCATAAATCGAAGGATGAGTTTCTAGCATTAGTCAGCTGCAGACCCTTACTCCATCCCATATACTTGTACATTAATAATTTGAATATGAATGCAGGAGGAATGTGAGTAAATTTGCAGATTTCACAAAAACTATTGGTGCTATTGGTAGTAAGGAGGATAGACTTATGTTACAGAATTATAAAGATCAGCTGACAAGATGAGTAGAACAACGGCAGATGGATTTCAATCCTGATAAATGCAAGGTGATGTATTTTAAGTAATAAGAGTAGGACATGTCCTGTTAAATAGCATGGTCCTTAAGAAGTATTGAGGAACAGAGGGACCTTGGTGTACAAGTCCATGGATTGCTAAAGGTGACAGCACAGGTAAAGGATGCATCCAGGATGTTGGCCTTCATTGGCCAGGGCATAAAATATAAGAGTATGGAAGTTGTGGTACAACTTTAAGAAACTTTGGTTTGACCACAGCCGGAGTATTGTGTGCAGCTCTGGTTGCTACACTATAGGAAAGATGTGAATATACTGGAGTAGGTGCAGAGGAGATTCTCCAAGTTGCTGCTTGGGATGGAATATTTCATTGTGAGGAGCAATTTGTTAGACCGAGTGTTTTTGTTGGAATAGGAGAGGACCAAACAATATAATGCAAAATTGTCAAGGACAGTAATCATGTAGATGTTTCCCATGACTGAGACATTGGCAAGAATAAGTGGTAATGAGTAAGTGGCTTTGAAGGGGTCTGAGGATGTTTCACTTGTGAGGTGGTTGCAATTTGTGTGAGAAGGTGGAGCAAGTAGGTAGTCTCCCAGCAGTTAAAATATATCCAGACAAGAACTTAATTTGCCAAGGTATAAAAGGATATGGACCGAAGTATTAGTTAACTGGATTAGTATAGTTTAATACTAACGGTCAGCATAGACATTAAGGGCCAAAAAGCCTGTTTCTGTGATGTAGGACTCTGTGGCACTTGAGATATCATTTTTCATTCCTCCAAGCCAGTTGTCTTCTCCCCTACTCACGGTATTTCCCTATCATCAGGAAAGTGGGGACAATATATGAAGCAGCTCTACAACGTATCAAAAATATCACATAATTGATGAGGTGAAACTTAGCCTACTGAATTAAAGTCAGCTACCTAAAGAAACAGCTCTTTGATCAAAATCTAATGTTTAATGTGGTTTTAACAATGCTATTTAATGCAATTTAAAGCTTTGTTTTGCAGTATGATTCTAAATCTGACGACTTAAAAGGAAATTTTGTGTTTTACCTTTCATTGACAAGTTCCTGAAACCTAATACGAATCCTTACATTACTTGAAGTAGGTTAGGGTTCTGTGTGCTTGTTCATGAGGAGGAAATGTGTCTTTCAATACAATTTTTAAAATCACATCCCAGCATGAATGTTGATTTGCGATCACCTCTAATACTATACTCTTTCACTAAAAAGTGCAAACTTTTTTCTTAATTCCTTAATACAGTATCTCTGAGTTAAATTTTCAGTGGTTTTGTGTTCTGGTGACACCACAAAGTTAATTGAACCTGGCTCAAATTCATGTAGTCCATCACACTGTTCATTCAAATGAAAGCCTTGGAATAAGCTTAGACCATAGGTTCGAATGATGAAAGGAAGCATTACCCTTAATACCAGATGGCATTAATGCAACTCTGAAAACTAAAAGGCAGACCTTAAAAAATAGTAACATACCTAAAACATTTTGAGCAAAGGAACCCGTAAAATCTAACAGCTATCAATCATTCTGGGCTTGGTAAAGACTTGTACTGGAACTCCAGGAGTATACTGTCATTACATCCAGTTAGCAGCAGGTATCCAACATAACCAGTCTAATATTTTAACCATAATAGCGGTTCACACTGCAGGAGTCCATGGAAAAATGGAGGTTACATTGATTTAGGATGGAATGGGTGCACGGTGCAAGAAAAAGTTGTGTTTTTATGTATGGCAAACATTCAATTCAATTTTATTTATGAAGAAATTCATGTTGTTTAGGTAAGTATTTCATTTAATCATTCATCTGTGGTTTTTCCATTAAAGAAAATGAAGTTGGTGCAAACCCAGAAGGAGGTGAATAGCACCTGCAGTGCAGTTTGTTCAAAGTTAGATAAAGAATTTTGCTGATGAAAGTTTGAGGATGTCAGTCATATTATTTGGGAGTTTAACTACATGCTGTCTAGAGAGGGAAAGAAATAACAAATAAAGAATCAGACATTTTAAGTAACAGTTCTTGCAAAACCATCGACATTAATTCAAGCTTTGCTTTTTTCATCTTTTACATTGATATTGTTGCAAACATCCTTTTTTATGATTTGTTGTTGTTTAAAAACGTATACTTCAATATGAATAATCTTTTTGTGAACTAATCATTAACATTTTTAACTATTTTGAACAATTTGCAATCAACTTTTTCTGTTGACAATTATTCATTCTGTCTGCAGCCTGAAGTGATACATGCTTCTTGAATTGAATATCCAGTTCTTTAGACATCATTATATCAGTCCTGAGCAGTCAGAACTCACAGTGTGGCACAAAACTTTCAGACCCTCTTCCTGCCGAAATTTATTTTCAAGCAATAGTAAACGGCCATTTGTTTTGATAGCACATTTGGTAGAATAGCTCTTGTGTGAGAAAGGGGAGCCCACAGGCTGAATGGTTAACAGAGATGTTTCTAAACTTGTTACCTTGTAAAATATTCTTCTATTCTTAAGTGAAATAATAAGATTTGCAGACACTGCTGTAAATTTTGTCAGCACCTCTTCTGCGAAATGCATGGGAAACAGTCTTAACTAGGCACTTCAAAAAGGGTGGAGAGAACTTCCTCTGGTGTTCAAAATTTGTAAGCCAATTATCCCCACAATCAATTACCTTGCTAACTTGTGTATTAAACTGAATCCTATAATGACCATGCAGTGTATTGGCAGGTAAACTTTGTAGGACTGGACATTCTGTGCTCTGATCCTTAGATAAGGGCGACAACTAAGTTGCCTGCAATTGCTTGGTATATTCACCCAGCAATAAATTCATCATTGTCAACCATCCTGTTGGGTTGATGGTCAGATGTCTGCTCTTGTTTCATTTTGGGTTGCCATTACTGTAAGGAAAATGGGATTGATTGCTCTGGTTTTGTCTATAACACATTAAATTATTCACTTGGGTACCTCTAAAAGCACTTTTCATAGCACTGGACCTTCGATTTTTGAATGCATGTATATAGATCTGGATATCTCATCCAGTGTCATATGACTAATACTGAAATCTTGTATTGAAGTTGCCCCCACACTCTTGTTGCAACTTAGTTTACATTTTAATTGTTTATCATAAGCTTTTTGCTTTCTTCAATTTTTTTAGAAGAGAAAACTTCCACAATTCTTGCAAATTGGAAAGGTTTGTAAAATGAAAGAAGTTAAAAATGCATGAACCAAATTATAACTGCACTACAACTTAACAGTCTGTGAGATCCAAGAATACTAAACTAGATGCTGGTGTTCTAGCAAATAAATTAACGCATTAACAAAATAAATTGGTCTACTGTTGTTGCCTCTTGAAAGCTTCTAAGTAAATTTGCTCCATTAATTAATTCCCAATATGGAAATCCCTTTAAAATGTCTGTTGCTTTGTAGTGTTTCCATTCATCTAGTCCAATTAGCAGAGTTGTAGTGACCTGGTTTAGTCATTTAGTTTGCTGTACTTGAATGCATTGTAAACATGTGCATGTACTGTATGTGTTTAAAGTTTTCATCAGTAGCATTGAACCATTTCAGACTTTGCTCTAAAATACTTAAAAATAATCATTGTGGTATAGAGCTTTTTGAAACTGTTTTAAACATTCTTCATAGAAAAGAATTATGACCAAATTCCTGGTAAGATCAATCAAGATTTTGTAATGATTTTGCAGAGGACTGATCTTGCCAGGCATGATTTGGTTAGTCAAAATGATTTTATTTTTCAGATGTTATGTGAAAGGATAATTTAATTTAAAACTTATTGGATATGTAAGAACATGTTATAGAGTTTATGGTTGAGGAATTGCTGGAAAAGTAATGGCTTGTTCATTATTAATGCACGACCTACCCACCATCATATCCCAAGCAACCTGTTTTGACTGAGTGATGTCATAAGTTGTGAATCACCACAAGCTGCTGAATAATTTGTTTACTCCATCATTTGCTGCACAAAATCCTCAGTCAACCTATAACGAGTGTGAAGAAAATTTGGCAGTATTTATTATATATTTTTACTTTATTGTCTCTTTTATTCTTCTTTTTAACAGATTTTCTTTCATTACCTTCATCTTACTTGTTTTTGACACTCCATTTAGCTCCTCTCCCACCTTTTTCTGTGGCTTCTCTTCTGTTTTTGTCCTCAGATTGCATTGAATAAGATGACAGGCCATTGAAGCCAAAGCTCAAGAGCTACTAAACAGTCGTTTGACTTGCTGCAATGTTATCAGTTTGCAATTCTAGCAGCTTGTGTTGAAAAAGTGCAGCAACTTTACAGCCGAGGCCAAAATTCCTATCCACTGTGTTTGCCTCAAGTTGAACTGCTCCAGCAATTGCTACGCCATTGTGGAATAACAGATGTTGGCTTTTTAAATTTAACTGTGGGGTAATAGGCTCAAATGCTTAATTGATTCTCCTTCTACAATTATAGCAAAAACAGATATTGAAAATTTATTTACTGTTTTCATTTGAATGTATGGATATTGCTGCTCTTACAGCAGAAAAGGGAATTTCACATGAACGCCATATGCATTTGTACCCATTGTTACCACAGTGTAACCATATCACTTAAAGTTAAATAATCTTGACATTGGCAGATTTTGACCAGTCTTGTGACATGAGGTAACTCATATGTTTTCCCTTCATATCCTATCACTAAAATAGAAACACTTCTTAATTCTGTGTTTTAAGGGTAGTATGTGAAGGTGGAACATGGTGGCTGGAAGTGCTATGCAGTTTATCAATGTGTTCTGATGGCATGGTAAAAATACATTTTACACAATGACAGAATTTTCATAGTCTCTCAGTATTGACAGTAAAGATGAAAATGTCATCACTGAAAGACTTCTGAGGGTGCGTTAAAGATTTTGCTTGGGTGAGGCTTAATTAATCAAACTGGCCCTTCATTCTTTTAGCTACAGACCATATAAAAGTCATAATTTTCCTTCAAAAATCTTCTCTTAAACAACCCTCAACACAATGACCTAATTGGTAGGAGTTCAGAATGAAGGGGAAATTCTATCAAATAAAGTCTGCTTGAAGAATAGTATTTAATGTCATTGATTGCTAATTAGTTGTCTCTGCTTGTTATTGGAAAAGGGAATATACTGTTGATTGAAAATGATTTACCACCAATTAAATAGTAAACATCCAATATAAAAGTATGAGGAGGTCTTCTGAGATCAGTGTCTGGTTTCTGAAGAAGGCTATTTTTGGAGATAATTTCAGCAGAGAATACTGAATGATTGCATTATCCAGCTTGTCGCAAAGCAATCATTTTATTCTTCAGGGTCCTTACTTAGAATTCCCTTGTCTAGTGCTAAGTGCTCCATGTAGTCACATTAACTTAGTCTCAGCATCCAACATCCATTCCATTGATTTCAATGGAGATAACTTGAAGACCTGCTGCATTTAGTTCTAATAACCAGGAATGAATTTCCAGACAGCTAGCTCAATTATCTTTTTTTAGATCAAGCAGTTGCTTGTTCTTAAATACTGTTCCAATCAGTTTGGAGAACTGTCCCACCCATAATCCTCCACAAAGTATTAAGTTTTCATTTTGTATTTAAATACAAAATGGAGTAGGTTGTGTGTCATTATTGGCAGCGTTCCAGTGGAACCGTCACCTATCAATCCTCCGTTGTTCTGCATGCCTTGAACTTCCGCATCTGCACACTGCAGAGTATGGGATTGTTGAAGGTCAAGTGCTGGCACGTCCGACTTCCTGCTGCACTGCAGTGCCGAGTGACTGCTCGGGAAGTTTAATGAGCTGAGCAGCAGGATGCGCTTCTCATTCGCCCCTTCAACATTACTTCAGCCATTTATGGCACTCAGTGTGGCCCCATTCATTTGAAATATTAATAAATTAACATTAATATTAATGGAGCATGAACAATATTGATGAAATATAATTTAGATATCTTAATTAATGGTCAAATACAAACAAGAATATAAGCAGACAAATTAGAAAAAGAAACAAATAAATAGTAACTAAAATTGTGAGTGATGCCACAGTTAATTAAGAGATATCGTAAACAAAATGTATTATTTAATCCATGTTCTTGATGTCATTGATTATCGCAATACAGTGAAATCAGTTTTTGACAACTACAAGGTATCGAAAACCAACAGGACATGGTTTCAGGTTATACCATCTCAGGATGAATCTGACCTTGAGGTCCACTCTGTTTCATGATAGAAGGCCTCAGGACAGCTCATTGCATGTGTGTTGCAGTAGGTAAATAAAACTATGGGATTATCGTGAGAGAACAGATGGGATCCAGTAGAACTGGAGCATGCCATAACTTAAACCATACCACAAGCTATCACCTCCTTCTTTGAAATATTTTGATCTGAAATTTGCCAGCAAAACTAAACTCGAAAATATAGTAAAAATTAAATACACAGAGAAATGTAGAACTTCAATTATTTTTCCAGAAGTTAGAGGAAATACAATTGACAGACCATCTGGGCGGTACTGAGATATAACTTCATTTCCAAAAGCATTTGTTAAGCTTGCTGTTTGGAAGCAGATTCAACATTTGCCATTGCAGCATGAATTTAGACTTGTGACTAAGGATGAATTTCTGTCTCACTGTTCCTTAACATGCCGTGACTTTAAAGGTTTCAAGCACCTTTCAGAGGTATTTCAGGTCAGAGTGAGCTACAGTCTACATCACTGTGAGATTCAAAAGCTGGCACATGTCACTAAGCTGGTAATATGTGCTTGTCAATCCGCAGGTCCTGGAGCAGTGCTTGATGGGAATAACCGTGCACCTGCAGGAATGACTCCATCACTATGGCTACTGGTGATACTCTTCGTCCACTTCCTCTTCAAATTTTGACGTGGCATGCCACCATTAAACAGCGCACTGCCTCTAACCAGAACAGAACAAATAAACTTTGCCCTGCACAGGTTGTGCACAGGCTATAAAACATCGCGTATAGGTTCTGTGCTGACAAGTATTTGTTTTTTGTGAGTCCATACTGATATTTTCCCTCTGTTGGCTGCAGGGCGCTGGTGCATATTTGCTGTCAGAACTGTTAGTTCGGTTACTGTTGATTTTCCAATTTTTAATCCTCCATGTTTAGCTGATGTAGTGTTTACATATGTTATGCTTTTAATGATGTTTATTTATGCAGGTACCTTTCCCTCACGTATGTAAAGCTGTCTGTGGTTTTACTGGGTGGATAATATAAATTACCTGTATACTATTTGTAGACTACCAGTAAATAATGTAATATGCCTGTAGACCATTGGCTAATTAACAGGTGGACCGTAGCCCATTGGCTAGCTGAGCAAACATTTAGCAAATAAGCTGCACACTTATAATAAAAGGGGCAGTTTTACATTAAAGTTTAAGGATCTTTATCTTAGAACAATTCTATTTCAGAAATATATCTCACTAACGTTTAGGCCCATGTTGACTATCACCATAATATATTAATTGTGGAAACTAATACAATTGTATCTGTCATGTACGTTCAAGTAAATATATAATTCCTCACTTTCCATTTGATTGTGTATTATGTGTGCACATAACTATATTTCTGCACTGAGTCCAATATACTTACAAAACCTGGTGAAGGCTTTTCCTGTGCTGTATTGTAACTTGGCCAGAATTGTTAACCAGTCACGAGAATGATGCCATTTGAAATTCATCCAGAGAAGGCCTTTCCAGCATTCTGTACTATTGGTGTTTCCAAGTTTCTGTGTTACTAGTTTATGAAAAGGGAAGCCATGTGATTGCTTAAAGCTGCAGTATCCCTTTTATTTTGTTGGCATGATGCATTTCAATGAGAAATTAAATGTAAACAATGGTACCCGTTTAAAAACTATTTCTGGCTACGTGAGATTTTGTTCTAATTTCTTTGTTGCAGAAGATAGTTGGAATAATCTTGGAGGTAATGTTAGACTTTGCACTTCAGATGTTTGCAGTTATTTTGATTTCAAGATATGAATGTTCACTTTTCATTTAATTCAGATTGAGAGATCTCAGTTTGTAGGGTTGACAAGTACGATCAATTGCTGTACTCAGCTAGCCTTAGGCAGAAGATGATTGTGTGCTTGGATCACATAGTAAACACATACCTAAAAATTGATCCTATCATAGCACTAAACACACCACTTTGCACCTCTGCTCTGCATAGGAAACTCAGTTCTATTTCAGTCAACAAAACCAAATTCTGAAAGCAGAGTGCAAGATGCATTTTTTTGCTATGTAGCATGTTTAGTACTACTGTGATGATAATATTTTAGAGAATAATTTTTCTCAAAATATGACAACAATTCTGGGCTGAGTAGAAATGAAACACTAAAATTTTGTTCCTTTGAAGTGCTATTATGCAATTGAGCCACTTAGCATATTGTAAACCAGGAGAAAATATATTTTTTCCTACAAGTGTGAGGTGTGGCATTAGTGGGAGATGGTAGGTAACACAGAAATAAAGGGTGTACAGATATAATCCAGTATTTGCTTTAGTGTTACATACTTTCCAGTTGAATAATACAAAACTGTCGATTGTGTTGGAATTAGACGTCAGAATATCCAAATATGTACTTGAAAAGAATGCAGTAACCCATTGCAGCCTTCCAGGCAGGAAACAATGTACTCAGATAATAATTGATGCATTAGCTGAGAACTAGCCCCTGAATTACATCAGGTCCAGGTAGGGTCACAGAAGTTTCTTCCTGGAATTGTTGGCACATTATGAACCAATTTTGACTGCTTTCGCTGCACTGCAAATCTTCGCAATTTTAAAATGTTTTGTGTGAAGTGGGGAGCTTGCTTTGGAAGTCAAAAACCAATATATGTTGGAAATTATATCAATATATTCTCAACTTAATAATGAAAGTCTTATAAAGGATCAATTTAAATTTTGTGAACCAGATTTTAATCCCTCACGCAACTTTTCTGAGCTCGTAGGTGAGCGGATTGAATGCATGGTCTCACATAATCAACCTTTGCTGTGCTTAAAGCTTAAATTATCTTGAGGCGGTAAGAGCAAAATTACAGACTCTGCACAGGAATGGTGAAGTACATTAAAAATTACTATTTAAAATAACAATGTAGATTTGGCTAATATTGGCATATCAATGCCATGAAAATACCTTGAATAATCCAACATATAACCTCTACTGTTCTATGATATCACTTTTTTCAATTCTTTCAGTATGAAGGATTTTCTTTGACTTTCTGACCACTGTCATATTTCTGTCACGTATTAAATGGCTTTTTGCAGCAACCGAGCAGGGCACAATGCTGAATTCTGTGAAATACAATCGGATCAAAGTACATGAGGCAAATTGTGCCTGCAAGGTGGAGTAAGAGGAGGCATAAATAAACAGAGCAGAATTTCCTTTGGTGGTAAGTTAACCTTCTGCTCTTCCTGTTTTCAAAGTCACCCTCCACTTAACCTACCTGCCCTAGCAAAGACTGCAAGCTGAGTGCCAACTGTGCAGATACCAACTACCTTTGCAATGAATGAGATTTGTACTCTGAACACTGAGAGTTGTTAGTTACCCAGACACTGTTTAATCAAAAGATATACCTCCCAAGATTGCCTTACAACAGCATGTAAGGAATTCAGACCTCACCACTTTAAAGAATATATTTGCTGATATATCACACCCTATGATGCATTTACGGTCATCATAATGTTTAACTTGGGGCAAATTTCAACACTGTCATCCACTTTTACTGAACAGTTAGCTTGTTGATTACCCAAAGGAATAGGTGCAGATCAGCTTTCAGATGCTTAAGCATGATGTTCTTTTTCTGCCTGCACAATATCTGTTGTAGCACAATTGTATACATTTTACTAAAAGGTAGCTAAAATCCCATGTACACTCACTGTTGTGAAATGATAAGGTGCTAGGGTGGATGCAAGAAGTTACTGCCTTCATATCGAAATACAAATGTTTTTACTGAACTTACTATTGTCTTATTGATGATCTGAGTTCAGTATCCATAAATTCCTCACACTTTTGTACAATGTTCTTTGAAGTGATGTCCTTTATCTTTCTTTTCAAGTATGACACCTTGAAATGCATACTTATAAGCTGTAATTTTGAAGCTTCAAAGTTGAACAAAGCTTGTTGGTCCTGTAGAGAATCAGTGTTATTATTGATCACGTTCAAAACTATTTTCATCAGCCGTCTTTTAAATTTGTGTGCAAGAACAAGAACACTAACTGTAGGTCTAAAAAATGCCAGGTCTTTTATGAACAATAGAACAGGCTTTAATTGTTTGATTCAGTTGGTGAAAAGAACCCACCAGCCTTCCAACTGATGTGTTCTAACTTGGTTAAGGTTTATCCTTGGTTATATTTGGAAAAGCTAGCAAGATCTTACAGAGAAGAAAGCTGAACATTTTTAAATCCACCTGATTTATCTTTACCTCTGCTGTGGAGATGTCATTAGGCCTAACAATCCCAAACCGATAAATCCATGAGATTGTTGGGGTCCATAATCAATAAATGTATGCATTGAAAGTATTTTATATTTTGAAATGTTTATTTTTTTTTTCTTTTCAATGACGGGCTGCTAATAGCTAATCTGAAACATTAGTCATAAATAAGTCATATAGAAAACGTGACCACACTGAAGAGGGTGGTGCAAGTGCAATTGTAATGTTTAAGGGAAAATTGGATAGGTACATGGATGAGAGAGCTTTTGAAGGTCTGTAGTCCAGGTGCAGACACATGGGACAAGGCAGAAGACCTGGCTAGCATGGGCTGGATGGACTGAATGACCTGTTTTTATGCCACAGTGCTCTATGACTCTATGATTGAAGATTCTCACAAAATTAGAGAATGCTTAAAGCACAGAAGGATGCCATTTAGCCAGTTGGGTCTAGATCATTTCTATGCAAAAGGAAACCAGGCAGATAGTATAGACCCACCCTCTCCCCATAGCCCTGCAAACTCTTCCACCTGGATACATATCCAGCTTCATGAATGTTTGAGTTTTCTACACTATAAGTGGTGCAGTGCATTCCAGACCCAATCACTTTCATTCTAGTTTTTGACTTCTCTGTCCTCCAGATCTGCCCTGTCTGGAACCCTTATGATTTTAAATACCTTTAACAGATCTCCATGGATCATTGTCTGTTCCAAGTGGAACAGCCCCAGTCTATCATATTAATAAATCACCCCGGCCTGCTCTCTAAAGCTTTTTACAGTTTTCTGAATTGTGGCGGCCAATTCCAGTGATGGGTTGAGCTGTGTTTTATAAAGATCCAAGGTGACACATGATTTTGTTGTTCTTACACTATGTTGCCTTGCCTATAAAAGCCTTGATTCCCTTTGCTTTTTAAGCTCTTTCTTAATCTGTCCAGTTACACTCAATGAAAAATGAAGATATGCTCCCCAGTTCTCTCTGTCCTTGATCCATTTTTCTAGATCCACTCATCTACTATTTTCACTGAAGTCTCTTATTCTCCTCGCACAACATTCTGCCTCCAAGTTTTTCATTTTAAACTTCTGTAATTACATTGCTTCTTGGTTACCTTACTACTGACACACTGAGTGATCCAGACCAAAAGGTCCAGCGTGTAATTCTCACTCTCTGAATTTTCATCTAATCTTAACTGGGATAGCAATTTGATTCAATGCAATTGAGATGGAAATGTAAATAGCAAATATTGTGAATTGTTCTTTTTCAATGACTTCTGTACCGTATATGCACATTGTGACAATAGGAACGGGCACATTTGAAGCTCAGTGATAAATTAGAGTTCTTAAAAACTACCTGAGCTCAGATAAGGAATAGAAGCAGGGGCTGGTGGAAATCTGCAGTCAAAGTTATGAACCTTCAGCAGAGGAGGAGAGAAAACTGATGAAGGTGGAGGAGAGGGTGTGTGAGTGAATGAAAACTCTTCCAAAGCAATCTTCGGCTGGATGGTGTAAATTTTGGTCCTTTTCATCAAATAATAGCCAAATAATCTCTGAGATACTTCCAGCAATGATTCATTTTGTTTTTATTTTTTATGACTACATCGGAGCTTGAAATTGTCTTTGGAAGCTTCAATGTTATTTCTGAAAACGTAATTGAAGGATTTTTCAGGCAGTTCCTTGATGAATGGACTGCTGTTTTGCAGCCACTATTTCTCACTTTAGTTTGTGTGTGAAACAAATTATTTGCCAGTTTTGAAAATGCCAGACAAACTGATCAAGCAACTATGGTTCGTGTGTCGTTGCTACCATATCGTGTGGGCTTCAGTATATTATTATCAGATTTTAATGAGGCACACAAAGAGGGAGTGAATTTATTGCCAAACCAACAGTGAAGTACATCAGTCCCAAAGGAATGAGTATTTCTGCCATTTTCTTTTCCTTGTGGATTCAGGAGGATCAAATATGTTTCCTCCAAATTGTATAAGGAAAGATTAAGCAACACAGACTCACCCCCTTCTAATTACGCACAAATTCCTTGGGAACCAAACTTTCCATTGTGTATCTCAATAAAATCTTAAGTAAATTCCTGCTTAGAATCTGTAAGAAATCAGCTACTGGAAGTTAAATCAGGTACTTGAGATTAAAACAAATCCTAAATCATATTTCTGGAACAGTGGTTGAGTTTTCAGCTCACCCACCCATCTTGACTACGGACTTCATATTGGGGCCAATGTCTATTCCCAGTGGAACGTCCAGTTGTAACGGAGGGGTAGGGCCTGGTGCTCTCCAACAAAAGGAAGGTGAGAGCCAGCATAGGCCAGTCTTTCTCAGTGCGTCAACTCAAGTTTTTGAGAAGCTTCTTTTGCATTCTTGAGTGGTTCACTGTCCGTGATGTGCAAGGGATCAGAAAGTGACAAGGATATCAGCCAAATTCAGATAATTACTTTTCATGCATTTCTCCAGTTTTACTCCCTTTCATTCAGCATTGCAGTTTTATTTTTTTTCCAGATGAATTAAGCAATATTTTCAAAAGAATTTGCTTATCCAAACTTGATCAAGACATCCAGAACTGTTGGTTATCATCAGGATTGCTTTCAGAATGCATTGGACTCATAAACATCCTTTAAAATTGATGGCTCCAGATAAAATCATGACCTTTCCATTTCAGTATGCTCTTCTGGCCATTATTTTATGGAAAAGCATGGTTGAGAAAGAAAGAAAGAAAGAAAGAAAGAAAGAAAGAAAGAAAGAAAGAAAGAAAGAAAGAAAGAAAGAAAGAAAGAAAGAAAGAAAGAAAGAAAGAAAGAAAGAAAGAAAGAAAGAAAGAAAGAAAGAAAGAAAGAAAGAAAGAAAGAAAGAAAGAAAGAAAGAAAGAAAGAAAGAAAGAAAGAAAGAAAGAAAGAAAGAAAGAAAGAAAGAAAGAAAGAAAGAAAGAAAGAAAGAAAGAAAGAAAGAAAGAAAGAAAGAAAATGACATAAATTAGCAGTATATGTGAGCATTGCTACATATCCACAGTCCATAGAAATAAAAAAAAGTGGGAAGAATCCCAACACTGAAAGTAAAGCAGGTACATTTGAATTCTGTGTCAGTCTTGGCAAATTTAAGTTGGTCACTTAACACTTTAAACAAAACAGATTCATTGAAAGCATTCTCAATATTAAGAGTATCTACTGGTGTGTAGTTGAGAGTGAGCCATTCAAATTCCTCCCATTCCGATTTCACTATCTGGGGTACAGATCAATTTATATTGTACTCTTGTATTCATTTGCAAGCTGGATCCATCCTCTTCACCTTGAACAGCCTTTTTGATGTTTAATAGTGCAGGGAATGGTGTGTAAAAGTAATTAAGATGAATTCCCTTGTCGAGTGTTTCTGCTGAAATTCCAGCAGGCAGGCCAAGAAAATGTTTTAAAAATTCATCCCTAACTGCAGACCTGATTTGAACTTGTACAGGATGTCACCCGGGATGTCAGGTTCAGTATTTCAGTGCTTCAGGAAGCAAATGATCATCAAGCAGACTCAATACAGTAAATCTTAGTGACATTGAATGCACTGAGAAAAAAAAAACAACTGCTTTTCTCAGACTTCCAATGAACTTCATTTTTTTACTGTCTAAAATAGAACAGAACATACTATATTTGTTTTTGCAGAAAAAAGTGTACCGTTGCTAGGGCGCTTGAGACACCATGCTATTGCAGCTCAGGGCATCAGAGTTCGGTGTTCAATTCCGGAGACCATGTAAGCAAGTTTGTATGTTCCTTCTCATGCGTGCATGGGTTCCCTCCCACAGTCCAAAGACAAGCTGGTTAGTAGGCTGGTTGGTCATTGTAAACTGTCCTCTGATTAGGCTTGGGTTAAATCAGTGGGTTACTGATTGGTGCGGTTCAGTGGGGCAGAAGGGCATTTTCCATAGAAAATTATTAAAAAATGATTAAATACCACCAGTACATTTCTCATCCTATCAACACAATGTGATTGTTCATCTGTCTGCCTCAGCAGTAGATATACAATCAGACATTGTGTCAGTCAGTGAGCTTTGGAAGGTTATGTACTTGCTCTCTCTTTTGATTCATCCTGATTGACATTAAGACTTGCACCATCACCCAGTTGAAGCTGCTGTCAGATCCTTCCATGGGGTTGCTTCTGACTACCATCAGGTACTACTTCCAACTTTCCATAAAAACAAATTTGATGAAATCATATCAAGCTGTAGATATTGTACCATTCAGGCTGATTTTTTTATGTGAAGGTATGCTCTAAGGTGTAGTCACTTCTTTCTTAACTATATCCCTTTGCAAGAAGACTGTCTCCACTATACAAGTACAGTATTCCATTTATTAATTAGGTAAACCAAAAGAATACCGGGTATTCAGCTTAGTCTTGTTAGTTTGTAGGACATGTACATCATCGCCAGTTCATTTGTTAAATTTGGTCATGTGTGTGATCTCATTCAGATGTCCTTGCCATGACAAGAGGGCAGTTCAAGTGAATCGCAGAACAGTAAGGATCCAAAGAACTACATATAAATGCTGAAGTGACAGTCTTATCAGCTCATGTTTTTTAAAATTTAAGCTTCCTTCACAAGATTAATTCAGTTGTACATAAAACAAACCTACAAAGAGCTGGAAGCATATTTCAGCAGAAAAGGTCAAATTGACTGCAGGCATCTGATTGTGGTTAATAAAAGATAAAAAAAGAAACTATTCTTCCCTCTTTAATCTGGATATCCAACTGCGTCACTTAAAACCTGAGCAGTGACATACAATAAAGGCGAACTACAACATTAAATAATTTTCCACATTTTGTACAGACAAAAGACCTGGTATCACCGTCATGTGGGTAAAGACATTTTGACCCTTTTTGCTTTTAATTTCTACTAATTGTCGATCCTTTTCATTACAGTTGGGGTGATCATTTAATCCTACCCCTGCAAATTACAGAGAGAGGTATCAGGAGAGATAGTGGGAAATGATTCCCAGGTAACAAAAATAACAACCTACTCAAATAGAATCATAAATTCAAACCCGAGGAGGTTTCTAACTTTATGGGGAGTTTGCTGCCTTAGTCTTTCCTTTGTATCTTGATGTTGTGTGGTTACACCCAAGACATTCTGTTAATTTCCAAGGGCATATTAGCAGCTACAGAGTTGATAATATCATTGTGGTACTACTGGTTGTGATACAATCATGCCATAATTAATAAGTGATCAGGAAATGTGGCAGTTTTGTACAGAAAGTGCTAGAATTGTTCCTGCTTTGTATTTGGTTCAGTTTGGCATTTCTGTCTGAATTATTATTTGGTAAGTCAAACCTTTGGGCAAGGTACAATATATCAACTTATTATTTCTGCAAAGAATTACTGATGAAAATGATAGTATTTGCATTTTCAAATTCAACTATTACCATCTTTAATTTTACTATTTGAGATTTTTATCCTATCAAATTCACTCCATCACTGCATTGATTGGTGTGTACTGTCGTGTATCTATAAGAAATTGTGATTGCTCAATACCTCATGTACAATATCCAAATTCCCTATAAAAATAGATGCCGGACAATATAATATATATTAGCCAAAGAATGGATTATTTGTAGTAGAAGTTAAAACTGAAGTTTCCATCTAGGTCTTTGTTTAAAGCATTTTAACATAATGTCGTCTTATACAGGAGACAGAGAAGATAAAAAATATTTTATTGGCGTGTACAGGATTATAATTAGTGCAGTGGATGTTACATAGAGTGGAGGAATGCGATGGAGACAAAACAATAGTCTAGAAAGTATTACATGCAAATGATCAGAATGAATATTGTGTTATGTTGGCAGAAGGAAGTAGTGGATAGTGTGAATGGGTTATGTTATACATGCTATGTAATACCCTGAAAGAAATATCAAGACAATGTTACACTACTGCCACCATAAACTGAGCAATTTGTATAAACTGTCGGGATTGTTTTCTCTTTCAAATAATCCCTCCACTGCATTCCCAAATGTTTGCATGTTCCTTGCTCAAGAGGGTCTCATTTGCTTCACCCTTATTAATTCAGTCCCTTTTCCCTGTTGACATCAATAATGAGAATGCTTTTCTCTGCCATGTGGTATTGCATGGATGTTATAAGAAACCGGGACATTATGCTAAGCTAAAAGTATAGGAGAATATTTTATCCCAATTAGCTTGTTACTACATCAAGTTCCTTGATTGATGTCACATCACGTGCCTGTTCAGTTGGGGTCAACATTTACTGAACTTGCCAACAACCTCAGTATTACTTTGTTCAACCTGTAGTAATATAAAAAAAATAGTTAGCAATTGGAGATGCCCTGCATTATATTACTAGAATATCAAGCTTGCTGAAGATGTTTAAACATAGAAACATAGAAAATAGGTGCAGGAGTAGGCCATTCGGCCCTTCGAGCCTGCACCACCATTCAGTATGATCATGGCTGATCATCCAACTCAGAACCCTGTACCTGCTTTCTCTCCATACCCCACCAATCCCTTTAGCCACAAGGGCCATATCTAACTTCCTCTTAAATATAGCCAATGAACTGGCCTCAACTGTTTCCTGTGGCAGAGAATTCCACAGATTCACCACTCTCTGTGTGAAGAAGTTTTTCCTCATCTCGGTCCTAAAAGGCTTCCCCTTTATCCTTAAACTGTGACCCCTCGTTCTGGACTTCCCCAACATCGGAAATAATCTTCCTGCATCTAGCCTGTCCAATCCCTTTAGAATTTTATTTGTTTCAATAAGATCCCCCCTCAGTCTTCTAAATTCCAGTGAGTATAAGCCTAGTCGATCCAATCTTTCTTCATATGAAAGTCCTGCCATCCCAGGAATCAATCTGGTGAACCTTCTCTGTATTCCCTCTATGGCAAGAATGTCTTTCCTCAGATTAGGGGACCAAAACTGCACACAATATTCTAGGTGCGGTCTCACCAAGGCCTTGTACAACTGCAACAGAACTTCCCTGTTTCTGTACTCAAATCCTTTTGCTATGAATGCCAACATACCATTTGCCTTTTTCACCACCTGCTGTACCTGCATGCACACCTTCAATGACTGATGTACAATGACACCCAGGTCTCTTGCATCTCCCCTTTTCCTAATCAGCCACTGTTCAGATAATAATCTGTTTCCCTGTTCTTGCAACCAAAGTGGATAACCTCACATTTATCCACATTAAATTGCATCTGCCATGAATTTGCCCACTCACCTAACCTCTCCAAGTCACCTTGCATCCCCTTAGCATCCTCCTCACAGCTAACACCGCTGCCCAGCTTCGTGTCATCCGCAAACTTGGAGATGCTGCATTTAATTCCCTCGTCTAAATCATTAATATATATTGTAAACAACTGGGGTCCCAGCACTGAGCCTTGCGGTACCCCACTAGTCACTGCCTGCCATTCTGAAAAGGTCCCGTTTACTCCCACTCTTTGCTTCCTGTCTGCCAACCAATTCTCTGTCCACATCAATACCATACCCTCAATACCGTGTGCTTGAAGTTTGCACACTAATCTCCTGTGTGGGCCCTTGTCAAAAGCCTTTTGAAAATCTAAATATACCACATCTACTGGCTCTCCCCTATCCACTCTACTAGTTACACCTTCAAAAAATTCTATAAGATTCGTCAGACATGATTTTTCTTTCACAAATCCATGCTGACTTTGTCCGATGATCTCACCTCTTTCCAAACGTGCTGTTATCACATCTTTGATAACCAACTCTAGCATTTTCCCCACCACCTATTCCCCGGTTTCTCTCCCTCCTTTTTTAAAAAGTGGGGTTACATTAGCCACCCTCCAATCCTCAGGAACTAATCCAGAATCTAAATCTTAATCCAGAATTAAACGGAGCTTTTTCATATTTCCTGAAAATCAAAACTCCTGCAGGTGTTGAAAGTCTGTAGTTGCTGACATATTCCATGTCTGTGGAGAGAGGACAAGGTCAAGGATCAATGACCTGCTCGGTATTCCCAGCACTTCCTGTTTATGGGCTTTTAACTAATAATGAATTGCACTCCATCAAAGTTGCTCTCAACTCACAATACCAATTTCACTTCATATTTGCAACAAACTTGGTTGCTTGCAAACAGTTATTTCTCTTTAATGCAAGCAGACGATGAGTGGGAGTGAAAGAAGTGTAGAAGAGCTTGTGGTGGAACTGTGGATAGCTATTCATTCAGTATTAATAATAAAGGGTTGATTTTGCACTTTGGTATTTACTTTCTGCAAGTCACTGAATAGAGGCTTTGGTTATAAATCACTTTAACAATGCTTTAGATGAAAAGTGTCCAACTGGTGTCGGAACAAATTCTCATCAGGTCACTTTGACAATAACTGCAGGATACAGTTCCGGAATTTTGAGTTGTCTACACTTGGCATTGTGCCACCTTGGAATATTTGTGAAGTAGAGTTAATGTGCCAAACCAAGTAACCAGAGAAGAATATGCTGATTATTGAATTTCATATAATTCACACCAAAGTAATTTTGATATAACTAATTAATACATATTGCAAAGACATACTTTGAAAGTCTGCTTTAGTTTGGAATTCATTTTTCATATTGTAGTTTTTATTTCATCAATAGGTGTGACAGAATTGAAACATTGGAGGAGATTTTTCTGTGCACTGATGACACAGAAGCCAGTTTTCTGAAGCCAGTTTAGAAAGTAGAATAGGATCCCTCCTGCCTGTTTTTCATGAACAAGCTGTCTATAAAATCATGCATAACTCAGGTTAGTTTGCGCAGGCTATCATTTCAGGTGAAATCAAGCCTGTCAGGAAACTGGCCTGATGACTTCAGCATGCTATTCACCTTAGCGTGTCTGACATTTTTCTGGTGCCAGTCACACACCATATAACATTACAAGTCACACGTAACCTACAGTGTCAGCATAAATTGATGCTTTTGACTGCAACTGATGACTATTATTAGACATTCAGAAGATAACTGAATTTGCTGGGCATGAGTTAAGCACATCCATTCTAACATTGCTATACTTCACACAACTTCTGCCAACTTCAATATTCTATGCTTGGGAAATCTCAGCCTTTATTAGTGCTTACTCTCCCGTTGGTTTACTCTGTATATATCAGAACCCACCTCTGGCTGGTGGTGATTATGTACCTCACAATCCACTTACAAGCTGGGGCTCCATCAGGACTGATCATTTTGTAGGGGCCATGGGTGCCCATTTAAATTGAAGATCACCATGTTCCCCTAGTCCACTGTGTATTCCCATGTTTTCATGGTAGGCATTTATACAACTGCCGAAGGAAATTTCCTTTAAGGTCCAGTTAAGGTCAATGGAGGATTAGCTATAATGAGAGGTTGGCCAAACTTGGATTATTTTCCCTGGTGTCTCAGAGGCTGAGGGACAACCTCACAGAAATATGTAAAATTATGAAGGCCGTAGATAGTTTTTTCTCCCAAGGTCAAAATGTCAAATGCTAGAGGCCACATGTTTAAGGTGAGAGGGAAGAAGTTAAAGGAGATTTGCAAGGCAAGTTATTAACACATAGAGTGGTCAGGGAGGTGGTAGAAGTGGATATCGTGGCAACATTCAAGAGGTATTAAGATGAACACTTCAGCAACTAGGGTCCATAAGGGTATGGACCATATGCACACAGATGGGATGAGTTAGACTGGTGTTATGGTTAGTGTAGACTAGATAGGTCAAAGAGCCTGTTCCTGTTCTGTACTGACAGTCCTCCAGTGACCAGCATGGTGATGGTTCATCAGTCAGTGCTAACCAAACAGCGTCCAAAGGGAAACAGACAGGTAATGCTTGAGACACTCTTGCAATTTTTCTTTAGCACTTTTATTTTGATAATTATTGTTTTATGTGAGAGATGCCATTGTGGATTAACCCAAAGAACAGCATAAAAAGATGAAATCCGATTATGAAAAAGCATGTTTACTAAGTTGTTACACACTACAGAGAAAGGAACTCCATCTCTGAGGTTTGGAAGTGTTGCCTACATTTAAATCTACATATCAAAAACCTTGCATGCAATAAGTCAAGAAAAGAAATAGCTCCTGGAGATATCTGTTCACTGTTCCGGGGAAACATTCATAAATTCCTCTCAGGCAGCTTAGTGCATAGCTCCAGTTGAAGAAGCATTTGTAACTTCCATGTTTCAAGTATCCAACATTCATCTATCTGTTGCTACATATCGCCTCCACAGCAGTTATGCCAGTAGAGTATGTTATTGTTTGTTTAGTTGCATTATTGGATAGTAATGTAGCTAACTGTTTAAGGAAGAACGGAGAAATTTAGTGACATGAGAAAATCTGTAGATGTTCCCAGTGGGTCAGGCACCATCTATGGAAGTCAATAAACTGTCAACGTTTTAGCCCGAGGAAAGGGAAGAGTCCTGAAGGGTCTCAATCCCAAACGTGGACTGCCTATTCATCTCCATAGATGCTGTCTGACCTGCTGAGTTCCTCCAGCATTTTGTGTGTGCTCCTTTAGAGATTTATTCATCTGTTTACTGCAATGTCTCCACTATGCCATCCCATTTTGGAAGGTAATAATACAAATAGAACAACAGATTGTATTCATTTTTGAGAGAGTGGCAATAGTAGAAAAGTGAGTTACAGATGGCTGCGATGGGGAACAAAGATATTAGAGACAAAAATGAAGAGTTTAAAATATTCTCATTTGGGTTGGGATTTTTTTAAATCAGTAATTATCTTAGTGACATTCCAACTATTATATCATGAAGTGATTTCTACCTTGGATGAACTGAGATATTAAAACAGAACAGTGAACTCATGAAGAAGGAGAAGTTTTTTTTTTGTCTTGGTCAGTTCATCCTGAGTGCAGGACAAGGCAACACATCCACTCTACCCACCTGGTGCATTCAGTTCTCATCATTAAATCTTGGGAATATCAAAGCATTGAAATACCAGCACTTATCTTGGTCACGTGAGCAATTCACCAACAGAGTGAGACAGCAAATCCAGTAAGGCCTCAAAGCTTGAAGGGCCTATTGGCAGAAGCAGTAAGTGTAATGAAAGTAAAGAAACACAATGTATAAAGGCAGGGGAAGTTACTACAACAAGGACATCAGAAAGAGAGGGGCCCCAAGGTATGGCAGATCCTACTTACAGAAATCTGACTTTACAGACTTCTCCCTGACTCTGCTGTTAGGTACATAGCTCTTCCCCGAATTCTCCTTAAGGTGAGATCAAACATTACAAACCCTGAGTCATCTTTCATTAGAACACAGTTTATTCAACTGCCAATCGACTGCTTGCTGAATAGCAGATCAGCTCCACTCATTCAGGCAAATGTTTGTCACTGTTCCCTTTCTGGTAACAACTCCTACCACCCTCGCTGACCTCAGTCTACTTGCAAATCAGTCCCCAAGGGCAGGTGAGGTTAAAGATTTTTCATTACTGTTTTGTTTGGAGAAGCTGTTTATTTCTGATTCATAGAAAATTCTTGGGAATAGAACCTGTATGTCATTTAGGGAACTCCCTGATTAAAGCATCAAGAAATGCAATCAGCACATTTGAAATGAATGACAGAGTCTGTAGTTTACCTCTCTTGTGGCGAACAGCTTCTTTAAATCTCACCCAATTGTCTACTTTGCAATTTTGAAAAAGTTAAAAATGGCATTAGGTTGTTAACTAAATCAACTGATACACGTTTTACATAGATTAATGTTTTTGCATGACAGTTTAAATTGTAATCTGGAAATAGAACAATTGATGATCTGCATGGGTCAATCCTCCATAAGATATGGTTCCTCTGCCCCCATTCTTAGGTATAAATGAGGAGGTAGCAAGATGAAAAAATGCACCCAACATTTTTCTACCTGTCTGAAATTTGAGGTAGGTGTGATTGAGACTGATAGATGTTTGATGTCAACCCAAGAAAATATAAAGCTGAAAAATAAGTTCTTTTGTTCTTTTTATCAGACGTGTCCTAGAGAATCCCTTTTATTTTTACTTCTGTCTGTGGCTCTTCTGGTGTGTTTGGGATAATGTCCAATTTTAGAGAGGTGGAAATCTCAGTTAAGAAGATCCTTCATTTTTTGATGAGTTTTGGCACAGATAATAAGCTTCATCTCATAATTCCTGCTACAATAATACCTTCAAATTTAGAAATGCATAGCAAAAGATTTAAATAGTATCCCTTGCTTTTAAAATAATTTAAATCCCACAAAACTCACAGTCATCTTGCATCAGCAACTGAAATGTGGAAAACAAAGACATCCACAGCCTTGATGGCTATCTGTAATTTCTGTGTTCGAGTTGTTCTGTTGGCTGTTTGATTCCCCAGTTAGAATGGACTAGTCTTTTACTTAAAACACCAAATAGGAAGAATTTGTGCTAAACGTGTGAAAATATCAAACACTAGTTACACTCAACTCCCCATAGATTTTGTTCTAGTGAGAAAGTGAATATAAAAGAAAATGTAATTGGTAACTGATATTACTACACCTTGTTTATCACTGAAGATGACATTTTTCCCTGCATCCACCCTTCCAGTCAACGTTTGGCGGATGTCAGGGAAAGTTACAATTGACAGACAGAGACTGGAAATGGGACAAGATACAGGACACTGTCCTGAGAGTATGGATTGATTCAGACCATGATTATTAGTGGAGGTCAAATCAATCGTAACACCAGGGGCAGATTTGAGCTTTTTGTTCACGATCACTGCTGACACAAGCCTAGGTACAACCTGCAATAGGGGCCATCCATCTGCCGCCATGTAATCTCCTGACCTGCCTCTCTCTTAAAAGTCCACATATTTGGAAGTTGAATGATGCATCCATCAGTTACTACTAATCATTCTGCAAAGAGCATTAACGAACTGCAAAGTCCCTTATGATCATGTAGAATTTAAAAGCAATAACAGAAGCATACTAGTGCAGAATTACTGTCCACATTCCAGTACTTGGCTCTCCATACATTATCATGGAGAATTGTCCTCCATCTACTTAATTACACTGTAGATAGAGAGGGGAAGGATCACTTGCAGGGTATACTACATATTTTGTGAATTCCCGAGGAGATTGAAAGAAGCAGCATATCACAAATAACTAGTCATCTAAATAAAGTTAACACATTTTAATTGCATGCCAATTATAATATAGATATTTTTAAAGTTATATATGTATATATAATAGAATATGTTAGCTTGCTTAAGCACTGATTATTTAAATTTTAAATTGTGCAAATTAAAAGTCATACCAAGTTTAAATGGGTTCAGTGCAAATTTTGTTCCAGTTAAAAAGGATGCAGAATCGTAAAGGAACAATGTTTAATTATTTAAGATGAGGAATTCTCTAGTTACAATGTTCTGAAACACTTAACTGCAAGGACTGGGTTCAGAAGATAGTCAAGGTGATATTTTTAACTCTTGAGAGGTGTAGTTGGATTATTGCAATATGTTGCAACAAAAGCAGAAGACCTATCTACAATAATGTCAGCTGTTTCTACTTGGTTTTCAGTTGTCTGCCATGTATATGCCAATGGATATGTCACCAGTATATCAAATTTCATAATCAGGAAGCTAAGTTTTTCAAAATTAAATTCACTATTGTCACTAGTTAAACTAGCTCAGACCTGATGTGTTTTATGATACTGTCTTTGAAAGAAATTCCATTGTGTCACAAAATAATTGTCCAAATTTGCTATTGTGGTTATATTTTATATATTATCTTAATGTCATTGCAGTTCTGTATTGGGCACAAAATAATCAAACAATCCTGTGTTATACAGTGGAATTTTTACTGAGATTTGAGGCAGTCTTCTTGTAATGTATCTAAAAAAAAAGAGTCTAATGTTTTCTGATTGCTGAAGTATGCTATACAAAACCTCTCCTCTGTAAAATAATGCTTAATTGTTTCCTGTGTGACCGATGTACTGCTGTTAATATTACTGTAGTCGTGTTAGTGTATGTTTTAATAAGGATGCAGTGTAATTGCCAGACAATAATCAACCATTTAATAAATATGTCATTTTATGATGGAGTTATTTCCTTTATCTTAATTGCTTTTTTTTTGTAAAACTCAGGATGCTCATGTAAGACTAATCACTTTAGTAGGGGGAGCACCATTCTGAAAGGGAAGGGCTTTCTCAATGTAAAAACTGTGGCACAGGTAGCTCTTTACTGAGGTGCGCCAGCTCCTGTAATGTTGCACGAGTTACTTTTTTTAATAATGCACTCAGTTTCGGGAATGTGACTGCGACAATTTTCAGTGGCTGCTTCTGTGCATCGTACCGCTTAGGCAAATCTGTGTTAAGTGGATCGTAATTGGTGGCTGTGTCGTTCTTTCTATGGAGAAGTAAAAACTGGGTGTGTTATGAGAATCCTGTGCAACCTGTCTAGAAATGGATGTTGCATACTTTCACATAAGCGACCGTCTTTGATCTAGTACAATCTTTTAAGATGATTTACTGCATCTCACTTACTGCTAAGGTTAGCTAAGAAAAAAAAATCACATATATGTATCTTTTTTTCTCCCTTTGTGACTGCTATATTATAGTTACTGCTAATGTATGAAATTAAGTGTGTATAAATTTTGAAAAATGTACGGAATAAAATGGAAAGTTTCTTCATGACATTTACAAAGTTTGGAGAGTGTATTTATTGATAATATCATAGTAGGTGTGTGACTTCTTTTGACATTCAGACTTTTAATCATTATTGTTAAACCAATTGCACAATATGAAATAAAATTATAGAGCTAACTACAGAAAAAATGACTAAGTTTCTGATTAACAATAGGTGTCATAGAGGCATAGAACACTACAGCACAGAAATAGGCCCTTTGGCCCATCCAATCTGTGCCAAACCATCCATCTGCCTGGTCCCATTAACCTGCACCAGGACCATAGCTTCATAGGGGTATGGTAGCTCTCCATACCACTCCCAGCAACCTACCCATCCAAATTTCTCTTAAATGTTGAAATTGACCCCACATCCAACATTTGCGTTGGCAGCTCATTCCATACTCTCGCTACCCTTGGAGTGAAGAAATTCTCCCTCATGTTTCTCATAAACTTTTCACCTTTCATCTTTAACCCATGACCTCTAGTTGTAGTCTCACCCAACCTCAGTGGAAAAAGCCTGATCGTATTTACCCTATCTATACCCCTCATAATTTTGTATACTTCTCTCCAATCTACCCTCAAACTTCTACATTCCTAACCTATTCATAATTTCCCATAATTTCATAACTCAGGTCCTCAAGTCCTGGAAAAATCCTTGAAAATTTTCTCTGCACTCCTTCAATCTTATTTACATTTTTCCTGTAGGTAGGTGACCAAAACTGGAATCAACACTTCAAATTAGTCCTCACCAATGTCTCAGCAGGATCTGTTCCAACTAGCTGGTTCAGATCCCGTAGCAAGCTTTGATAGTTTTGCTTGCAGTTCACTTCACTCCCAAGCTTGGCACCATCCACAAATTCGCTGATCTAGTTTACCACATTATCATCCTGTTTATTAATAAGGATAACAAACAACAACAGATCCAGCATTTACACCTGGAGCACTCCAGTCAGGCAGCTACTCTCTGCGAAGCAAATGTCTAATCCAATTTACTGCTTCAGCCTGAATGCCGAGCGACTGAACCTTTGGAACCAACCTCCCATGCAAGATGTTGCCAAAGTCCATGTAGACAACATCCACTGCTTTGCATTCAGCAACTTTCCTGGTAGCTCCCTCAAAAAACTCTGAGATTAGTTGGACATGACCTACCACACACAAAGCCATATTGACTAACCCTAATCAATTCCTGTCTACTAAATACATCTATATCCGGTCCCTTAGAATACCTTCCAATAACTTTCCCACTGCTGATGTCAGGCTCACTGGCCTATAATTTCCTGGTTTATTCTTAGAGTCTTCCTTGAAGACTCTAAGCAAAATTAGCTATTCTCTAATCCTCTGGCACCACCACCTCCTCGCTAATTTGTATATGGTCCATGACCTTGCTGATGCTTTGCCTCACTTGTACTCATTGTACAAACTGCGCAAAATGAGCCAAAGGCTCCCGCTTCCTTCTTTTAAACTTTCCCTACCTCTATGCAATCCAATATCTTTTCGGACAATGTAGCATTGACTTCCTCTGCTCACTTCTTTTAAACTCATTTTCACTCTATGCAATCCAATGTCTCTTCAGGAACTGTGGTGCACAAAATGTTACAATGGCTCCTCCCTGCTTCTCCCTACCTCTATGCAATCCAATGTCTCTTCAGGCAATGTGGTATGCAAATTGTGCCAACTCCCTCTCCCTCTAGCAATTTGATGTCTCCTTGAGACTGTGGTGCACAAAATGTTCCAGCTACCTCTGCTCACCTCCTTTCTACTATCTCTCCCTCTATGAAATCCAATGTCGTCTCGGGACTGTGGTGCGCAAAATGTTCCAGCTACCTCTGCTCACCTCCTTTCTACTATTTCTCCCTCTATGTAATCCAATGTCGCCTCCGCTCGCTTCTTTTGAACTCCTTTTCCCTCTGTCCAACCCAATGTCTCCTCGAGAACTGTGGCCCGCAAAAAAATGCCAACTGCCTCCGCTCACTTCTTTTAAACTTTTTCTCCCTTTGTGCAATCTGATGCCTTCTTGGCAACAGTAGCACACAAAATGTGCCAACTGCTTCCACTCACTTGTTTTAAGCCCTCTCTCCCTTTATGCAATTCAGTGTCTCCTTGAGACTGTGGCACTCAAAATTTGACGATTGCCCCTGCTCGCTTGTTTTTACCTCTCTCTCCCTCTACCCAATCCAGTGTCTCCTCAGGAACTGTGATGCGCAAGATGTGCCAACTGCCTTCATTCGCTTGTTTTTAACTCTCTCTCTCTCTGCAACTCGGTGTCTCCTTGAGACTGTGAAGCACAGAATGTACCGACAGCTTCTGCTCATTTCTTTCGAACCCTCTTTCCCTCTACGAAACCCAGTGTCTCCTCTGCAACCATGGTGTGCAAAATTTGTTGCCTGCCTCTGCTCGCTCGTTTTAAACTCTCTCTCTGTCTACACAACTTGGTGTCTCCTCGAGACAGTGGCGCACAAAATGTGCCAACTGCCTCTACTCACTTCTTTTAAACTCTCTCTCCCTCTGCGCAATTCAGTGTTCCCATGAGACCAGCGCACAAAATGTGCTGACTGCCTCCTCTTGCTTCTTTTAAATTTTCTCTCCCTCTACTTAACTCGGTGTCCCCTCAAGAACTGTGGTGCACAAGATGTGTCAATTGCCCCTGCCCGCTTCCTTTAAACTCTCTTTCCCTCTTCATAATTTCACTTAACCTTTATTAAGATTCTTTATGAACTTCACTTAACCTTTAATCCCTAATATCAGTGAGGAGTCTACGAAAGGCAACACTGAAATTTTCAGTGCTTGGATAAAAATGCTTCAGAAGAGTTAAGTGGTCTCAATTACTTATTTGCAATATGAATCATAAATTGTTATATGGAAAGAACCGCCAACCTGGATATGCATCAAATATAAATAACTTATTCCAATAATTGGCTGACTTATTGAAAATAATGACACCAGTGAATAAACAGATTTTTAACAGATTAAAATTTTGTGGGGGAATTTTTTTATTCCATGAATAAATTAACATAATTGAATATGTAAGTATTTGCAAATTAACTCAAATTCTGTTAAAATTGTTGTATCAATCATATTACCCAAAAGTGACTGAAATGTGTTCTTATCTAGATTATTACTTGGAGGATTGAAAATTCTAATGGTTTAAGGTAATGTTAACAATGCCTGTCTGCTCCACACCTTCCCATATCATCTCCAGGTCTAAGTCTAATCTCCACCAACAGTACAGCATCCCACCCTCCCCTGCCACAATCCCTAGGTTATTTAACAACCTCTGGGAACTCTGTAAGGGTGTATATCGGGTCCTGTACATGAGGGAATATTGATACAATAGACTTCTTCGTGAAACAGCATTTCAATGTGTCCTTTTCTCCACTGAAAAATTTCTCCCCTTTTTGAACTTCTATTTCATTTAAATCAAAGTTCAAAGTATATTTATTATCAAAGTATGTATACTACATACAACCTTGAGATCATCACTTTCCAGGCAGTCACAAAACAAAGAAATCTAATAAGAAAAACAACACAAAATGTGCAATCAATAAAAGTAAGCAAACAACATTCAGGACAAAGTTTATAAAAGTGAGTCCACAGCCAGGAAGCCCGTGACACCGTTAGCTGCAGGCCACAGCCTCAGTTCGGCGCAGAGACAAGAAAAGCTGACAAACAGTGAGCTGAACACCGGCTCCGACACCCTAAGTTTTTCAATCTGGCCCGGCGTTTAACTCAGCCAGACAGCAGGTCATTCCTCGCTCTCAGACGTAGGCTCTGCTGCTTCAATACGCTCTCGAATCCGGGACCCGCCGCCTCGATCTGGCTTGTACGTGACCTTTCCGGTCTGGCCCACCACTTAAATTGGTCAAACCTCAGCTCGCTCTTCGCTGTCGTGCCCAGGCCCCGCGTGGTCAGGTGAACATCTCTTATCAGTGGGAAAGAATATAGTGTCATAGAATTGAGTTGGACAGACCGATTGAAGCAGCAGGTTCCTTTGGTTAAAAACATTGCACTTTCATGATGAATTGGGATCTATCATTCACATTTTCATTGTTGTCCAAAAGATATTAATTAAATTCTACTTCGCGATTTATTATGGTGCGATTTGAACTTAGCCTTTTGGCTGACAGACAGAATTGTAAAGCTGCATTCGCCAAGGTAGATTTTAATTACACGGGCGCAGACACATCTCTGTTTGCTGATCCAAGTGACCATTCTTCATTCATTGGAGACTGTCAGCATCTCTTGATACCGATATGGAATTTCCATGCCCAGCGTCTATCAAGTTCTGACAAATGCGGGCTGCGAATAAAATGTTCTGAATTTGACACTTAATTAACAATTTCATGCAAGGTTTCTATCCATAAAGAATAAGAATAATTCATGTCCACCTGATACTTGACTCTGAACTCAGCCGTGAGAAAGCAAACACAGAGAGTAGAATTAAGTGCAGGTGTAGTTCAAGCCTTTCAATATTGAAACTACAAAATTAAATGCCATGGTTTTTGATGAGATTATTTATAGGTAGTCAGATATGTAAGTCTCTTACTCTATTTCTAGTTGCTTCGGTCACAGTTGCACACAAAATGAATATACTAAAGGACCCTGTGCAGTTGTAACCCAGCTAAAACCCAATGTAGTTCATTGATTGTGTATTTAATGCATGAGTGATGCATTATAAATAATGGAATAAGCTAGTCCACATAGAGGCAGCATGCAATACATGTTTAGGTATCTCTCGAAGGAGGTTGAGATCAGTGCAGAGAGAGTGGAGAGCAGTGTGTTTGGAGGGAGTGAAGTTAGTATTGGAGAGAAAGGTGTTAAAGTTGAGACAATTGATGTCTTGTCGGCAGTTGGTGATATAAAAAAAAGATGCAGAGCAGGCAGAAGACCAGAGTAGGATGTCCAGGAAGAGGAGGAGGGTTGAAGATGGAAGAATGGGTCATCGGCACGAGTTGGAGAGCCCTGGCCAAAGAAGTAGGCATGGAAACAGAGGCGACAGAAGAAGAGGTCGGCATGAGTTTAGGATTGAGGAGAGAGTGTAGAGCAGTGTGTTTAGAAGGAGTGAATTTAGAATTGGAGAGAGGAGTAATAAAGTCGAGATGGTTGATGTCTCACTGGCAGTCAGTGATGGAAAGATCCAGAGCAGGGCATCCAGAAAGAGGAGGAGGATTGTCTTTCACTAGTATCACTTGCAAGGCCTTCATATTCATATGCAAATCCTGAGAATGACACAAGTCTTCACAGAGTAAGCAGGCCTTTATTTAAAGGCTGAAGACTTCCCCAGCAGTGGTTACAGAAGACCTGGCCTTATTTGGTTCACTTTCATGGACTCCAAAGCAACTGCTGTCCTCCAGGTAGGACATCTTTTCTTTATTTATCCGAGTGTTTGTTCTTATCCTCCTCACTGGCAGTGCTCAATTTTCCAATTGCGACAATGGTTCGCCACCTAATTCTGTACTCGCCCTATTCCAGCTTTCACCAGTCACCTCCCCTCCTGAACCCCAACTGCAGCTGTAGCCTGCACTTAACTCTTCACTCTGGCCAGGAATTGCTGCTTAATGTGACTCATAGCTTAGCTCCAGCTGAACAGGCCCCAGTCCTTCTTTCTTGCCTAAAATACCCATCCAGACACAAATCACTAATCCAGTAGCCGCCATTCAGAACTCAGTTGATTTCTTGCTCTGCAGTGCAAGCAGCTGAGGGAGCACAATATTCACAGGGCCTCTGTGTCATGTCTTGGACCGTGTGTACAGGAGAGTTTTGTTGTCGGGTGCCCTGTACAAAACATGTTGGAACCTCCCATGCAACACCTCTTTTCAAACTACTTTAGGAACTATAATTTCTGTCCTGTAATCACTCATGTATTGCAGAAAATGGTTACAAGTTTCCGTCCTGCTGTAAGTATGTCTGAGGTAACTTGAAGAGCAGTTAGGAGATCAACCTAGTTAAATGTAATCTTGGAGTACTTAATACTAAACATGCACTGGAAACAGCTAGTAGGCCTTACCTTTCCATACTTTCAGTATTTACTTTAAAAAAAAATTTCATCAACAGTAAATTGAAGGATTAAAACATATTCATCATGTGTGAGTCTTTTTTCTGAACAGCTGGGACGAAATTATAACACAGGCTCCTCAAAAGAACATGATGTCCGAGAAAATTATTTGGAGCTTATGCAATAACATTACTCATGATATATGTTATACCATGCTTGGACTTTGAGATGTTATCTCTTCTTAAGATTATTTTAAAATCACTTAATGAAGGAAAATAATGGTATTTGGTGGAAAGAAAGGCTTTGGCAAAGCTGACGGATCTCCTCAAGTGCAGTTGAACCCAGAATCATTGTTATTGGAAAGCAACATTCCCTTTCCTGCAAAAGGAGCAATGCAGTTTAATAATGTGTTTGGGAAGCAGCTGAAGTAAATTAAAAAAGGAATGGAGGAATATGCCTCATAGGAACTGTTCGCACAGATTCTGAACAGGATCTATTTTCACAGAATATATATTCACTACAACTAAAATGAGCTGAATTTTCAGTCATGGCTTTAGATTTGTCAAGTGTTCTAAGGCAAAATTCAAATCAAACCCCTCAAAGTATGACAGATACTGTTTCAGTGGCATAATAATCTATTCTGTTCTATTTTGCTTCTAACAGATTGATGTCAAATAACAGCTGCTGTACCAACAAACATGATAACCAAGAATAATTTACACTTTTGTTCTGTTAGATCCAAGTGATTAATTTGCATTGCTTTGGACTGTACTTTTCTCAGTTATCTGTAGAGTCAACTACAGTAGAGTTGCTAGAGTCAACTTTATGGTTAGTCACCTTTAGTCGGTTCTTGGTTTTATTCTAGGGTTTTTTTTTAGTTTAGTTTGCCAATAAAAGCTGCAAGTTAGTTGTTGTAATGAAGGAAGAGACTTGAAAAAAATACAAGCACTGAGGAAACAGTAATGAACAAATGGTTTGGAGGTGTGAGTTTATTAGTGATTGGGTCCTGATGGACTTCATCCAAAGGTCTTAAAGAACTGGCTTGTGAGATAGTTGATGTGTTGGTTTCAATTTCATAGATGTAGGTGTGGTTTAATCAGATTACAAAAGTAGCGACTGCAACTCTTAAACTTGAGGGAGAGGAGAAACTGGAATCTACAGAACAGTTAGTCTTTACCTTAAACAGCTGTGATGTTTCTGCTGTTGGACCATCGATTCATCAACCGGGTCCGTCCGTCTCCAGATGTTTCATCCCCTAACCCGGAACATTCTTGGGATGGTGGGACAGCAGGTGATCAATCTTCAATCCCAATGGTCGGACTTCCAGCTACTATCGTCCCTTTGCAGTCAAAGCCATCTGGACGCTCTCTGTGCTGCTTGATCCATGGTGTTAACGTCTCTTCCTGGTTCCCCCTTGTATCCCTAAAGCTGCCATCATCGTCCAGCATGACATGGAGGGAAATCCTCTTGCCCCCACTTTGACAGGGAAGCTCCACATCTGCCAGCCTTGCCATCTGCAGTCAGCCACCAGGTCTTCATACCTCGCAAGCTTCCTCTTGGCATCGAGTCTCCCCTGGTACTGTTAGCTCTATCACCACTGTCTTTGCACTGTCTAACAATAGTAGAACGTTTGGTCGAAGTGTGGCCTCTACTATTGGTGGGAACACCGGCTTCTTTTCAAGATCGACCTTCATCTCCCAGTCCTTTGCCATGCTCAGGATACCGTCTCTGCGCTTGTTAGTTGCTGCAGCAGCTTCCCCAGTCCAGATGAAGTTGCTGAAGTTTGGTTGGCTGTCCTCTTTGTGGTCCATCTTTCTCTCTGTCTCCAAAGTGTGGGCGAGTGCTTTCAGAACCTGGTCGTGTCTCCATCTGTACCGTCCCTGAGAAAGGGCACCTGGCATAAAGAAAGAATATGCTCTGGGTTGGCTGTTTCTGGCACAGATAACATGTTGGGTCCTCTGTTATTCCCCAGTTCCGCAGGTTTGTTGGAGATGGTTGTACATCGTACACAGCCCTCGGTAAGAACTGGAGTTGAAAAGATGTATATTTCCATATGGCATCCCACGTCAACACTCTCTGTTCTGTTTCTCACTTTGTCCAGGTCACTTGACTCTCCATCTCCACTGCTCGCACATATCTAGCCGCCTCCTCTTTCTTCCTTATCTCCTGCTGGACCAAGTGTCCTTAGGGTTGGCCTCCCTCCACCTGGTTGTTGACTCACATCCCAGGCCTTGTCTGCCCTTACACACTTTTCCGACAACGTCTCTGTGGCGAAGTCGGGATTCTGCTTCTTCTACTGTCTCTGCCGCCTTCCATTTGCTCCCTGTCTGTATCTGGACTCCTGCTTCACTGACCTTGTCATCCTTGGAGTGTTTGAGGGTCAGGATGGGGTGTGCTTTCCCTGCCTTAAATTCCTCTTCAACTGAGGAGAGGGGCAACTGGAGCTTGGCTGACTTGCTGTAGAGCCCTGTTGAAGAGAAGCACTGTGGTACTCCTAACCACCTTCTCAGATACCGGCTAATCTTCCTCTCCATGCCCTCCATCGTTGACAGGGTGCTGTCATACAGCATCATTGGCCACATTAGTCTGGGTAGGAGCCCATGTTGGAAGATCCATACCTTGAACTTTCCAGGTAAACCTGATTTGTTGATCTTTACCAGCCTTTCTGTTGTTTGTTGCTCCAGGCATCTACTGTTGTTGACATCTTTCAGGCTGTCATCATACCATTTCCCAAGGCACCCGATGGGGTTTCATATGTTAGATGGGATTTCTTCATCCTCGATCTTCAAGGTGAACTTCTGGGTAAGTTGGCCTTTCTTTATCACCAAACACCTTGATTTGGCAGGTTTAAATTTCATTCGTGCCCACGGGCTGTCTCGTCCATTGCCTGGAGTACCCACCTGGCCTGGATATGTGTTGTGGTTGCAATTGTAAGGTCATCCATAAATCCTCTGCTTGGTGGCTGTCTGATCTTGGTGGTTATGTTTGGCCCTCTGGTCTCTCTTTTCCCAGCCTCTATAAGTAGATCTTGGCCATGAAGAAGAGGACTATGGATATAGTGCAGCCAGTCACAATGCCCTTCTCTACTCTCTGCCATGATGTTACATAGTCTTGCAGGCTGAACCTGAGGTGAATCTCCTCGAAATAGCTTGCCAGGATCTTGGTGACCTTCTCTGGGATAAGGTAGAGTTTCAGTGCTGTCTCGATGAGCTGGTGTTGCACTGTACCACAGGCATTGGCTAAATCCCACCACATAACTCTCAGGTTCCCTTTGGTTGCCCTGGCTTCCTTTAGCAGCTGGGATATAATACTTGTGTGTTCCACACATCCTAGGAATGCAGGAATACCTCCCTTTTGCACTGCCGTTTCTATGTATTCGTTTTCTACCATGTATGATGTTGCCCTTCTTGCTAGAACAGCGAATAAGGTTTTTCCTACGCCGTTGAGGAGGGAAATGGTTCTGAACTGCTTGATCTCAGTTGAGTTTTCTTCTTTCGGCACAAAACATCCTTCAGCCACTTGCCAGCAAGGTGGTATCTGGCCCTTTCTCCAGATGACTCTCATCAGCCTCCACATCCTCTTGAGAAGCTTTGGACACTTCTTGTAGACTTTATATGTGATCCCATTGGGCCCAGGTGCTGAACCTGCCCTCGCCTTCTTGACAGCTTCTCTTACTTCTTTCAGTGTTGGCTCTTCCTCGTCTAGTGGTTTCTGAGGCTTGCACTGGCTCAATCCTGCTGTTATCCCCCAGTGGCAGGTCTTGTCTTTCATCTGAGTGTGTTTCCTGCAGGTGTGCCTCCACTTCCTCTCTTGGTTTCCCAGTTTGCCTGATCTTTCCCCTTCTAACACACTTGCAGAAAAACCATAAGGGTTTCTGATGAAAGCAGCCCTTTTCCTATTCTTCTCACGCTTGTTCTTCCTTATCCTTTCTGCATTCTGAAGTTCTTTAAGCCTCTTTCTCAGGTCTTGTCTCAACTGCCTCAGTCCTTCTCTCTCTTCTGAACTGCTTCTTCTGCACTTCCATAGGGAAGTTTTAGAAGCTATGATTATTGTTGATTTAGCAGAGCACTGAGAACAACTCAAGGCAAACTCAACATGGTTTTATGAAGGGAAATCATGCTGTGACATTTGCTGGAGTTCTTTGAAGAAGTAGGATGTGCTGTGGATAAAAAGAAAGTGTTGGATATACTCCACTTGAGGCTCCAGATAACATTTGATAAAGTGCTACATCAAAGGTTATTGAAGAAGATCAATGTTTGTGATGAAGGTGGTAACATAGTCAAGTGGAAGAATGCCTGGTGATTAGGAAACAGAGAGTAAGAATAAGTGCATATTTTTCCAGTTGGCTTGTTGTAATGAGCAATGTACTATGTGGATTGATCTGGGGATCTCAAGCTTTTGCAGCTTACAGGAATAACTCGGATGAAGACACCAAAGGTATGATTGATAAGTTTTGTAATGACAGAAAATAGGTAGGAATGCAAGTTGTGAAGAGAAGGTACAGAAATTACAAAGAGTGTGTGTGTGTATATATAAACATCAATTGACAAAGATCTGGCAAATTAAGTATAATGCAGAAAAATATAAATTCGTATTTTTTAAAATCTCTATCTAAATGGGGAGAGATTGTAGAGATCAGTGATGCAGATGGATATCTTAGTGGATGGTTTGTTTGTAAGAACAGGTAGTCATGATTGGTTGAGAACAATTAAACTTCAAGTAGAAGAGAGAGGCTCCAAGAATATCCTCATCCTCAACAATGGAAGGGCTCAGCACTTAAGTATGAGAGACAAGGCTGAAGCACTTTAGCGCCTCCCTGAGATCCATACATTTGAAGAAGATTAGTCTTCAGTCAGTTCAATTCATTCCATCTGAGAATACTGAGAAATTGTTGGACCTGCACAGGCAGGCACCAGCTAACAGGAGTCACCTGACACTTGTTTCCAACTCATCACCTGCAGCCTATTTAAACCTAGCTTTCATCCACAGTCCTTGTTCACTTATCGAACCAACAAACCTCACCCAGTTGCTTCGAGCCTTTAGTTACCATATTACCTGTGGTGTTTAGCGCCTGTTCTCTCTTGTTTTGTGGCCTCTCATGACTTGTTAATTTGTAGTTTATTACTAAAGTTATCGCTCATTGCTAAATCGTCTCCACTGCTTTTGGATCAAGCTTCCTCTGCATTTCCTGACACAGATGGTGAGAACACAGAGTCTATAGGGCCACACAGCATTTATGTCAGCAGTGCTGAAGACCTGTGTTCCAGAATTAGCTGTGCCTCTACCTAATTGCAACATCTGGTATCAACTGACAGTGTGGAAACTTTGCAGTTATGTCTGTTCAACAAAAGCAGAATGAATCAGCTCTGGTTAATTACCACCCAATCAGTTTCTTCCCAAATGTCAGCTGCATGTTGGTAGCTGTCATTAACAGCACTATCAATAACTATTCACAAATAACCTGCTCACCAATACCCATTTTGCATTTCTCCAGGACCGCCCAGCTCTAGACGTGATCACAACCTTGGTTCAAACATGGATTAAAGAGTAAATTCCCAAGGTAAGATGCCAATGACTGCCTTGGAGATCAAGTTAGTGTTTTACTGACCATAATACCACGAGGAAATATCTTTCAGTGTTTAATATCTCACTCTCAGAGTTCAATCATCCCAGCTTATTACAGATCTTCTTCAGGATTGTGCCAAGGCCCAACATCTTCAGCTATTTCATCAATGACTTCTTCCATCAGAAGGCCAGAAGTGGGGATGTTTGCTGACAATTACATAATATTTAATTTGATTTACAACTCTTCAGTGAATGAGGTAGCTCATGCAAAAAGACCTAGACAACATTCAGGTATGAGCTGATCAGTGGGCTGTTTACGCCATAAAAGTGCCGGGCAATGCCTATCAACAATAGCCAATCATACTTGATGTTTAATAGCTTTGCCATTATTGAGTCCTGCACTCTCAACACCCTGAGGGTTGCCATTGACCCGAAATCCAGCTGAACCAGCCATATTAATACTGTAGTTACAAAGGCCAATCACTAGCTGTATATCCTGCAATAATCAATTCTATAGATGCCCCAAGGCCTTACTACTATCTACAGGTCGGAACCATGATGGAAGACTCTCCACTTGCCTGGATGGGTTTAGTACCAACTATGCTCAAGAAGTTTGACAATGTTCAAAGTGAAGATACTCATTCAACTGTCACCCCAACAGCCACCCTAAACATTCATTCCTTGCACAAAGAGTCCAATGTGCACCATCTATAAAATGCACTTAAGTTACTCATCTTGGTCATTCTCAACACCTGCCGAAATTGTGATCTTTGCCACCAAGAAAGACAAAGGCAGTGGGCAAATGGAAGCTCCAGCAATTACAGGTACCCTTCCAGCTTGCACAGTAATCTGGTTCAGAAGAACACTCAGTGTCCACTTTAACTGCATACCTCCTGTACCAAATAAAGGGGCCACTGAGTGTATATTTGTTGTCTTCTGCAGCTGCAGCCCATCCACTTCAAGGTTTGACATGTTGTGCATTCAGAGATGCTCTTCTGCACACCACCGTTGTAATGCGTGGTTATTGGAGTTACTGTTGCCTTTCTGTCAGCTTGAACCGGTCTGGCCGTTCTCTTCTGATCTCTCTCATCAACAAAGCTTTTTCACCCACAGAACTGCTACTCAGTGGATGTTTTTTTTTTGGTTTTTGCACCATTCTCTGTAAACTCTAGAGACTGATGTGCATGAAAATCCCAGGAAAACAGCAGTTCTTGGGATACTCAAACTTCACTGTCTGGCACCAACAATCATTCCATAGTCAAAGTCACTTAGATCACATTTTTCCCCCATTCTGATGTTTGGTCCAAACAGCAACTGAACACCTTGACCACGTCTGCATGCTTTTATGCATTGAGTTACTACCACATGATTGACTGATTATATATTTGCATTATCATACCTAATAAAGTGGCCACTGAGTGCATATCACAGTTCCTTCATTATCATCAGTCTGAATCCAGGAGGTCTATACCCAACAGCATGCATCTTCACCACAAGGCCTACAATAGCTCCAGACATTGGCTCACTGCCATATAACGTGTCTGTATTGGGTCAACCTATAGCTGGGGAAGTGATCTTCCCCTTCGACTGTTTGAGGTAACTTTTTTTTTATTCTCTTACTTCTCTTCTAATATTTGTATATCTGTGCACTTGTAATGCTACTGTGACACTCTAATTTCCTTTGGGATCAATAAAATATCTATCTATCTATATTCTTATAGGCAATGAGAATTGGTCTGTAAATCTGGCTTTGCCAACGTTGCCAGAAAATTAGTTTTAAAAATACTATATATTTTGTGTTCAAGTAAAACAAGTAACTAGGAAAGCTGACAGAGAGTCATCATTTATTGGTAGGGAAGTGAATATCAAAGTTGGGAGGTTATGCTTTACTTATTAAGGTATTGATGAGTTCCCATCTCCACAGAACATAGAACATAGAAATCTACAGCACTTCACATGCCCGTCAGCCCACAATGTTGTGCCGACCATGTAACCTACTCTAGAAATGGCCTGGAATTACCCTGCCACATCGCCCTCTATTTCTCTAAGCTCCATGTACCCATCTAAGAGTCTCTCAAAAGACCCTATTGTATCCACCTCCACCACCGTTGCCAGCAGCACGTTCCACACAGTCACCATTCTCTGCATGGAAAACTTACCCCTGACATCCCCTCTGTACCGATCTCTGGAGTGTCATGCACAGCACTGGTCTCCCTTTTTAAAAATGATGTTGATGCATAATTGTTTTCAAAGTTTACAAAGATAAATTAAAATTTTAAAAACCTGCAAATGTTGAAAATCAGAAATAAAAACAGAAAATACAGGAAATATTCAGCAAATCAGGCAGCATTGTGTAGAGAGGGAGTACAGATGATTCAAGGCAATGATATTTCTCCAAAATTGGAAAAAAAATTAAAATAAAAACTGTTTTAAATTGCAGAGAGGGGGATGTGTGGAAGGATCAAAGGGAATGTCTATGATAGGGTGAAGATCAAGGTTGTCCAGGAAACAACGTTTTTGGAGACATTGAACTCAGAAATGAATGAGGTAATAGAGAGAGGTGGTGTTAAACTGCTGGCAATCTCAAACTGCCATCCTTCATCTACCATCATTGTGCTGAAGGGGACAGCTTCAGACAAGGATCACAGTTGTACAATCTTGTCCTTCAGTACTTGTACACACATCCATTCTATCATGATGGGCCACTGATGAAGATTGCAAACACAGGTTCATTTTTGGTTTCCTTTTCTCCATCTCACACTGTAATTAACCCTACCCAATAATGCACACATAATTTTGATGAAATGTTTTTTTAATATATCCACTCCGACATCATTGAAGACAAGAGCCATATATTTAACTGGCATATACTTTATTAGGTTTTAATGCATGCTGTCAGCAATAAGTTTTATGGTAAACAAATATAAGCATTATAATTTAGAAAGGCTAGAAAATTGGGAATTAATGTGAAAGTGAAGTTTGCATACAATGCTACAGTAAATCGAAGGCTTTATTCAAGACTTTGCTCATTCTATGATTTGGGTAATATCCCTGTTCATGATTTTAAATTTCAGAAGAAAAGGGAATGATAGCGAAACCTTTTTAGTCAAGGAATGCTTCAGTGCAATGGTGAATAGGGTCTTAGGTGCAGGGGATTGTGTTGTCATATTGTCTTGACAGAAAATAAGGAATAGCAGAGTAATGAAGACATGGAAGAGAGAGACTACAGGCCCCAAACTGTTGTTTGTTAATATGACAAAGCAAAATGGGAAAATATCAAAGACTTGTGAGAAGGGAACTGCAATTACCATAGGTAATTTTAATCTACATTTTAATTAAACTTAATCAAACATGTAAAGTGTGAAATAAGAATTAATGGAGTGCACCAGGATTGTTTCTAGAATAACACATTACAGAACCCACCCAAGTAAAGGCTACGTTATATTTAGTCATATGTAATGAGGTAGGATTAATAAGAGATCCAGTAGTTAAGGATCCTCAAGGGAATAGTGATCCATCAAGGTAGCATTTCAGATATAGATTGATAATGAACATCTCGGGTCCAAAGCCAGTGTCCTCAAGATAAACAGGGGTAAAGCATACAGGAAAACTTGTCTTGAATGGGCTGGGAAAATAAGCTAAAGGAAATGTCAATAGATTTAGGTGGTTTTAAACAATAATCTTCTTTTTAAGCAATATTTAAGCAGCTATTTCATAATGCTTATAAGAAATTTATACTGGTCAAGAAGAGGTATTTAATGAGAAGGTCAACCAACCATGGTTAACAAAGGAGATCCAGGGAAAAATAAACTAGAGCATAGAAAGTGATGAAAGCTCATGGTAGACCAGGCATCTGTGAATTGTTCAGAAACCAGTGTTAAAATGCTAATAAGGGGAGAGAAAACTGAGTAGAAAAATCAACTGGCAAGTAATACCAAAACAAACAGTAAGCAGCAAGAACAGAAAGGGTTTGTTTCAAGTAAGAGAGGAGAAGTTGTAACATTCACGAGGGATGAGATACTGTAAGTACAATTCACCAGGACCCGAAAGGCTATATCCAAAGACATCTCTGTAGAAATCATAGAACAATTGGTTGAAGTTTTTCAAATCTCACTAAGTTTCAGCTGTACCAGCAGATTGGAAATGCCCTTGTTAAAGAAGGAAAGAAGCGAAAAAGTGAGAAACCAACCCAATAAGCTAACATCTGTTGTTGGAATGTCTACAATCAAGGAAAAACTAGTCTTTTAGAAAACTAAATACAATCATGCAAAGTCAACATAATTTTATGTGAGATAAACTACATGTGACAAATTTACAGTAGTTCTTTGAAGTTGTAACAAAAGTCAATATAAGGGAAGCTAGAGATACAGTGTATTTGGGTTTTGATATCTGATATTTTATAAAGTGATACATAAAAGGCTGGTACACAAGTTAAGAGTTCTTGGTATTGTAGCAAATTTGTTAACGTGGAATGATTTTTTAATTAATTTTAATTTTAATTTGTTTTTCAGACTGAAATTATGTAACTAGTGGAGTACTATAATGATCAGTCCTTAGCTCTCAGATATTTACTATCTATGTGAATTAATCCACAGTATTTATTTATTTAGAGATACAGCATGGAAAAGGCTCTTGTGGCCCAATGAATTGCAACCTCCATCAATCCACCTATTTAACCCTAGCCTAATCACAGGACAACTTACAATGACCAATTAACCTGCTAATTGGTACGTCTTTGGACTGTGGGAGGAAACTGGAGCACCTGAAGGAAGCCCACACACTCACAGGAAGGACATACAAGCTCCTTACTGACGGCACCAGCATTGAACTTCGAACTCTGGAATGCCCAAGCTGAAATAGTGACATGCTAGCCACTATGCTACAGTGGTGCCCTCGGAGAAGGTGGATAGGGTGTAAGTATCCAAAAATGCTGATGCTGGCAATCTGCAACAGGATGTCAATGAATGGAGTGAGTGAGTAAAAACTTGGCAAATGGAGTTTAAGTTGAGAAAGTGTGGGATCAAGCACTTTTGAGAGGAAGAATTAAAAGTCAGACAATGGAAAGAAAATGCAAACAAGTGAACTGCAAGGGGATCTAAAACAGAATTTTAGCATGAAGATGTAGCAATTAAATAAGAAGTCAAAAGGCATTTTGCCCTTTCTTGTGAGGGGATTGTGGATTTAAAGTAAAGAGATATTGATGTAATTGTACAGGATGCTGGTGAAGGCATAGATAATAGACAATAGACAAAAGGTGCAGAAGCAGACCATTCGGCCCCTCGAGTCTGCACCGCCATTCTGAGATCATGGCTGATCATTCACTATCAATACCCAGTCCCTGCCTTGTCCCCATATCCCTTGATTCCCCTATCCATCAGATATCTATCTAGCTCCTTCTTGAAAGCATCCAGAGAATTGGCCTCCACCGTCTTCCGAGGCAGTGCATTCCACACCTCCACAACTCTCTGGGAGAAGAAGTTCTTCCTCAACTCTGTTTTAAATAACTGACCTCTTATTCTCAATCCATGCCCTCTGGTACTGGACTCTCCCAACATCTGGAACATATTTCCTGCCTCAATCCTATCAAATCCTTTAATTATCTTTCCTTAAACCTGGAGACCAAAACAGTACACAATATTCCAGGTGTGGTCTCACCAGGGTCCTCTACAAATGCAAAAGGACATCCTTGCTCTTGTACTCAATTCCCCTTGTAATAAAGGCCAACATTCCATTTGCCCTCTTCACTGCCTGTTGCACTTGCTCATTCACCTTCATTGACTGATGAACTAGGCCTCCTAGGTCTCTTTGCATTTCTCCCTTACCTAACTCTACACCGTTCAGACAATACTCTGCCCTCTTGTTCCTGCTTCCAAAGTGGATAACTTCACATTTATTCACATTGAATGACATCTGCCAAGTATCTGCCCACTCACCCAGCCTATCCAAGTCTCCCTGTATTCTCCTAACGTCCTCTTCGCATGTCACACTGCCACCCAGTTTAGTATCGTCAGCAAACTTGCTGATATAGTTTTCAGTGCCCTCATCTAAATCGTTGACATAAATCGTAAAGAGCTGTGGTCCCAATACAGAGCCCTGTGGTACCCCACTAGTCACCTCCAGCCAGTCCGAGAAACACCCATTCACTGCTACCCTTTGCTTTCTATCTGCCAACCAGTTTTCTATCCATGTTGAAACCCTGCCCCCAATGCCATGAGCTCTGATTTTACTCACCAATCTCCTATGTGGCACCTTATCGAATGCCTTCTGAAAATCTAGGTACACAACATCCACTGGCTTACCCTCGTCTAACATCCTTGTTACACCCTCAAAAAACTCCAACAGATTAGTCAAGCATGTCTGTTCCCCTTATACTTGCACTTAAAGCAGTCTAGAAAAGATCCAATTGGATAATTCCTGGGATGAAAAAGTTATCCTGACATGAATGACTAAAATAGTTAGACCTGGAGTTTATAAGAATGAAGGGCGATCTTGCTCAGGCTTAAAAAAAGAACCTGAGGTGATGATACTTATTGAGATGTTTCCACTATGTTGAATGAAAGCACTTAGTTACAATATAAAGGGCAGTTATACAAAACTGAGGTTTACAGGAATGCAAAAGAGTGTTGAAACTCTGAAATTCTCTACCCTAGAGAACAGAGCAGGGGTTAAGGCCTGGGACAGATCAGCCATAATCAGCCTAGGAAGACACAGTAGGTTTGAGGAGTCAGCTAGCCTACGCCTGCTCATATTTTCTTGTGTGACACCTTTCACTATTATGTCCAGATTGATAAACCATTAATGTTTCAATGGCTTGGACTGGATGCCTTCTTAGAGAGGAAAGGAACAGGATTTGATAATTCAAGAAGTTACTAGCACTGGAAATTCATTGTATACCCACCACAACACTGAATCTGACAAATGAAAGGCAGCTAGGGGCTAAGAGGATGCCTTCACCCACAGGGATTTGTCAGAGATTAATCTTCAGAGTTTGGAACATATGGAAGTCAACTGTTGAACAGTTTAAGTGTTCAGGAAATACAGGGAAAAGGAGTTCTGAACTATTGCCAGAACAATAACAATAGAGTTTCAGTTTCTCAAGTGTTACCAGACCTTTCTTTTCATGTAACCATCTTGTTTTGGATATTTCTAAAATTGCTGATCATTTATCATTATACTAATCAATGCCTCACATACCAGTGATAATTCATTGCATGGAAGATAACAGAATCTAAATGCATTTTAATGTACATTATTTTAGGATGCATATGGGTCATAATTACACTTGAAAAATAACCAACAAAAAAAAACTACTGTAACACCCTGGTTCACATTTTTGCTGCTCTGCTGTATGTATTTCATTTAGCAGTTCTGTTCGAGCAGTCTGGTCTGCTTTCAGTCTGTTTGAGTTATTGTTGAAGATAAGAGATCCTGAGGAAATTGTGTCATCTAATTAGGATGGTGGAACTGGGAGGTTTTCTGAAGGATACTAAAGTTGTTCTTGTTTTTTTTTTGTTCAGTGGAAGATGAAGAGAGAAGACAGAAGACGCTGGAGAGAACCAGTCGTAGGATTCAACCCGGTGGGGGACTGTAATTCAATGGAGCAAGATGCTGGGATCCACAGAGGGTCAGTGAAAATGTGTAACTTTTGGAATAGTTCAGCTTCAACTTGTGCACATTTGACCATTTAATTATAATGGGCCTTTTCTGTTTTTTTTTTCAGTTCTTTAGTAACCCTTTAGCTAAGTTAAGATTCATAAATACTAGTAGCCAGCAGCCGTGGATCCCAGGGGCAGACTGTGTCCTCTCCAGGGTGCAAGCCAGGGCAGGAAGATATGAAGAACTGGCTGTTGCCCATGAAGCAGGTTCTCCCACTCCATGTCATTGATGTATTCCAAGTGAAGGGCAAGTGCCAATGCAGCTTGGTACCAATGTCATCGCAGAGGTTGCCAGAGTGAAGTTGTAAAGTTGCCTTAGGGATCCCGGCTCCAGATTTTGTCCTTGGGGTTTACTCCCAAAGCCTTTCCCTTGGGTGGGTATGGCTGCAAGGCAGTGGAGGTTTAAATCAGAGTTTTCCTTCTAGGTTGGCTGCCATCCAGGCTGACAAGCCCCACATGCCAGAAGCAACTAGTTTTGAGGTGCCAGTGGTCCGCCTTTGCCCCTTGGCAGTAGAAACAGTTACGCCAGGCCTCGAAGCTAAGCCACATATGAAGGCCAAGAGTTGGACTTTGTTGTCAGAGGCTGTTAGAGTCGCACGCCCCACCCCGGGCTATGACTACCTTAGAAACCTATTATAAACATAATTCCTTTAATTGTATGCAGTGTGCTATCTGTTATTTCTTGGCACTGAGTTGTAACAGGATAGCAAATTACACAGCATCCTCACAAATCTGGGTTTGGGGTGGGACGAGCCATCTCAATCTCACGGGTTTGGCGGGACTTAGGAGTGTCTTCCCGAGACTCATGCAGCCAAGGAAACCAGCAGGGTTTCACTGCATTGCCTAGAAATTGAATTTCTTACTTATTTGATGGGCTCAATGTGTAAGAGTCCCTTTTTATAGACAAATTGCACTCAGTTTGTGTGGGGTTGTGGGGGTGACTGCACTCTATTGCACCCTTCCAATTTCCTCTCCATAAATAGCATCTTCTTAAACCGTGAATAAAGTTCCTTAAAACAATTAATCACTCCCGACTATTTCGCGTGGCAAAGACTGACATCTGTTTTAACACTTCTGTGATGGCATTGGGTTTGCTGATCACAAGGTTCTAAACTCAGAAGGAAGACTTATTGGATATAAATAGCCACAAGTACTCTCACTAAAGGGAGATTATACTGTAACTACTCAATTTTCAAAGACGAGTTCACATCCCACTTTATTTTCCATGGAAAGTTTAGCTGCCAATACCCACTATTCGAGTGGTGGATCACCTCTCCCTACCAAGGTGAACATACTTCCAGCTAACAAAATAATTTAAAACCGAGTTAATTTATTTTCAGTAATACACATTTAAATCTACACAACACTCCTAAAACATATTTATAGAAGATTTCTATCTTAAACATTTCCAAATTACAAACCAATGCTCAAAAACAAAGCATTTCTAACACACAAAGCTCTTCTAAAACATGAAGCACAAAGCATTTTCCAAAACACTGGTACAATTCCTATAAACAAAAACAACATACCAATGATGCAGACAAACAAATTGTCCATCTGTCATAGAAAACGAAGCTAGAGGAATAGATTTTAGTTCACCCCACGTTCTTCCATGTTTCTTCTTGATGTTCCTTATGCCATTCATAATAAACCTGAAATTCTCTCTGCATTTATACACTTATATTTCACACACATGATATTTCCTCAGATATCCTTTTAAAGCAAGTGCTTTAAAAACATCTTTGGAGACATAGACCACAGCTTAATGTTCACAGTTCACAATTTAATGTTGTAAATGCTGTGTAACTAACTTTATTGAGTACATAAAACCTTAGAACTATAAAACATTACTTATTTAATATATAAAATTGTATTATCCATCTGTTTTGCAAGCTTTCTTAAACTAAACAACCTAAGAGTCAGCTTGTCTGTTTGAAACAACCCAAATGAAGCAATCCATTATCTTATACTTTACTCTTAAGTAGTAATAAATCAGGTGCCGTGATCTAGCATTTTACATCTCACAGATAGAGCATCTATGCTATAATCAGAGCTTGTTTTCAAAGCAGTGTTTTAACTTCAAGCTGATTACTGCTTTCCATTGACATTTTAAGAACTGAAGACTGACTTCCTTTTACAAACAGAAACTGAAACGTCGTCACTACCTCCTCCCATAGATGTTGTCTGGCCTGCTGAGTTCTGCCAGCATTTTGTGTTTTTAGAAACTGAACCAACTGTTGGTTGTAAATTTACTTGTGTTTGATCTTGCAAGTGGCAGATACTGTGTGTAGAAAGCTGATATTAGCAGACAACCAAGGCGCCGACTGGCCAAGAAGTGAATATCAATCACACTTCAGTCAGAATAGCAACATCCAACCACATAGAACAGTAAACTTCACAATTTTATGTTTGTTGGTACTCTTCCCATTGGGTATTAAAACAAAAAGCATCAGCAATAAAGTTCAATTTCGAAGCAAAAACACTCAACAGGCATAAGAAGCTGTTTTTCTTCCTATTTTCCACCCTTTGGAGATCACTAATCTTGAACATGTTCATCCTAATTGTAATCGCATTATTTCATTTCCCATCAGAGTGAATTTAGTGAATATTGAATAAATCACTACAGCAACCTGCAGTCCAATTGTCAACAGGGTGAGTTGATCAGAGAATATGTTCGCAGCCTGCATTGCAGTTTTGCTGGCTGGTGGTAGGTGGAGAACATGGCAGCTGCGTATTTGAATTTGGTGGCATATTTCCCACATTCTTCTCAGATCCTCAAATTCTATTTTTATTTTCTTCACATACAACATGGCAGAACCTTCTATGCAAAACTACCATCGTACGATAATGAGTGAATACTTGCAAATGGGTGATAGGTGCGCTTGTGAAAAACAGCACAGATTTGCCCATAAATCTACTGAGATTAAAGTGGCAGCTAAAAACACTGCACTTTTAACATAGCTGCTTGTCAGAAGTAACAACATTGTGAATATCTTTGCCATTCAAATATATTCAAAAAACATGACATACCTTTAAATATTAAGGAAATTTTCAAAGCAATTGTTTTTTTTTTCATTCCAAAGCAACAAGCCCACAAAGGTTCATTACATCCAGGTGTCCAATTAACCTACAAACCCCATATGTGCTTGGAAGGTGTGAGGAAACTGGAACACCAGGAGGAAACCCATGGGATTACAAGGAAAACGTGCCATCTCCTTTCAGACGATGGTGGAATTGAACCCAGATTGCTGGTGACATAATAACATTACACCAGCATGCAACCCTTGAAATGAATTAGAAAGATTAAGAAAGAATTAAACATGTCATTTGAAAACATTATAGCAACTCATAATATTTCCCGTCTTCCCCTTCACCTGGACTCACCTATCACCTGCCAGTTGTACTCCTCCCTCTCCTCCCACCGTCTTTTTCTGGCTTCTACACCTTCCTTTCCAGTCCTGATGAGAGGTCACGGCCTGAAATGTCGACTGTTTATTTCCTTCCATAGATGTTGGCTGGGGTGGAGTTTCAAGATGGCGACGTAAACATCTGCCTTTTAGGCGCTCTTTATTTTTTCAACTATAATCACCCTTTAATCAAATCTTTTTGAATTTAATCATATGAGTTGATACTTTCGATTAACTTTTTTTTTCTTAAAACTATATTTGATCTAATTCTGTCAAACTTAAAATGGTTACAAGTAAGAAATCTTCTAAGGAGCCTTTATCTATCGACGCAATTTCTAATCTTCTGGACGTTAAACTGGATACTAAACTTGCAAGTTTGGAAAGCAAGCTGGAAAGTAAAATGGAAAGTAAAGCAACTAGTTTGGAAAGTAAACTGGCAAGTTTGGAAAACAAGCTTACCACGAAAATGTCTGAACTTGAAGGAGTTGTTAGATCGCTTGATAATAAGCTTCAATCGCAGGCATCGGATATTCAGCGGCATGAAGATAAGTTTACGACTCTTGAAAAATTAATTTGTGAAAAAGTACGTACAATTGAAGCGCTGGACAAGAAGATACAATCGACTGTTAAAACAGTAGATCAGTATAAGTTTAAAATTACTGATCTCGAAAACCGATCTCGCAGACAGAACTTGCGAATCATCGGGTTTCCCGAAAAGGTTGAGTCCGGTGATTTAACTGAATTTTTCTCTAAATTACTGTGGGAAATTTTCGGTGGTGAAGGTTTGCAAGCTAAACCAGTTATCGACCGCGCTCACAGAGTTGCGAGGTTTTCGGCTACGAGTGTTAAACCACGAGCGGTGATTGTTCGCCTTCATTATCCTCGGGAGAAAGAGCTTTTAATTCGATTAGCTCGTAAAAAAGGTATGATTTCTCACAATAGCAACACATTTCGAATTGTTGAAGATTATTCGTTCGAAGTAATGAGAGCGAGAATCGCTTTTAAACCAGCGATGGCAGAGATTCACTCGATTGGACTTAAACAAGCTTTAATGTATCCAGCGAAGCTTAGAATTACGCTGAACGACAACAGTCAGCAATTTTTTAACACTCCGGAAGAAGCGAAGAAATTTGTTGAAGAATATTGATCTTCTAGTGCAACCTGAACTATGTGTTACATTGAAGATTTTTCGGAGAGAGGATGCCATTTCATTTTAAGTTTTAACCTATGAAGCTGGGTTATAACTTCCTATCCTGATCTATGGGTCTGGGTTTTTTTTACTATCATCATTGTTTATAGATGCTCTTTTTAATTTTTATTATATCTTTTTTTTATTCTTTTTTCTGTTTTGGATATATACTTTTATATTTTGTAATAATGATTTACTTTTTTTTTCAAGATGTCATTTCTTTTTCCCGTAAGACTTTGTTTTCTGTAAGCATTTATTTGTTTGCCTGTACTTAGAAATGGGACGAATGTTTTGGATTTTTTGGTCTTTTTTTTTATATATTGTAGTGTCTTTGATAACTTTTTTTTATTAAATTTCTTTTAATAGGTTGCTGAACTTACATTTGTATTTTGTAATATGGCTTTTCAAAATGTCGTTTCTTCTTCCCATAAGCCTTTGCTTATGAAACGTCATCTTTCTTGTATTTGAATATGGAATTTTTTTTAAAGGTATATTACACTTTTAAATTTTAATGTTTATACTTTTTTATTAATGATTGTTTGTTTTATTATATTAGTTTTTTCATTCTGACTGATATATATTTTTTTTTGCAACCCTATATTTAAATCTGGGTGTTACATAGTTTTTTTTAAATCTTTTTATGGAGCTGCCATCTTGAAATGGGGGTAATGTTAGTATTAGATTATGCGCCTGCCGCTTGGCTTTCTTTCAAAGGGTGGGGGGAGGGGGGAGGGATCTTTTTTCACGCTTTTGATTTTTATTTTTTTGCTTTTAGTCTATGGGCCGACTTTAAATTATTAATATTGTTGAGGTGTCATGTTCTCCGGTTGCTCCTGAATCAATTTTCCTTCTTCCTGAATTATGGGTTATGTGTCTTTGTATCCTTTTATGATATACACAACAAATATTGGCATGATGGATAAATCTATTAACTTTATTTCTTGGAATACTAATGGTTTAAATCATCCGATTAAACGTAAAAAATATTTAAAGTATTCCATAGATTGAGCGCTAATATTATTTTTGCACAGGAGACCCATATTAGGAGGGAGGATAATCAGCGTTTTTTTTAGGTTCTGGAAGGGACAACAATTTCACTTGAATTGTACCACCAAAATTAGGGGTGTGTCTATTTTTATAGACCCCTCAATTTCGTTTACACATCATGAAATTATTTCTGATCCACAGGGCAGATTTTTGTTGATAACTGGTTCACTTTTTAGTCAAAAAGTGGTTCTAGTTAATATTTATGCTCCAAACTTTGACTGCCCTGAATTTTTTAAACGTTTATTTACTTCCCTTCCTAATCTAAATGAATATATGTTGATAATGGGTGGAGATTTTAATTGTTGTTTGAATCCTTCGATGGATAGATCTAAACCTATCCGTACTCTTCCGAATAGATCAGCCTTACTTATTAATTCTTTTATGGTTGATTCGGGAATCACTGAAATATGGCGGTTTTTGAACCCTAAAGATAAAGAATTTTCATTTTTTTCACATGTATATCATAGCTATTCTAGAACTGACTATTTTCTTATTGATCATCGTTTATTAACGGATGTTATTGATTGTAAATATGATTCTATTACTATTTCGGATCATGCACCTTTGAAGTTATCTATCAAGATTTCAGACTTTTCCAATAATATTAGATCTTGGAGACTTAACGCTACTTTGCTTCAAGACCCAGAATTTATCACCTACATAAAACAGCAAATTGACTTGTTTTTCTCAACAAACTATACTGAAGAAATCGACAGAGGAATACTTTGGGATTCTTTTAAGGCTTTTATCCGTGGACAAATTATCTCATATTCCGTTGGTAAAAGAAAACAAAGATATTTAGATATTGCTTTATTAGTGGATAAAATTAAGGAAATTGATAAGATTTATTCTGTGACTCCTACCAAAGAACTTTATAAGAAGAGAGTTGAGCTTCAAATGGAACATAGTTTACTATTATCTTCTTCAATTGAAAATCAATTAATTAGGACCAGGGCTCAATTCTGTATTCACAGTGATCGAACTGGTAAACTGTTAGCTAATCAATTAAAAGCTATTTCGACTAAGCGACAAATTATTAAAATTCGTAAACAAAACGGTAATTTAACTACTGATCATAAAGAAATCTATAATACTTTTCAAGATTTTTATAAATCTTTATATCAATCAGAATTTGATGGTGACCTGTCCATGATGGATAATTTTTTTTAACAATTTGAATATTCCTAAACTGATAGATGAAGATCGTAGCTTGTTAGATGCTCCTATCTCTATGGCCGAAATAGGAGAGGCTATCTCATCAATGAATTCAGGGAAAGCTCCTGGCCCTGATGGTTATATTGTAGAATTTTTAAAAACTTTTTCTTCTTTGCTTTCCCCTTGGTTATGTGAAATCTTTAATGATGTGTTTGCTAAGAAGAGATTACCTCAATCTTTTTATGAAGCTACTATCTCTCTAATTCTTAAAAAAGATAAAGATCCTACTTTATGTGCATCTTATCGCCCTATATCATTATTAAATGTAGATTCTAAGATTCTTACAAAAATTTTAGCCATTAGATTAGAAAAGGTACTATCACAGATTATTTCAGTAGATCAAACTGGTTTCATTAGGAATCGGTATTCCTTTTTTAATGTTAGAAAATTGATTAATATAATTTATACTTCATCACCCACAATCCCAGAATGTGTTATCTCATTAGATGCTGAAAAAGCTTTTGATAGAGTTGAATGGACATACTTATTTAATACATTGAGAAATTTTAATTTTAGTCCCAACTTCATATCATGGATTAAATTAATATATTATAAACCTGTTGCTTCTGTTCTTACAAATAATTATAGATCCTCTTTTTTTCAATTATCTCGTGGTACGAGACAAGGTTGTCCTTTAAGTCCTTTATTATTTAATATCGCATTAGAACCTTTAGCCATTGCTATTCGTGAATCTCCTAATATTTTTGGTATTACCCATTATACAAAGTTATACAAATTATCACTTTATGCTGATGACTTACTGTTATATATTTCTGATCCTGACAGGTCTATTCCCGCTATTTTATTCTTGTTGGCTCAATTTGGTAGCTTTTCTGGTTATAAACTAAACTTGGATAAGAGTGAATTATTTCCCTTAAACACACAAACTTTATTGAATGACAGGATACCATTTAAAGTTGTTACTGATAACTTTACCTATTTAGGTATAAAAATTACCAAGAAATATAAAGATTTATTTAGACTGAATTTTTTACCTATGCTTCATCAAATTCAACAACTTACTACAAGATGGTCTCCCTTATTCTTATCATTAATTGGTCGGATTAATGCTATTAAAATGATGATTTTACCGAAATTCTTATACTTATTTCAAGCCTTACCAATTTTTATTCCCAAATCTTTTTTCGACAACATTGATTCAAAAATTTCCTCATTTGTGTGGCAAAATAAAAACCCCAGGTTAAGTAAAAAACAATTACAAAAATCTAAAAAAGATGGTGGTTTAGCTTTACCTAACTTTAGATTTTATTATTGGGCAAATAATATTCATAACTGAATGTATTGGAAATTAGATTTGGATTCACCACTGCGCCCGCAGTGGGTAAATTTGGAATGTAACGAGGTAAAGGGATATTCTCTATTCTCTGTTCTTGGTTCTTTTCTTCCTGCTGATTTAGTTAAATTCAATAAACAGATATCTAATCCTGTTATCAAACATACATTACGAATTTGGTTTCAATTTACTCTGAAAAACTTTGTTCTTGATAGCCCTATCTTACTTAATTTTTTTTTCAAACCTTCCTGGACAGATCAAGCTTTTAGCATATGGAAAAGGAAAGGTATAAAATGTTTTCGTGATCTTTTTTTTGAAGATACTTTGATGTCCTTTGACCAACTTTCCAACAAATTTAAATTACCTAAATCTAATTTTTTCAGATATCTACAAATCAGAAATTTCTTACATAAAGTTCTACCATCTTTTCCCAATTCAACTTCAGTGGATTTCTCAGATTTGATTTTTACCTTAAACCCTTGTCAGAAGGGATTAGTAGCTTTTATTTATAATATGATTATGAAGATACAACCAGAAATATCAGATAGAATTAAACAAGAATGGGAAAAAGAACTTCGATATAATATTTCAACTGATAAATGGGAAAAAAATTTACAAATGGTTAATTCCTCTTCTATATGTGCTAAACATGCTTTAATACAATTTAAAATTGTACATAGAGCTTATATGTCTAAAGATAAGCTTGCTCGATTTTACTCTTATATTAACCCTCAATGTGACAGGTGTCATCTAGAAGTGGCTTCATTGACCCACATGTTTTGGTCATGTCCCACTTTACATAACTATTGGAAGGACATATTTGTTACCATTTCTTCTATTTGGAATATCGATTTACAACCTCATTTCATTACTGCAATTTTTGGTATACCAAATGAGGATGGTATTCAGTTTTCCCCTTCAATCAGACGAATGATTGCTTTTGTAACATTAATGGCCAGAAGGTCTATATTACAAAACTGGAAAGAAGTAAATCCTCCTACCACGTCTCAGTGGCTTTCCCAAACTATTTCATATCTAAGTTTAGAAAAAATCAGAAGCACTATTTTTGACTCATCAGTCAAATTTGAAGAAACTTGGGGACCGTTTATTCGACATTTTCATATGAATTAATCTGACCTTTTCCAGACCTTCTTTCTGCTTATTCTTGTTCAGGTATGGAGTTCCGGAGTTTTTTTGACACTATCACATACTTATAAACTGTTACTATTGCCCATGTTAGTTTAGTTTAGTGCTTTTTTTATCAATATACATTTTTAATTCTTTTTTCTTTTTTGATGATTATTTTTGTTTTTTTTTCATATGTAGTTATACAGACTTGATTGATTAATGTACTTTTCTCTGTTGATGTTTTAATAGGATATTATTATCTTATTATCAATGTAATTTCAAGTCTATTGTATTCATAACCTATTTATTATTATGTTATGTTTTTCTTTATATATATATGAAACTTAATAAAAAGATTGAAAAAGAAAAAAAAAGATGTTGACTGACCTGCTGAGTTCCTCCAGCATCATGTGTGTGTTGCTCAAGATTTCCAGCATCTGCAGAACCTCTTGTGCTTTGCATTTATGAAAGGGCCCACTGCGTTTAATTTATTCTGCTGCATGTTTTTGTGTGGATTCCCCAATGTGAGTGCTGGAGAAACTATATAACTGTGTGCTCTGTTGCTGGACTTTAATTCCAATGTACTGTGTGAGTAATACAAGCACATGAGGATGACTGCTGGTACCTTAACACCTCCTTACAACAAAGAGGAAGCTGTTCAGTCCATCTGATTGATGCCAATTCCTGAAGCATAACTATTACGTGCAAAGACCTATCACTGTTCATGTTTGTGTGTGTATGCGAGAATGCTTGTGGAAATCTGAAATTTGCTGGTATTACTTTGATGTAAGATTAAAGAGAATAACGAGGCATTTTATACATATTCTAGGAGCTAGAGCAGGGGTGGGCAAACTTTTTGACTTGAGGGCCGCAAAGGGTTCTAAAATATGACAGGGGGGCCGGACCAGGAGCAGATGGACGGAGTGTTTTGGTAATACACCTCATAAGAGAAAATAAAGTATCATGGGATATGTAGAAAACATGTGCTTTAATTTCAATTGAAAATGAACAAATGCATTACAACAAAATATCTGTCTTTGAAGTCCCATGGTATTTAGCTATTTATTGAAATGTCTTTTAAAACACTGAAAATTAAATGAATAAAATACAGCTTTTTTTTAATAGTAACAGTTATTATTTTAAAGCACTGAAAATTCTGTTATCCTTCAAGATATTATCATCATCACTCTCCTCCTGACTGTCTTTATTTCAAAAACAGTAGGAGATGCAGGTCTACTTGTCCTGCTCCTTCTTATTCAATTGTCCCCTGTGCCAAAACTCAACAACGACCCGCACAATGACAGAACAGTGAGAGCGCGCCAATATGCGGAGCTCTGTGCTCGCAAATCCCCGCAGGCTATCTCCCTTAGCCGGAACGCTGGCTAATTGTGAGCCGGTTCGGATGTGCCAGGAAATGGGTCGCCACAAGGTCACAAAATAAAGCGCAAATGTGGAGTAATACGCTGCACCTCAACAAAGGTCAATGTATATAGAGTGCGTCATCTATTGGGAAAACGCCAGAATTGCGGGGAAAAAACGTTAACAAGGTTTATTAATATAATTTCATCAAGTTCTGCGGGCCGGATTAAAAAGCTTAATGGGCCGCATATGGCCCGCGGGCCGTAGTTTGCCCATGCCTGAGCTAGAGCGTAACTAGGGAAAGGATAGATCCACTCAAGGACTAAGGCAGAAGTTTGTGTATGGAGTCAGAGGAAGTGGATGAGATTCTTAAAAAGTATATTGTAGTGCTATTCAGTTAGGAGAAGGATCAGATGAAAGTGAGATTAGAGATAGGTATTTCAGTGCTCTAGGGTGTGTTGATATTAAGAAGGAGGAAGTATTTGGTGTGTTGATAAACATTAAGGTCCTCTATTGATGAGATCTATCCCAGGCTTCTGAGTAGAATAATGGAGGAGATATGTGGGACCTTGACAGAGATCCTTGTATCCTCTTTTGCCAGGGGCCAGTAACATAAGGCTGGAGAATAGCCAATAAGTTTCCTTTGTTTAGGGAGGGCAACAACGACAAACCAGAAATGTACAGGCCAGCAATCCTTATCTCACTGGTACACAAGATATTGGGGGAAGTTGTTAAGGACAGGATTTACTTCAATTTAGCAAAGCATGATCCTATGAGGGATAGTCAGCATGGCCTTGTGCAGGGAAAGTCCTGTCTCACAAATTTGATTAAGAATTTTGAGGAATTGACGAAGATGAATAGTGAGGTTAGGGCAGTAGGTGTTGTTTCCATGGGCTTTAGTAAAGCATTTGTCAAGGTCGGTCATGGTAGGCTGGTCCAGAACATGGGGCGCACAGTATGTTACTGAATAGGATCCAAAATTTGTTTGGTAATAGAAGACAGATGGTAGTAGTGGAGAGTGTTATATTTTCTGACTTGAGGTCTGTGACCAATAGTTTTCCACAAGGATCATTGCTGGGGCCACTCTTGTTTGTAATATATATTACTGCTTTGGATGAAAATGTAGTTGATCTGTTGAGCACATTTTCAAATGACATCAAAATGAGTCGCGTTGTGGATAGTGAGGATACTTGTCAAAAGATACAATAGGATATAGATCAAATTTGTGGAGAGGAGAGGGAGATAAAGTTTAGTTCAGACAACTGTGAGATGTGCATTTTGGAGGTAGAACGAAGAGAAAAATAAACTGTAAATAGCAGGACTCTCTGGAACATTGATGTTCAGGGGGATGCAAGATAAATAGTTCCCTGAAAGTGGCTACAGAAGTGGATAGAGTAAAGAAGGCATATTGCATGCTTTTCTTCACTGATCCAGGCATTGGCTGTAAAAGTCAAGAAGTCATAATGCAACTGCATAGAACTAAGATGAGGTCACATTTGGAGTATTGTATGCAATTCCTATTACCACACTCTAGGAAGGATGTGGAGGCTGTAGAGATGGTGCAGAAATGGTTCACCATCATGTTTCCTGGATTGGAGTGTATTCGCCATAAGGAGAGGTCAGACAAACTTCTATCGCTTTATCTGGACAGTTGGAGGCTAAGGGGTGACCTGATAGAAGTATATAAAATTTTGAAGGGGATAAATAGGGCAGATAATCAGAATCTATTTCCCAGGGCAGAACTATCAAATACTAGAGGGTAAAGGTTTGAGGGGAGAGTTCTGAAAGTTTAAAGGAAATTTTAGAGATGTTTGAGTGGCAGGGTGCTTGGATTGCACTGCCTAAGGAGCTGCTAGGAACAGATACGGTAGTAATGTTCACAATACATTTAAACAGACACAAAACCAAGCAGGGAACAGATGAATACCGCATAACATCAAGCATATAAGATTATTTTAATTTGGCATCATGTTCAGTGCGGACATAGAGAGGTTAAAGGTTTGTTTTTGAGCTGTACATTTCCATGTTTTATGATCTCAATTTCTTCTGAGTTCTTCAGAAGGGTTTAGGAGCAGTGCATAAGTCTGTTACTTGTGAAGTTACATGGTCCATAATATCATAGCAATATTTAACTGAAATAATTTGCATTCTACAGCACAGCTCACTGACGGCTTCAACTTTGTAGTCACACACTTTATCCAAGGATTCCCAGTGGATGTAATGGCATCATCCATTTGGGTTAATTTTGAATTATTTATACTTTCTACTGTACATCATGAAAGTACTATCATGAGGTATAACCCCTTTTTAAAGCAATGCACTCAAAATGTTGGAACTCAGCAGCATCTATGAAGGGATGTAAACAGTCAAGTACTCTCTTCCATCTTCCCACCTTCTTATACTGGTTTTTGGCTCCTTCCTTTCCAGTCCTGATGAAGTGTCTCAGCCCAAAACATCAACTGCTCATTTCCAAAGTACATTGGAAACAATTTACAGTTGCCTATTAACCTTCTGTGATGCTTTTATGATATGGGAGGATGTTTGAGATAGGGAGAAGATGCAAATGCAACACAGAGCGCACCTGAGATGAGAATATGAGCTTGGTGCAGCACAACATGAGCTAAACCAAAAGTGGTGTATTGGAATTATTGCCAGGATCTCCTTTGTTGGCTTGAATTTGTAAAATGGGCATCTAAGATGAGTAGTGTGTTCTGACTTCCTTGCTTGCTCCCCGATAAATCTGAAGTCCATGTCCTCATGTGTGGTGTCTCATTATTGCTGACCTGTGTAAGCTCTCAGTTAAGGTGAAACTTGGTTGTAAAATTGCTCTCATTTTCAAACCCCTCATATTTTTTCTCATGTATGCTTTTTCAGACTCACAATCAATTGAGATATCTGTACTCTTCTGATTTGTGTCACTTGTCCATCCTTATTTGATCATCCTATTGTTGGGTTCTTTGCATGAGGCTTAAACTGAAATTTTCTTTTGGATCCTTTTTGCCTCTCCCCCTTCCTTTCCTTATTTACAATGCCCTTGACACCTACCTATTCTTTGACCAGATCCTTCAAAATATTGATAAGAATAGAATTTTGTGTTATTTGATAACATGTTTCAGGGTAGTTTACTATTGCCCTTTAAGACTATTATAATGCAATTGTGACCTTTATGGATATGTTGGAAAATGTTAAAATATTATTTTCATAGATATATCAAAAATCTTTCCTTTGCTTCATTAAGGAAAGTGTTCTCAATAGCTAAAACCTGTTAAATATTCCGTGAGAATTTATCTGATAAACAGCCATTTTGAATTTTTCATTCATAAAGGAAGGTGTATCCAATGTTTCTCTTTCATCTGCTTGTGAGACACTCATAGCACCGTTGTATTAAAGTGGAAGATTTTATTTTCGCATTACTGTTGTTATATGTTCAACCTCATGGGTATTGATTTGCTTGGCTTTGAGTTTTGCAAACTTTCCCTTTTAATACAGTCAGATTTACTATCAAATTGAAAAGGGCTGTTGATCTAAAACAATTCATTAAACCTTTAAGAGGAAGAAATAGGATAATACTTCTTTGGTGTTTCAGGATGACTGTGTACACAGAATTGTCTGCTTTGGATAACTGCCTCTTTTATTTGTTGGAGAGTTGATTGAGGAAGAAGCAATTGTGTTGCTTTTAAATTTGTTTGCATTTTTTTCAAGCCTTGGTTGCTGCTAACCCTTTGCCACAACCAAGAACCAGGAATATGGGCCAGCAGAGATTTCTCAGCTATTCGGTCGGCCGGGACCCAGCGGAGACTTGCAGCCAACCCATCAGAACGAGTTGGACCAATATAGACATAAAAACTCAATCGTGTACCAGTGACGTCACCTCAACTGGTGATGAAATGTTTGTGACCTAACCTCCAGGCTCAGCGAACAGCCCTACAAACAAATCTTTACTAGTTTAATGTTTTAAATACTATTCCACTTGGGAAAAAAAGGGTTCTGCATATCTTCTTCTCTGCTTGAACTTGTTAACTGTGTTCCTAATACCATACTCTCTGATTTCCCCATTTAATTTTATTGTTGTTGCTCAGTTTCCTTGCCTGACATTATTGGATAGATCTCAGTCCTAGATGAGACAGGATTACAGGTACTTCAGTCAAAGGTGCCCCCAACTGTGCCATGAGCATCCTGGATTGATATTCTTTAAATAGGGCAGCTTCAGTGGAGCCTGTTTTATTGAAATTGGCACCCTGGGAATGACTGCAATGTTTTAAAACATTTGAATCCTTGGCTTCTGCAAGTAACCTCTATTCTGTAACCTTAGCCAGTGAAGAAGCTTGTCACCCAGTGTCTATCCCACACCAAGTTCTGTAACCAAATCACGTCCCAGCTGACAGGAATGCCAAGCTTAAAATTATAATTCTCCTGTTTGGTATTTTGTGGTGTTGCTCCTAGCTCTCTCGGTGACTTCTTCTGACTTAGTGGTATTTCGAGTTTTTATCCTCTTGTATATTTCCTCTCTTTGTCCCACTCTGACTGCCTATGCGTACGGCTTCTTGGATCTCACTTTCTATGATTCTCTCATGAACACAGTTGGCTTAACAGTTTTCTTTGTCAAGACAACATGTGTATTCACATTTTAAATAAGTTTTCCTCATCACTGCCAGTATCCCATTTGGTTAAGTGGATCATATTATGTTCGAGTTGGTCTCTGAAGTGTATTTTGGTCTTCTTCTGCTTTGATGTTTCGACACAAATGTAAATACTTGTTTCTGTGCTCTTAATATTCTTCTCTTTCATAATGTAATCAAGACTGATTATCAAATATATGAATTAAAATGCTTGAATATTGCCTAACTGATGCTAATTGGTTGGTTCCCATCCCCTATTTAAGTTAATTATTTGTGCTGGCAGCCACATGATCTGCATCTTGCTTGTTTCTTCCTGTCTTTCTTCACAACAGAAGTTAAAATGTTAAGTACATTTTCTCAGAACATAAGTGTTCCTGGATTAAAAAAGTATTTCTGAGATACTTAAAACATTTCCTTCTGTATATTGCAGAATTTCACATTTCATCCTTGATCTTCCCTCAGATATTTGAATATAGTATTTAGCTGAAAATTATATGAGTATAAAACATAAAACACAAGGATTCTGCTCCATCATTTATTCGGTTCATGGTTAATCTTCGACTTTATTCCTGCCCTATCCACATATCCCCTGCAAATTTTTTGATATTCGTGAATCTATTAATCTGTGTTTCAATGAACTTAACAACTCAGCTCGCATTGCCCTCCTGGGGAGACAATTCAAAGATTCACCCCCTGCATGAAAAAATGTATCTTGCTGTCTATTGTAAATAACCAGAGCTTATTCTGAGACTATGATCTGTGCTTCTGGTCTTCTCAGCTGGGGAGGGCAAGAGTTGGGGTAGTGATAAACATTGTTCTTACATCCAGCCTGTGGAGCCATTTAGAAATGTTGTAACTCTAGATAATACCTACCTAGCCTCTCTCCTTCTGGCATATCTGTGATCTGAAATGAGCTTAGTGAATCTCCGTTCCACTCCTTCGATGACAAATATATCCTTTATAGATAAGATCAGAAATGTGCACACTACTCCAGGTGTGGCTTCACCAAGACCTTGCACAGTTGTGGTGAGACATCTTCTGTATTCTCTGAAAGCACTGCCCTCCACTTTCTCCGCACCAGTACCAACCTTACCATCAAGCCTGCAGACAAAGGGGGTTCTGCTGTAGTGTAGCACACTGACATCTACTTTGCTGAGGCCAGGCAGCAACCCTCAAACACCTCCTCATACCTATCCCTCAAAGAAGACCCCACTCCAGACCATCAGAAAACTGTCTCCAAGACCATCATTTGCCTCATCCACTCTGGAGAGCTCCCAATCACTGGCACTTACCCTGCACTGCTCGCTTCTACCCACTACCCAAGATCCACAAACCGGACAGTCCAGTTAAGCTTATTGCCTCTGACTGCTCCGTCCCCACTGAACTTGTGTCCTCATATCTTGACTCCATTCTATCCCCCTTGGTTCAGTCCCTTCCCACCTACATCTGCAACATTTCTCATGCCCTTGATCTCCTCAGTCATGCTGTTCTCTGGCCCTGACTGCCTCATCTTCACCATGGATGTTCAGTACCTATATACTTCTATCCCCTATCAAGAAGGCCTTAATGCTCTCTGCTTCTTTCTTGACAAAATAACCAACTGATTCCCCTCCACCAGCATCCTCCTCCTAAGTTTGGCAGAAGCTGGTCTTCACCCTCAACAATTTTTCCTTCGACTCTTCTCTCTTTCTCCAGACTCAGGAGGTAGCCATAGGCACCCACAAGGGCCCCAGCTATGCCTGCCTCTTCATTTCCTATGTGGAACAGTCCATCTTCCAAGCCTTTCCTGGCAATACTCCCCCACTCTTCCTCCGCTACATTGCTGACTGGATTGGGGCTGCTTCACGCAACCATACTGAGCTCATTAGTTTCATCAATTTTGCCTTTAACTTTGTCTCTGCCCTGAAATTCACTAAGGCCATTTCTGACTATTCCCTTCTCTGTCTCAATCCCTCTGTTTTGATCTAAGTATGTCAGGGATGGGGTAAGAAGGGGAGGAGGGGCATTAACAGAAGTTAGAGAAGTCAATGTTCATGCCATCAGGTTGGAGGCTACCCAGCTGGTATATAAGGTGTTGTTCCTCCCACCTGACTGTGGCTTCATCTTGACAGTAGAGGAGGCCATGTATAGACATATCAGAATGGAGAAAAACTATCAACTGTCATCCTTTATAAACCTACTGATTCCCATGTTTATCTGAACTTCATCTCTTCTCACCCGATCTCCTGTAAAAATGCTAATCTCTTTTCTCAGTTTCTTTGCCTCCCCTACATCAGTTCCCAGGGCACGGCTTTCCATTCAAAAATATCAGAGGTATCCTCTGTCTTTAAAAAAATGGGTTTCCCTTCCTCTGCTATTGATGCTGCCCTCACCCGCACCTCCTCCATTTCCCATGCATCCGCCCTCAGACCAGTGATAGTTAACATTGATAGAGTTCCTCTAGTCCTTACCCGACACCCCATGTGCCTCTGCAAACCAACACATTATCCTCTGCAACTTTCCGGTATCTCCAAAGGGATCCTACTACCAAACATATCTTTACCTCCCTGACCCCCTCAAATTTCCAGAGGGATCACTCACTCTGTGATTCCCTTGTCTCCGTCCCAGCACTTGTCCCTGCAAGTGGCCTAAGTGCTACACCTGCCTGTCGACTTCCTCCCTCACCACCACCCAGTCCTGCCAACTGAGGCAAAACTTCAACTGTGAAGCTGCTGGGCTTGTCTCTTGTGTCTGGTGCTCCTGGTGCGGCCTCCTCTGCATTGGTAAGACCTGTCATAAATTGGCGGACCACTTTGTCAAGCACCTCTGCGCAGTTCACGGCCTCCTCTTGTGCCACGATGAGGCCACCCTCAGGGTGGGGGAGCAACACCTTGTATTCTGTATGGGTAGCCTCCAACCTGATAGCATGAATATCAATTTCCACTTACGGTTTAAAAAAATTACCCCCCCCTCCATTCCACACTTTGACCTTTTACCTCTTCTCACCTGCCTATCCTCCCCCGCCCCCACCGGTCTCCTCCTCCTTCCCTTTCTCTATGGCCTACTCTTCTCTCCTGTCAGATTGAATATAAGCTGTTGGACCTCTACTCTGAGGGTGGCCTCAGTTTGGCACAAGAGGAGGCCATGGACCGCATGTCTGAATGGGAATGGAAATAGGAGTTAAAATATTTGGCCACCAGCAAGTTAGGCTTTTGGTGGATGGAATGGAGATGCAGTCCCCCAATTTACGATGGGTCTCACCAACGTAGAGGAGGCTGCACTGGGAGCATCAGACACAATAGACAACTCACAGATGTCCCGGAAATGGAAGAGGTGTGAGTGAGGGCAGCTTCAATAATGGAGGAACGGAACCCCCATTCTTTGATGAATGAGAACAACTCTGATGGCCTGGAAATGAAAGCCAATCCTGGGAACAGATGCAGTGGAGGCAAAGGGAATAGCATTTTTTGCAGGAGATAGAGTGGGAAGAGGTATAATCGAGATAACCGTGTGAATCGGTAGGTTTATAAAAGATGCCAATTGACAGTTTGTCTCTAGAGATGGAGACAGAGAGATTGAAAAGGGGAGGGAGGTGTCAGAAATGGTTCAAGTGGATTTAAGGGCAGAGTGGAAGTTAGAAGCAGAGTTGATAAAATTGACAAGCTTAGCATGGGTGCACAAAGCAGCACTAATGCAATCATTAATGCAGCAGAGGAAGAGTTGGGGAGCAGTGCAAGGGAAAGCTTGGGACGTGGACTGTTCCACAGAGCCAATGAAGAGGCCGGAATAGCTGGGGCCCATGCGGGTGCCATGGTTACCCCTCGAGTCTGGAGAAAGTGGGAGGAGCCAAAGTTAAAATCATTGAGGATGAGGACCAGTTCTGCCAAACTCTTTATTTTCTGCCTGATAGCTACTTTTCACTCCTGAAATATTACTTTGTTTTTCAACTCCCCAGATATTGCCTGATCTGTTGTGTTTTCAGCACTTTCCATTTCTTTTCCAGACTTTTAGGATCAGCAGGTTCTTATATTATTTTCAATGTTTAATCCATGTCATCAAGTCACACTGACAGCAGAATCCTTTCAATTAGTGCTGGCAATAGTCTAGATGCAAACAATCTCAAATCTGTGCAGCCTTCTCCTTTCATGAACATTTTGGAAAAGATTTTCAGAAGCCCTTTGACAAGGTCTGTGTACTTGGGGTTTCGGAAGGAATTTAACAAGGTGCCACACATGAGGCTGCTTAACAAGTTAAGAGCACATGGTATTACAGGATAGATACTAGCACGGATAAAGCATTGCCTGATTAGCAGAAGGCAAAGAGTGGGAATGAAAGGAGCCTTTTCTGGTTGGCTGCCAGTGACTAGTGGTGTTCCACAGGGGTCTTTGTTGGAGCCGATTCTTTTTACATTGTATGTCAATGATTTGGATGACGGAATCGATGGCTTTGTGGTCAAGTTTAAGGACAATACGAAGAGAGGTGAAAGGGCAGCTAGCTTTGAGGAAGTAGAGAGGCTACAGAAGGACTTAGACAAATTAGGAGAATGGGCAAAGACATGGCAGATGGAATAGAGTGTTCAGGAAGTGTATGGTCATGTACCTTGGATGAAGAAATAAAAGGATAGAATATTTTCTATATGGAGAGAAAATTCTTAAGAATTTTCTTAAGAAAATCCTTGAAGGTTAATTTGAGTTGGTAGTGGGGAAGGCAAATATGATGTCTGTATTAATTTCAAGTGGATGAGAATATAAAAGCAAGGATGTAATGATGAGGCTTTATAAAGCACTGGTGAGACCTCACTTGGAGTAATGTGAGCAGTTTTGGTCATCTTATCTAAGAAAGGATGTGCTGGAGGTTCAAAAGGTTCATTAAAATGATTCCAGGATTGAAAGGCTTGTCGTATGAGGAGTGTTCAATGGCTCTGGGCCTGTACTCACTGGAATTCAGAAGAATGGTGACTGGACCTCATTGAAACATATCGAATATTGAAAGGCCTCGATAGAGTGGATGTGCAGAGGATGTTTCCCGTGGTAGGGGAATCTAAGACCAGAGGACACCACCTCAGAATAGAGGGGCATCCTTTTAGAATGGAGATGAGAAGGAATTCCTTTGCCAGAGAGTGGTGAATCTGTGGAAGTGTTGCCGCTTGTGAGTGTGGAGGCCAAGTCTGTATGTGTATTTAAGGCAGAGGTTGATAGATTCTTGGTTCGGCAGGACATGAACGGATACGAGGAAAAGGCAGGAGATAGGGGGCTGAGGGGGAAAATGGAGCAGCTATGATGAAATGGCAGAGCAGACCCTCTGGGCCAAATGGTCTAATTCTGCTCCTGCATCTTATGGTCTTATGTTTTTAACCTTAACTGTTGGGTGAAATCTAGACAGGGTGTTAAAGTTGCTCATGGGGCTCACCCATGGACCACCCATACTCTTCCCCTGGGCTGGAGGCAGTGCACAAACGTGTGAAGCTTTACTTTGAAGTTGAGTGCAGTCACCCCAAGGAGATCCTGTACATAATCAATTCATGCTAAGTGCTGCTGAGATCAACTGTTTACCACAGTTTGGTTTTGAGTTAAAGATTTCAATTTTACATCCAATTTAGCAAATATGGGATTTTCACCGTTTGAGCTTGATTAATGAAAATAAATTTCAGAATTTTGAATGAAGGATGAAAGAAACTGTTTGCATTAAATTTGCAGAATAATGAATGCATTTGCTGGAAACATTCATTTTTAAGATGTTTGTGATTTGTTTATATTGTACATTATGTGTGTTACATTAAATTTTGTAAAACATTTGGATGAATGTCGGGAGGGTAAAATATCAGTTTAGCTCCTTGTAATCCAGTAGCATGTAGGAGCTGTTAAAGTCTGCAATGTTTATGAAGTGTCTGTGCAAGGTAAAAACTGTAGTTCTAATAATGTCTATTGGTTATTTTGAGAGACAGATTGATGGATTCTTTCTAAGTGTGCGCCTGCATTTGTGCTTATTGATTATATGTAATATTAATGCTCTTTTGTAAGTCCTAAGGAACGCTGTGTGTTACAAGATAATGAGGAGTGACCATCGTGATGTTTAATTGATCTATGAGGTTAGACTGCACACTGTATTAATGGACATGGGATGGGTTTTAAAAAAGACAGGCACTGCTGAGACAATAGATAAAAGAGTTTGTCTCGTGGTTACTCTGTGCTTTTGAAAGTGGTACTTACTGGAGAGCCTTTCCCTGTTTCATTGGACTTCAGGTGGGGTCGGATCACGATCTGTACCTGTAACCAAGGTGTGGTTTCATAAGCAAGTCTGAATTTGGAGCTCACCCAACAATAGCAACAATTAAGTGGAGACTGAGGAGCATGAGCACTGAAATCTTTGTGACTTGCTACATAGCATTTTGTGTGGTTTATTTGTGCTTTCTATTTTATGATAATAAATTAGACTTAAGTTTCTCTGTTGTCTACTGCCAGTGCAATTTTTATAAATTCTTTCTGATACTTATTTAGTTTGAGTTTCGGTTTTATCCCTTCAATATCACCTAGTAAAAATAATATTGGATTATGAGGAAATTGTGTTCCTGTAATTTGTTCCAGTAAAAGTCTTAAATTTGTCCAAAAAGGTTGAATTTTAGAGCAAGACCATGTCGAATGTAAAAAAGTACCAGTTTCCTGGTTACATCGGAAACACTGATCCAATAAATTTGGATTAAATTTTTTTATTTTTTGTGGTGTAATATATAATTGATGTAGAAAATTATACTGCACTAATCTTAACCGAACATTTATTGTATTTGTCATTGCAGTTACTTGGAAATCGGATACACATTTAAGTATAGATTCTTGGAAGAAAGAAATCTATGGTTGTATTCCATTAGAAAAAATTACTTATAATTTAAGAGATAAATATGAAACATTTTTGAAAATTTGGAGCCCTTATTTACAAAAGACAGGATTAAATATATAGATGCTTTGAAGATGAAACAATTGGTTATTAGGGGAAAGAAATAAATATACATATTAAAATTATTACGAATTCCATGGAGCATGTGGAGATCTTCCAACCACCAGGCATTCTTTCTTTCTTTCTTTCTTTCTTTTTTTTTCTATAGGGCAGTTAGGGGGGAGGGGTTAAGGGGAGGGGGTATGGGTTATATACATTGTTTTTTCATACTTTGTAATCATTTAAAAATGCAATAAAAAATTATTTAAAAAAAAAAAAAAAAAAGTTTCTCTGTTGTGCTTGTACACTTACCACCACATCTTCTGGACATTTGAAATGTTGCGTCTGATTAATCCAGTCCATTACATTATGATACAATAATATTCCAGCTAGTTGCAATCTATCTAGATCATTATTCACTCTGTTGATACAGGTGCTTATCTTCTCTGCCATCTTTGCTCTTTATTAGTCACTGAAGTGCATGCTACCTTCATCTGTCAAAATCTACTTCAAGGTTCACATGAATAGCAGTTAAAGAATTTGTGTGATGATGAATGGAAACCATGCCTGCAAGTCAAAAAGAATAACAACTGTGGAATGCTGTGCTTGCACAGACATGAAGCACGAATGTGCCATGAAAGAAAATACATATTCATTTTACATCTGAAATTCTTACTTTTTATCTTAATGTACAGTGCAAAAGATGATTGAAGCAGAATATGTCTGGCTGAAATATGGGTTGCATGCCACTCTGATTCCTTTATTGTGGGTCTCAATATTGTTCCCTGACCTCCAATTGCATGAAAATTCTCCTTGTCGCAATACGTTGATGAGTGACTCATGATGAGGGAACTGGGCCAATTGTCTCTGGAAGAGCTGGAAATTAGGGATCTTATCAAGAGCCACCAGAAATGCTGGAACTATTTCATGACAAAAAGGAAGAACGAAATGTTTGGATTTTGAGCCTGCTTATATGACATCAAAAGCAAATTTGTGCTGCCAAATTGAGAGAACCAATAAACTGTGTCCTTTCCTGTCTCTTAGGATGGAAAAGATCACATGCACTATTTTGAAACACAAGGGAGTTTTCCCCTTATGTTGTGGCTAATAGTTAGTCAGCAGTAGTGTGGGATTGCATAAATGAATGTGTGATGATCAGCATAAGACTCTTTGATAATCCAAGCATTGTAAAAGAAATGAATTCCCTGCTCATTATCACATTGCTGCCTGTGAATCTTTGATAAGTACAAATTTCTTACTGTGCAACCTAGATTTGTGCATGTTAAAATCACTAATTGACAGTGATATAGATAAGCCTCCTTGGTATGTTTTGTAACTCCAGAATAGAATTGAAAGAAAAACACAGGAGCCCAGAATGCTTGTGTACTTAGTTTTTCTTTAGTGAAGCAATAGTCCCTTCCTGAAATTACACACATTTACACCACTCGCTGCACCCGCAAAGCTAACAGCATTGTGAAGGACCCCATGCACCCGTCACACAAACTCTTCTCCCTCCTGCCATCTGGCAAAAGGTACCGAAGCATTCGGGCTCTCACGACCAGACAGTTTCTTCCCCCAAGCCATCAGACTCCTCAATACCCAGAGTCTAGACTGACATCTACATCATTTATTATTATATTGAAATTTGTCCTCTACTGTGCCTATTGTCTTGTTTATTAGTTATTTTATTTGTTAATTAATTATTGTACCACCCTGCACTGTTTTGTGCACTTTCTGCAGTCCTGTGTAGGTCTGTAGTCTAGTGTAGTTTTTGTGTTGTTTTACATAGTCTGGTGTAGCCTTGAGTTGTCTCACATAGTTTAGTGTAGTTTTGTGTTGTGTCATGTAGCCCCATGGTCCTGAAGGAGCGTTGTTTAGTTTTTACTGTGTACTGTACCAGCAGTTTATGGTTGAAATGACAATAAAAAGTGACTTGATTTGACTTAAGAAGTGATGGCATAATGACTTATGCCATTCACATACTTCTTACACATAACCCATAGCGAATAATGAAAACAACAAAGAATGCTTAATCAACAATATATTTACAATATTACTGAAATATTAAATACATGACACTGCTCCCTGCTTAGATATGAACTCCAACTCAATATAGAATGCATCTCAATAGAAATATATAACATATTGCTCTCCAGTCAACAAACTAGGCTCCCCAGATTTTGTGATAAAGTTCCTTTAGACAGCGTGCTAAAAACAGCCAATGAAGCACTACTCACAATTGCAGCCTCTAACATAACTGAGATCAATAATCTGATATACGCATTGGGAGCAACAATCCAAGAAAAGCTGAGCTACAAAATGAAATACAGTGGAGAGTACTGTCGTAAACTGCTGCTCCCGGATGAAAACCAAGCCAAGATGAAAACCACAAGGGTGGAAGTCAGCAGACTAACTGAGCTGCAGAAAGGTGTGCAGATCAAAGATGCATTTTGGTTGCTAAGGAAGTCCCTAGCCAAAGCCCTGGAAACTGCCAAGCAACAGTTTACAGCTCTGGCTACCAGACTACAGAGGTACACGAAGGGTGTAGGGGCTAAGCAAATAAATGCACTTGTCTCCAAAGAACCAGGAAAAGTATTCACAAAGTTCCAGAACAACAACATGCCAGTACCTGAACCAACCAAAACAGCAATTGAGGAGCACTGGAAGAGTATGTAAGAGAAAGAAGCATCACATGACACCAGTGTCCAACTACTGAAAGACCTACAAGCAAGCCTTTGTAACCTCCCAGAGGAAGAACCAGTCACCATCACAGCGGTAGATGTCTCGCCACAGGTAGCAAGTATGAAGAACTGGACATGACCAGGGCCTGACATGATCCATGCCTATTGGCTGAAGAAACTATCAGCGCTACATGCACGGCTGGGTACTCAAATGAACCAGCTGCTTGAAGTAGGCTACCACTTTGACTGACTAACTCAAGGAAGGACAGTACTGCTAATGAAGGATCATAATCAAGGATTATGAAGGATAATGAAGGTGCAACACTCTCAGACTACCAGCCTATAACCTGTCTGTCAACAACATGGAAGCACCTATCAGGCATCATTGTTACCAACTGAAGGAACATGTGTGTAAATCCCAGAACCCTGCTCGGAGTGGGATTGGTAATGGAACCAGAGGCTCCAAGCACCAACTACTGGTAGACAAAGCAGTCACGTGAGACTCTAATACCAGGAAAAGCAACCTTAGCACAGCCTGGATCGACAACCAGAACACATTCGACTTAATGCTCCTGTTATGATCCCAGCCCCCTCCTTTGTGAGAATCGCAAGAGCACCCGTCGAAGGGGGGGGGGGTCGTCAGTAGACCCAGTAGGAGAGAGAGAGAGAGAGAAATGTGCCAAATTGCACGTCCCACCCGGGATGCAGAATAAGGCGACAGCGACTATTGTCTCATGGAGACCACGTGAAAAGCCCTCGGGCAAGGTGGGCTGGTTGAGAGAGAGATTGCATCATCCCAACCTGATTGACACCTGCGACCCCGTGAGGAAGTATAAAGGAGAGTCTCAGGGGGACAGCCCCTCAGACGCACCAAGAAGACACGAGAGAGTGATCCCGCAGCAGCGGGAAGCCATTCTGAAGGAAGCCACGTGCGTTAGATTCCGGGATTGGAATTTGTGGCTGGAATCACAGAAAACCGCTTTTAACTAACATCAGGGAGAGGAAACCAACGCTCCCCCCCCCACCCCCGATTTCACGGAAGCTTCATCAAGAATCGGCAAGTTCTTTCTCTTCTCCCCAATCTCTCTCTCTCGGTCGGCCCACGTGAAACCCAGCGATTTTCAAAGGGCTGAGGCCTGCAGACTTCTGAGTGACTTTTATATTTCCAACAGACGATCTATTAACCCCTAGACAACAGCAGAGCTCATTTCTTAATGATGATTATTAATATACCCGCGCTTTAGATTGAATGTTGACGATGTGCACTATCGAACGTATGTATTAACCTTACTTTTGTGTCCCTTTATAAATAAAAACGTTTGAAAATAGTGACGTCAGACTTCAACGGACCTCTCTATCTTTGCTGGTAAGTTATCCAGTTACGGGATTCGTTACACTCCACACTAGTATCATGGAACGCCTGTCTCTGTACAAGGTCACCAAGACACTAAGGACCTTCATCAAGAACTCAATCGGCCTTTGGAGGACAATGCTAGGTTAACTCAAAGCCAATACCACAAGTGTCCATCAGATGTGGAATATACCAGGGTGATGCACTGTCCCCACTGCTGGAATGTACAATGTACATCTCGTATGTGGCCTTCAGCTAGGCTTGAACCCCTCAGCCAGATCATCTCAGAGAGTGGATATGGGCACAGAGTGGAGTGACCATCAGCTACCTCCTGTACGTGGATGACATCAAGCTGTATGCCGGAAATGAAAGAGACATTGACTCACTAATCCACCTCACAAGGATGTGCAGTAGAGACATTGGGATGTCATTTGGACTGGAAAAGTGCAGCCGGGTTCCAGTGAAAAGATGCAAACTCATCAAGACCTAAGGAATAAAGTTACCTGATGTACATGACAGGAACAAATACCTGGGGATCCTGCAGGTGCATGAGGACACAAGGAAGGCTGCAACATCCAAGTACCTCCAAAGGGTGAGGCAGGTCCTAAAAAGCTAGCTGAATTGGAAGAACAAGATCAGAACCATCAATACATTCACTCTACTAGACATCAGATACCCAACCACAATAGTGTGATGGCCAAGGAATGAACTGGAAGCTACAAGACCTGGAAACTACTAACAATACATGGAAGATTCTGTCGAAGACCAATATTGAGTGACTGTATACTTGCTGGAATAAAGGAGGACAAAGACTTGGAAGTGTCAAGGTCACAGTCCTGGAAGAAATGCAGAACATCTATGAGTATGTCAGGAGGATGGCCCCTAAGGACGACCTGCTGGAGAATATCTCAGTCAGCAGACAGGGGATATGGAAATGGGAGTGGGTGAAGCAGAGCCAGAGGACCAGAGGGCGTGGCAGGACAGGATGTACCATCACCAGATATCAGAGGTGACTGACATAAGAAAGTCCTACCAATGGCTGGAAATGGCAGGGCTGGGGACAGCACAGAGGTGCTGCTCATGGCTGCACAAGAACAGACGCTGAGCACAAGAGCAATAGAAGCAGGGGTCTATCACACCAGACACGGACCCAAGGTGCAGACTGTGCAGGGAGTCCACTGAAACCATCCAGCACGTAGAAGCAGGGTGCAAGATGCAGGCAGGGACAGCGTACACTGAATGACACAACAACATTGCAGGAATTGTGTACAAGAACATCTGCACTGAGTATGGATTGGACACTCCCAAGTCCAAATGGAAACAACCGGGAAGGTAGTGGAGAATGGCAGAGCCAAGATCCTGTGGGACTTCCAAATACAGACTGATAAGCAGGTACTGGCCAACCAACCAGATGTAGTAATACTGGACAAGGAACAGAAGAAAGCAGTAGTAAAAGATGTGGCAATCCTGAATGACAGTAACATCAGAAAGAAAGAATACGAGAAGCTGGAGAAATACCAGGGCTTGAAAAAGCAAATAGAAAGGATGTGGAAGGTTAAAGCCAGAGTAATCCCGGTGTTGATAGGAGCACTTGGAGCTGTGACAACTGGACTGGAAGAGAAGTTCCAACAAATCCCGGGAACAATATCTGAGATCTCTGTCCAGAAAAGCACACTACTAAGAACAGCAAGGATACTGCACCAAACTCTCAACTCCCTGGCGTCTGTCAGAGGACCTAAGATTAAGGGAAAAATACACATACACACCACCCATAAGGGGTTGAGAAAAAAATTATGCACAGACTACTATATAATACAACTACTATAAAGTAAAATTGAAATTCATGCCTAACGATTTAATTAAAGGATTTCTTACTCTTGTGGGATAATTTCTTTCCTGACAAGGAAGGTCACTCGGCTTGACAGGTGAGACTTGTGGCTGTGAAACAATCTCAGGTTCTGTGACCTCCTCCATGGTGGTTGTAGGAGTTGGCTCTGGGACAGCAGGAAGTTGTTTTGACAGCTCTGGACATCTTTCTTCTCTACCAATTGACTGGTCTCCTCAACTGATCGCTGTGTCATCTCCAGTTGACATCAGAAACAATCTCCAATTTCCTACAATTTTGTATAGGAAAGTGGTCCAGTTCTGTCCTTAATCCTTCCAAGTACCACTTCTGATCACCTTTGTAGTCCCTCGCCAGGACTGCTTGTCCAGGAGTGAAGCATCAAACATCCTTTTTTTTTGAGGAGCCTGCTATTTGTCTCAGCTGTTTGTCCTGCATACTCACTCAGATAATCGGTTTTGAGGAGATCTGAGTAAGAGTGGAAGCGATGATCCAGGAACAGCATAGCTGGTGAGTTATTGGCCATAGTGTGTGCTGCACTGCAATATGCAAGGAGGAAATTGGTGAGCTTCTGATTCAGTGTCAATGTAGTGTGTTTTGCTGACTTTGCTCGCAATGCTTTCTTCAGACCCTGGACGAACCTTCCTGCCAAGCCATTTGTAGCTGGTACAGTGCAGATGTAATATGTCTTTTCCATTCATTTTCAGGAATGACTGAAAATGATCAGCAACAAACTGTGGTCCATTTGTCTCTGACTAAGTGTCCTGGAGCCTTTGAGAAGAGACTTCTCAACGTATCAACAGTGTGTGAGTCTGTAGTGGAGGCTTTTGGGAACACTTTTGGCCACTTTGTAGCTAGATCTATTACTACCAAGAATTTGTGCCCAAGAATGGTCTGGCAAAATCCACATGAATCTTCTGCCAGGGCAATGCAGGCCGTTCCCAGGGAAGGAAGGGCACTGCTCTTGGCATCTTCTGTACATGTTGGCATACAAAGCTGCACATGGCAATCTGCTCGATCTACTCATCCATCCCAGGCCACCAGACAAATTTTCGAGCCAATGCTTTCATTTTCACTACACCTATATGACAGGCATGTAGCTCCTCCAACACTTTAGCTCTGAGCTTGTACAACAACTCTCAATCCCCACATAAGGCAACCCCCATTAAGGGCAGGTTCATTCTGGTGTTGGTAAAAATGGGGTTACTGGAATGTATGCTGCACATTCCAGCCATTTTGGGTTGCCGTGTAGACCTGAGGCAGTGTGGGGTCCTTTCTGGTTTCCGTTGGGATCATCTCCACTGCAATGGGGTGACTTTTAATTTGCCTTTGGGAGAATACGTCACAAGGAGGGTCATTTTTTGTAAATGTTTCAGTGATTTCCTTTTCCAAGGGTAATTGGGACAATCCATCAGCATTTCCATGATTTGTTGTTCTCTTGAATTCGATCTTGTACTTGCCTCCAAGACACAGAGCCCACCTCTGCATTTGTGCTGCTGCTGTTCGTGGAACACCTTCCTGTGGGTTGAAAATGAACACGAGTGATTGATGGTCAGTAAAGAGGGTGAAATCTCTCCCATACAAGTTAAAACTGGTTGAAAAGTTTGACACCCCAAAGGAGACTCAAGGCCTCTCTGTCAATCTGTGTTTAATTTTTCTCTGCAGCAGTAAGGGAATGTCATGCAAAAACTATGAGGTGTTTACTTCAATCACTCAGAACATATGACGTCACTGCCCCTATACCATAAGGAGAGGCATCACAGGCAAGCTTCATGGGATAATGTGGATCATAATCTGTGGGCACAGTGTCTGAAATTTCCGGTCCCTTTTAAAAAAACATTTCACACTGCTTTGTCCATTGCCATTTCTTCCTGATCTGTAGTAATGAGTTCAAGAGGTAGAGCACAGTAGCCAGGTTTGGCAGGTTGACAAATCCAAAAAAGGATCACAACTGCGACACATCCTTTAGCCTTGGGCATCCAGCACTGCTTGAATTTTCTCAGAACACTTGTGTAATCTTTGTGCAACAATGGTGTGATAACAGTACAGGTGTCCCTCCCTTTACAAAGGCAGAGTGTTCCGATGAAACCTTTCTTAAGCTAAAATGGTATAAAGCAAAGAACCATTAACTTATATGGGAAAAATTTTTGTAAGAGCAAAAATCCTCTTTGTAATGTGAAAACAGGTTACAAATGTAGGTCTTTTGTAAAAGCGAAGCGGCGTAAAGCGAACATTTGCAAAGCGGGGGACGCCTGTATACTCAAAGTTCTAAGTAAATTTATTATCAAAGAACATGTATGTCACCATATACAACCCTGAGATTAATTTTCTTGTGGGCATACTCAATCAATCCATAATACAATAATAACCATAACTGAATCAATGAAAGACCACACCAACGGGTTTTCACCCAGTGTACAAAAGACAACAAACTGTGCAAATACAAAAAGAATGTAATAAGTGATAAATATCGAGAACATGAGATGAAGAGTCCTTGAAAGCGAGTCTATAATTTGTGGGAACATTGCAATGAAAGGTTAAGTGAAGTTGAGTGAGGTTATCCCCTTTGCTCCGAGAGCCTGGTGGTGTGAGTCCTGAGGCTCCCCTACCTCCTTCCTGATGACATCAGTGAGAACAGAGCATGTCCTGGATGGTGGGGTCCCTGATAATGGATGCTGCTTTCCTGCGTCTGTGTTTCATGTAGATGTGTTCAATGGTGGGGAGTACCCATATCCACTAATTTTGCTGCATTTTCCACTCAAGGGTATTGGTGTTTCCATACGAGGCTATGATGCAGCCAGTCAATTTACTCTCCACAGCACATCTATATATAAGTTTTGATGTCATACTGAATCTTCAGAATCTCCTGAGGAAATAGAGGCAATGCCATGCTTTCTTCATAATTGGATTTTAGGTGCTGGGCCCAGGACAGGCCCTCCAAAACAATAACAGTGAGGAATTTAAAGTTGCTGACCCTCTCTGCCTCTGATCTTCCATGGAGAACTGGCTCATGGACCTCTGGTTTCCTTTTCCTAAAGTCAATGATCAACTCCTTGGTCTTGCTGACATCGAGTAAAAGGTTGCCGTTGTGATACCACTCAGACAGATTTTCCATCTCTCTCCTGTATGCTGATTCGACACCATCTCTGATTCGGCCTATGACAGTGGTGTCATCAACAAACTTGAACATGGCATTGAAGCTATGCTTAGCTACACAGTCATAAGTGTAAAACAGGTTTAGCAAGGGGCTAAGCATCCAACTTTGTGGTGCAACTGTGCTGATAGAGATCATGGAGGAAATATTGTTGCCAATCGGAACTGCTTAGTTTAAAGAATTCACACGTTGCATCATGCTTTGAGCCTATAATTTTCTAATCTTCGAGATTTTGGAGGTATTCCTTGTCATCCTCACTAGCAACAATGATGTCACCCAGGTAACACTGAGTGCCTGGGAAGACTTGTAGCACCTGGACCATAGCTTTCTGCCAGAGTGCAGGTGTAGATGCTACTCCAGAAATGAGCCTATTATAGCAATAAAGCCCTTGTGAGTGTTCATGGTGACCCTTCTTTGGACCCTTCTTCCATCTCTATCCGTAGGTGTGCCTCAGCCAAGTCCACTTTGCTGAAGTGTATTCCTTCAGAAAGGATGGCAAAAATATTCTCTGTCCTGGCAAAGAATATTGATCTACTTTCACTACTGTGTTGATGGTGACCTTAAAATCACCGCAGATCCTGACAGACTCATTCTTCTCAACCGCTATGTCCATTGACATTGCCCATGGGTTCCAGTCAAACTTGGAAATAATCCCTTCAGCCTTTATACGATCTCGCTCAATGGCTTCTTTATCACAGATGCTGTTAGGATCCAGATGGACATTATAAAACTTGAAGTGGCATTTTCAATTAACACTATTTTACACTTGATATGTTTGAGTTTTACAATGCCATTCTTGAGCACAGCTGTGGCAAAATCCAGGACCTTCCTTAATTTGTGTTCCGCTGACTTTATTGCAGGGACATGCAAATAGTGGCTGTATCTCCAAGTATGTTGTGCTTGTTTCAGCCAATCATGTCCCCACAATGCTGGCCCTCCTGCTTTTACTACACACAAGGCCAATGTGGCTCATTGGTTGTTGTGTTTCACTGTTGCAATTCTCATTCTCACAGGAATTATCTTTTCTCCAATGTAAGTTCTTAATTGGATATCTGTAGGCTGCAGTTCAGTATCTTTGAAATGCCAGTCAAGCTCATTTTGTGGAATGACTGAAACAGCCAAGCCAGCGTACAATTCCGTTTTTAATTAATTTGTTATTCACTTCTGGTGTAAGCCATATTGCTTGTCCCTTGTTAGTTTCCACACTGTAAATTGCAAGGCCACCCAACCCTTTGTAACTCTCATCATTATCAGGTTTTTTACGAACAGCATGCAGATTAGTGCTCTTTTTGAAACTGCAAATTGACTTTTTATCTTCTTTTCTTCCCTGTGCAATCCATTTATTCTTGCCTGCCTAAAATGCTCTTTGTATGTTGCATGTTTTTGCAAGTTTCCCCTTTACACCTGCATTAGTTTGGTGAGACCCTGCTGCACAGTAACAGAATTTGTTTGACGAAGCAAGTTTTTTCAGATGTTCCAATTTTCTTCATGCTCACTTTCACTCCTGAATGCAACTCAATTGCATCTCTGGCTGCTGTTTCCATTGGTACGGTGATTTCAGCTGTTCTTTTAAATGTGAGTTGTGCTTCAGTTAGGAACTTTTTTTGAATGCTTCCTTGTCAGATTCCACAAACTCAATAATCTCTCAGTGCATCATTAAGCCTACCACTGAACTAAAAATGTTCAGACAATTTCTTCAATTCAGACACGTAAGTTGACATGGACTCCTCTTCCTTCTCATTCCACTTATGAAACCTAAAATGTTCTGCAATCAACAATGTTTTTGGTTCCAAATGATTCTGTACCACATTCATGATATCAGCAAAGCTCATTTGGACTGGTTTGGTTAGAACAATTAAACTTCTCAGCAAACTGCTTGGCCATCTATTGCACTCAGCAAAACTAGCACCCATTTCTTTTTGGCTATCCCATTTGCTTCTTACTTCTTACATATAACCCATTGTGAATTATGAAAACAACAAAGAATATTGATCCAACAATATATTTACAATATTGCTCAAATATTACGGTAATATTAAACACACGAAACTCCTAAATTCATGAATGGAGAAATATCAGTATAAACATTAATCGAATGAAGTTTATAAAATAGAAAAGAGCTGCCGATGTTAGAAGTCTGAATTAAAAATGGAAACACTCAGCAGGTCAGGTGCATCTGTGAAAAGAGAAACAGAGTTAGCATTTCAGCTTCAAGACACATTGCTAGAACAGTACTAACAAAGGGACTCTGACCAAAAACATTAACTACTTCTCTTTCTGCTGATACCGCCTGACCTGCTGAACGTTTTCAGCACTCTTTTTGGCATAGATGTCACAGAGGCTCACTTAGTCGAAATATTGTCTCATAGTGCCAGAGGTCTTGGTTCAATTCCAATCTTAGATGCTGTCCTCTTGTATTTTTCATGTTCACTCTGTGACTGGCTGGGTTTTGTCAAGTGCTCTGGATTTGTCCGAAATCCCAAAGATTTCTGGGTCAGTAGATTAATTGGCCTCTATAAATTGCCACCAGGTGTAAAGAAATAATAAGAGTTTCGGAGTGTTGATGACTAAATGGAGGATATAAAAATCTGATTAGTGTAAATGGTATGTTGATGGTTAGAACAGACACAATGGGTATTAGGCCTACTTGTGCTGTATAATTCAATGATTTTAATTATAAATCTTCCTTATTTTGTTGAAAAGATTCAAAATGCATAAGATTTGACCGTATTGCATTGCGAAAATTACTCCAAATACAGATATGTAATGCTCTTCTTGAATTTGAATGCAATAGATAGTGATTTTCACTGTTGCTCTCCTGCCCTGGCACCAGAGTGGTTTTATTCAGTATATAGGTGGGTACCTTGAAACCTTATTTTTTGCTTGATTGATTCACTAAGCTATATATAAAGTTAATCTTTCAACTGGATATTCATAAGCGTCTCATAAAAATTCATAAGAAATAGGAGCAGCAGTAGGTCATCTGGACTGTTCAACCTACTCCACTGTTCGATAAAATTATGACTGATCTGGCTGCGAGCTCGGCTCCACCTACAGCCTTTTCCCCATAACCCTTAATTCCCCTGCTATGCAAAAATCTATCTAACTGTGGCGTATATATATTTAATGAGGCATCCTCTACTGCTTTCCTGGGCAGAGAATTTCACACATTTACTACTCCCTGGGAAAAAACAGTTCCTCATCTCTGTCTTGAATCTGTTCCTCCAAATCTTGAGGCTATATCCCCTAGTTCTAGTCTCACATACCAGTGGATACATATTTTTGCCTCTATTTTATCTATCTGTTTCATAATTTCATTTCCATAATATCACCTCTTATTCTTCTGAATTCCAGTGATTCTAGTCCCAGGCGACTCAATCTCTTCTCATAGGTTAACAACTTAATCTCTGGAATCAACATCATGAAACTCCTCTGCACCGCCTCCAAAACCAGTATGTCTTTCCTCAAGTAAGGAAACCAGAACTGCATGCAATACTCCAGACATTCCCTCACCAGACTCTATATAATAGCAGCATTACCTCGCAGCACCTGATATTCAATCCTTCTGGCAATGAAGGCCAATATTTCATTTCCCTTCTTGATAGTCTGCTGCACCTGCAAACCTTTAGTGATTCATGCACAGGCATACCCAAACCCTCTGCACAGCAGCATCCTGCATTCTTTCACCATTTAAATAACAGTCTGATCCATGTTCTCTTCCAAAGTGAATGACATTGCATTTACCAGCATTGTACTCCATCTGTCAGACCCTTGCCCTCTCACTTAACCTACCTTATTGCTACCGTCAGGAAGCCTAAAGACACACACTCAGCAATTCAGGAACAACTTCTTCCCCTCTGCTATACAATTTCTAAATGGACATTGAAACCATGAACACTACCTCACTTTATATGTACGTTATTTCTGTTTTTCACTTTTAAAATCTTATATATACACATACCAGATCAGTTTTTTAAGAGGCTTTTTAAGTTTCTACTGACTGGTGGGGTAATGGCATCAGCGACAGACAATGGAGCAAAAGCTCCTGAGTTCGAATCCAGCCGGCTCAAAAAATATGTATATATTACTGTAACTGATTTACTTATTTTTTTCTTTCTATATTATCATGTATTGCATTGTACTGCTGCTGCTAAGTTAACAAATTTCATGACACATGTTGGTGATAATAAACCTGATTCTGATTCTGGTTCTATCTATATCTCTCTGCAGACTCTCCACATCCAAAAGATTAACAACATTTTAAGGGTATTTATAAACTGACAACTGATTTTTTTGTATGAACAATTGCGTGATCCATACAATGGTTCACAATTCTGTGAAAAATATTTACAGAGAATCATTAGAGCAGAGATTGGTTGGACTTTATTTATCTACCTTTTGTCAGTTCCTGCCTTCTTCAAACTGTTTGAAGCAAACACTGCCCCACCTTTGAACAAAATGTGATGAAACAAAAAAAAAACAAGTTGTACTGAAGGCAAACACCCAAAATACTGGAGGAACTCAACAGGCTAGGCAGCATCTATTGAAATGAGTAAACAGTCGACATTTTGGGCTAAGACCCTTTATCAGGACTGGAAAAAAAAGGAAAGAAGCTAGAGCAAGAAGGTGGGGGGAGGGGGAAAAAGAAGCACAAGCTGGCAGGTGATAGGTGAAACTGGGAGTGGGGGAAAGGTGGAGCTGGGAAATTGATTGGTGGAAGTGATAAAGGTCCAGAGGAGGGGGAATCCAATAGGAGATGGTAGAAGATTATGGAAGAAAGGGAAGGGGAAGGAGCACCAAAGGAAGGTGATAGACAGGTAAGGAGCTAAGAGAGAGAAGGAAGGAGGAATGGGGAATGATGTAATGGAATCAATGTTCTGAACGTTGATTTCTTGAACTTACGGTAATTACCATTTCCCCACCCCTTCACCTTTCCTTCACAGACTTATCAGCGGTGATCAATGATGAATTTCTGTCCTCGTGTCTCCTTCCAAATTCAAATGTTTTCTTTTGCCCAATGTTGTTCAACTAATTAAATTAGCAATCAAATGGGTAACTAAACTAATCCTTTCTGATGACATAATGTCCATGTCCTTCCATTTCTCTCACATTCACGTGCCTATCTAAACATCTTTTGAAAATCCCCTCTTGTATCCGCCTTTACCTCCACCACAGGCAGTGAATTACAGGCACCCAACACACCCTCTGTAAAGATCTTTCCCCTCACATTGCAGCAAGCTTTTTTGATCAGACCCAATTACTTGAGTGTCTAGGAGATGTGGTAGTAAGTGTACAAGCACAACAAGGTAACTTATGCCTAGTTTATTGTCATAAAATGGAAAGCACAAATAAACCACACAAATTACAACACAGAAAGCCACTGAGATCTCCACAAAGATTTCTAGACCCACTATTCCTAGTCACCATACAATCGTTGTCAGGGAACTCCGATTCCAACTACTGAAATCACTCCTTGGTCCCAGGCACCAATTGCATTTCCGATCTGAGTGAAACTCTAATGAAGCCCGGAAAGTTATTGCATTTATAAAAGTTTCACAAGAGACAGACAATTCCTTTGTTCTTGTCCATTAACACAGTCTCATAATTCAATTAGACATTTTAATGGGCACTCCCTGTTTTCTCTTTCCTTAATCTCACAATGTCTGTAACACCCAGCATTGCTTGAGTTTACACATAAAAGATCACATATAAATGATAACCCCAAATTCTGAAAGAATCCAGCTACTGATAATACTTGACAGACGTGCTCACTAACCGACCTACAGACCCTACATGCTAAGAGTTCAGAAAGAGTTAAGTTGCCATCTGATTTGACAGACATTCATCAATCATTATTTTACAAATTCCATATGCTGCATTCCACCCCTTGAATATCTGATCACGTTAGAGATGCATAGAATTCTTAATTCTGGTTAAAATGAAGAATACTTATCAATATCCCTTGGGTGATAACTCTGTAACCGAAGCTTTTTCTCTTCGTTTTTACCCTCCATCCATACTAAAATGCCATTTTCGTCCCCCGAAACTAGAGCTTTTCAGAAACACTGTCTAGGGTGTGTAATTTTAAAAACGCTGCTTGGGCAGATCAGTGTGGACGGGGTAACCGGAGACTTCTGAAAATACTGTCAGACGGCAGCGTGTCATTTCATTGTTTTCCTGAATGCAACCTAACAATTTCAGAACAGACGGCAACGAGACTGAAGGCAGATGAGTTAGAAATGTACTCACCAAATACTTTGACCCATAACTTACTAAATAAATAAGTATACTAACTTTGCCCTGTTTTCTGTCCTTGCTTGTATGAAGGTGGTTTACCCATTTATGCAAGTATTTCTCTGACAATAGATGTGTAACAGCCCAATGTAACATTGTATGGAAATACAAGATAATACTGATGCAGACATGTTTTATACATTTAACAAGGTGATTTATTAATGCAACAGAGTTAGTCAGTTTTTCAATGTTTGTTGTCAGCCGGGTCAATCTGTCCGTGAACTCCCTGTGGGTTGCCTCCATACGCTCCAGTATTTGTTTTTTTTTTACTTTTATGTCCTTCTGCGCGAGAGCCAACAGCTGCCCATCGTTTAAGTTTTTCTAGTCTGTAACTGAACAAACACAGCGAGATTCAACATCAAAAATGCCGTTTGTTTTCTGTAGATGTGTCCTGCGCATGCGCAGAAGGAGGAGATTTGCTAAAATATCCATTTCAGTGTGGACAGAGATATTTTTAAAAACGCCTAGTGTGGACGCCTATCGTTTTTACGCGAAACCAGCGTTTTCAAAATAATCCGGTCTAGTGTGGACATAGCCTAAGACTCTCAAATGGAAATCGAAGCCTACACTGCGGCTGAAAGGAACAACTCAGAATTAAATGAATACCACTCGCCTTCAGAGTCAATTGGCTCGATGGTCCAATTTCTCAGGCAAGGCAGCAAACCTTTGCTGTGTCCAAGTCTTGACAAGCACTACAATGACAAGTATGGAAGACGGTGGAGGCCAATTCTCTGGATGCTTTCAAGGAGGAGCTAGATAGATATCTGATGGATAGGGGAATCAAGGGATATGGGGACAAGGCAGGGACTGGGTATTGATAGTGAATGATCAGCCATGATCTCAGAATGGCGGTGCAGACTCGAGGGGCTGAATGGTCTACTTCTGCACCTATTGTCTATTGTCTAAATACTATCACAATGAAATAATAATTAGCTGATATGTGCATATTTGCAAGTGCAATTGCCGTATCTGCTGTGCTGCTGAATCCGTGGTTGTGACATTGGCTCTAACAGTCAGGATTGCCATCAGAAGTCCAGAGTAAGTGTTCACCATGGTACCCTGTATTCAAGATTCAAAAACTTTATTGTCATTCTAACCGTACATCAGCTCTGCAGGGCAGAATGAGACAGCATTTCCCAGGAGCAGTGCAGTCATAACATAACAAACACAACACTAAATAATAAACATAACACTAAATAGTAAAACACAACAGCCACATGCCAGTTAAAAACAAGTTATAAATGTCCAGTGCAAGTTAAAAGTGTCCAAAGTAGAGTCAGGTAGAGCAGCTATTTAGCAGTCTGACTGCCTGTGGGAGGAAGCTGTTTAGTAGCCTTGTAGTTTTAGTTTTGATGCTCCTGTAATGTTTACCTGATGGCAGAAGAACCAACAGTTTATGGAGAGGGTGTGAGGGGTCCTTAATGATGTACCGTGTCTTCTGGAGGCATCAACTCTGAAAGAGATCTTGGACAGAAGGTAGGGAGACCCCAATAACCTTCTCTGCTCCCCTAACCACCCTCTGCAAGGCTTTTTTGTGGGCAGCACTGCAGCTAGAGTACCAGGTTGTGATGCAAAAGGTCAGCACACTCTGAACCACGGCTCTGTAGAATGTAGTTAAGATGTTAGTATGACCAGGAAATGCATGGGCCCACTGAGCAAGTGGCAATAATGGTACTTGAGTCTGAGTACTAGATGTCACCCTGTCAACGCAAGTGAATTTGTCAGCAGTGTTGTTAAATCTTGTCATTGGTGAATCACCTTTCAAATGGGCAACAACATGGTAAACTGTAATGGTAACACACAATGATCGGTTCCAAATGTCATTCCATAACTCTGTTCCCCAGGAGTGTCCCATAACAGTATAAGACTGCTGGTTCCATTGGAGCAACCAGACAGCAAGTCCATTAGCAACAGCTCAAGAATCATTATAAATATGGGATTCTTCAGTTTCATTCATAATGACAGTATGCACTGCTGCAAGCTCTACATATTGGCATGATCCATCAGAGCCCGCCTTCTTCAGAACTTGTTGGGTGAGAGTGTTAAGGCAACAATGATCATTTTTCTATATCACAGAACCATCGATAAGCCAGGGATGCTGCTGCCGTCCCTGGGATTTAAAAGCAGTCTTAACCTGCATCTGTTCCCGATCTACATCTGACCCTTCAAGTTGGGCTAATAGACTGCTAGTCTCCGTCATAGTCTGACCTTCAGCTAGCTCTAACAGAGGCAAAAAGGCATGACATAAAGAACACACAGAGGATGGAAAGTGTACTGGACGCTCAGTAGCTCACTGATAACTTGAACTTGAGAACCTTCAGCACTGTCAAAGTCATCAATAGTCCAATTGCCTTACTATCTGTGGATCTAGCCAACTGAGAGCTAAGAACAGGGATGAGACGCAAACAAAATCACCGAGAAAGGAACATTTATTTATTTATTTAGTGGCCTCCGACCCGCACCGCCAAGCCACCCCTGATTTAACCCTAGCCTAATCACAGGATACTTTACAATGACCAACTAACCTACTAACCGGTACATCTTTGGACTGTGGGAGGAAACTGAAACACCTGGAGAAAACCCACACTTTCCACAGGGAGGACGTACAGACTCCTTACAGATGATGTCAGAATTGAACTCCAATCACCTCCTCAATCATGAATCAATCCTTCAAATTAGTACCTCTTACTCTACCCCACAGTTACCTATTTGATACAGTCTTGTCAACAAGAAACCTTTCTCAGCTAAGAAACAACAACACTTCAGGATTCCCTTGGAAGCCTTAAAGTTCAGCGGTGGAGCTTTAGTAATCAAGGATATTATTTTAACCACGGCTACCTTCATGAAAAGAGACAAGTATTACCATGGTAACTGCAGAGGAAACTCTCTACTGTCTGTCACAGAGTTCTCCTCAACTACTAAAACGCTGTTCCCCAAATTATAAACTGGAAACACAGTGGACATGATTTTCACTCTGTGACAACTTGAAGTGGGGAGCAGCACTATTATGAATACATACCCTTTCTCAATCCCATTAAAGCCTTTGACTCCATCTCTCAAGAATGTGGAGCAATCTCCTCAAATTCATCTGCCCACACAAATTCATCACAATCTGACAGCTGCTTCATACTAGTGTGTAAATCATGATCTTAACCAATGGGCTACTACTGAGCAAGGCCACTTTCAAATAAGGCTACATCATTACACCAAAATAACTCTCTTGTGCAATGCTGTACATCACCTCCCAACCTTGTGTGGGAGAAGAGCTAATCTTCAAAACTAGCGAAAAACTATTTAAACTTATCAGAACCAAGGCTGTTGGAATCCCGGTAGATAAGACTCAGTGTGCAGACAATGCCATGTTTGTTCGAGCCCAAAGACCATGCTGCAAGCCATTGTTGACTCAATCTTTCCACATTTTTAAGGGCGATTTCCTCAACAACCTTCCTCCATTACATTCCCTCTGACAACAAAGGTTCATACTGAGATGCTTAGAAAAGTGGATCACTTCCTATATCTTGGGAGCCACTTGCACCAGCACTTTCAATACACCAGAACTGCCTTTGGTCAACTGAATAAATAAGACTACTTGAAGATTAAGACCACAGGTATGGACACGTGGTCTATTGGGCAGTGGTGAGCCCTGCCCCCAAATGTGCTTCATGATCTGGGACTATCTTCAGTAGACATCTAAGGACACTGGGAAGATACAACTAAAGCCTGTGCAATGTCCTTTAAATTCACCAGCAGGTTAAGTGAACTATTGTCAGTGTTCACTCCCAGGATGTAGCCTGAGGTGCAGTGAGTTGGTTCTAATGGGTAGACTAAGTTGTTCGCATGACTGACTCCTGAAACAGGCACTATACTTTGAGATTTGTCATGGGAAGATACTACCAGACAGACAGAGGAGAAGATATAAGGATTGACTCAAACCATCCTGGGACTGTGAAGGAGCATATGAGGTGGTGTTAAGAACCACAAGCTATGCATTTGGAGAAGAGAGAAGTCCTATGTGAGTGACAAAGGGAGAACACCATCTTACAATCTAACCACATGCCTATGGTGAACTGAGAGGCCATGTACTTTCAAGAATAACACAGAAAACACAGTATTTGTTAAATGGTGAGATATTGTGAGTGTTGATCTTCAAAGGCTTCTGGGTGAAGTTATACAAGAGATACAAAAGTCCCACATGTAGGGCTGCAGAAGGGAAAGTGGTATTGTTAGTGTCATACCAAGAGAGCTTGAAGACTGGAGTAAGACTGTCTTATAATTGGAGAGTGCCTTGGTGAGACATTACCTGGTCTTTTCTAAGCATCTCAATATGAAGGAGTGCAGTGAAGACACAATAAATCTGTTTCAGAGATTACTCTTTGTTCCAATAAAAGTCTTAAATTTATCCAAAATGGTTGAATTTTAAAACAAGACCAAGTAGAATGTAAAAAAGTACCAATTTCTTGATTACATCGAAAACATTGGTCAGACATATTTGAATTTAATCTATTTATTTTCTGTGGTGTTATATATAATTGATGTAAAAAATTATATTGTATTAATCTAAGTGGAACATTTATTGTATTTCTCATACTATCAGAACATAATCTTGACCAGTTTTTTCCATCAATTTTAACATTCAGATCAGATTTGATTGATTTATGGAATAAGGTAAATATGGACGATGAGATAAAGAAATCTTTATTAGCAAAAAGAACTTTAATTCAAAATAGGCTTATTCCTTTTACAATGGATAATAAACTTTTACATAATTGGTTTCAAAAGGGGATTAAATATATAGGTGATTGTTTTAAAGGAGGTATATTGATGTGGTTTGATCAATTAAAAAATAAATATAAAATATCAAATAACACTCTTTTCTGTTATTTTCAATTAAAAACCTATTTACGAGAAAAGTTGGGACAAACAATGTTGATGCCAAAACCTAGTGAAATAGAAATATTAATTCAGAAAGGAAAAATTTAAAAATTTACATCGTGTATGTATAATTTGATTCAAAAGCAGACAATTAAATTAGGAATTCATAAATCAAGACAAAAATGGGAATCTGATCTGAATGTTAAAATGTTAAAATATCAAAATTATTTTGAACTCCATGGAGCATGTGGGGATCCTCCGATATCCAGGCAATCTTTCTCTTCTTTCCTTTTTGTTCTTTCTTTAGATAAGGGTTAAGGGGGAGAGGGTTAAGGGGAGGGGGGAGGGTTAATATTATTTTTCTTATTATTTTATTACCACATTTATTCTTTGTAATTTCTAAAATTTAATAAATAAATATTATTTGAAAAAAAAGAGAAATTACTCTTTGGGGAAACATTGAATATATTGAAATTATTCCCAAGAATTTAGGAAAATGGGAAAAGATCTCTCAAAATTCTTAAAGGCCCCTTTCGGCTGGATGATGGAGGATGTCTCCCCTGGCTGAGAAATGCCAGGGACAAGTTGAGAACAAGAACAGAATGATTCAGGCTGAAGTGAGGAAAGACTACTTCACTCAGAACGTGGTTAACCTTTGAAATTCTCTATCTCAGTGCATTCTGGAGATTTGGTGCTTCAATTCATCCCAAAGGGAGATCAATAGATTTCTGTTTAATAAGTGGTCCTGAGGTAAGAGATCAGCCATGATCTTGAAAAATGGCAGAACAGGCTTGACAGATTAGCAACTGTGGTATGGGAGCTGTTGAAGACCCATTTTTGGGGGGGGATTCAAGCTTCTGCTTAAACCAGTTGAACCCAGATATGGGTTCATTGGAAGAAATTTCCTTTGACTGGATAACCAGCAAAATGAACATGAATGCAGAACAGGAAACCTATTGTTAAGCAGTAAGTCAATTGGGTAAGAATTTATCTGAAGGAGGCCACATTGGCTTAGTTACTTATGAATCTACTTGAACCTCAGCAAGAAATCAACACATAACAAGAAACGTACTCATAAACAATCATCACCTCAAACTTTGCAATTAGTAATGGATAAAGATCTACAAAGGGACAATCACTGGGACTATTGCAATTAGGACTACATTCTAACTGCAACAGTTATGATGGGTGACAACACTTAGGAAGCATTATTATAATGAGAAGGTTAAACAAATTAATTGTGCTTTCCTTCAAAAGGAAGTACTTACTTAGATTTGCACATAGATGAGAACAAGTTGCTGCCATTTAAAGGGAAATTTGAGGTTACTATCAAAGCAACCAAATGCAGAAGCTTAGTTGAGCTCCAGTCATTTCAAGATCTGACCAAATGCTATATCCGATTTCTATCAAACCTTATCACAGTGTTGAATCACTTTACTATTATTAAAAAGGATGAGTTATTCTGGTAGAGTGAGAACCAGTAAAATGCATATAATCTGATCAAAAGCCTCGGTAACAGGTGATAATTTGTGCATTATAGTACAAACTAAGTGCAAAAATCTGCTTCTAATACTTAAGGGCAAGGTGATTAGCCATTGGCATAAGAACTCTATTGTTCACACATTCTGTACACTAACCAATAGGGAAAAAAATGTGACCTTCAGAAAAAGATGTATCTCAAACAAGACAAAATCTGCAGATACTGAAAATCTGACCAACAAACACACAATCCTGCCTAAGGGTTTTGGCCTGAAATGTCGACTGTATTCTTTTCCATAGATGCTGTCTGGCTTGCTGAGTTCCTTCAGCATTTTGAGAGGAGATAAATGATTCATACTGCATCAGTAGAAAAAGCCAGAGTTGTGTGGAAATACACAGATTTTTCTATGAAAAGGAGATACAAAAGTTCAGACATGGATCTAAGTGAAGGCAAGAAATTCTGTTACTGGTTCACCAACAAGGAATGTTCTCGAGGTTAATGATACCAAAGGAATTAGAAGGGATGCTTATAGAGTGCCATCATAAAGGTGGTAGAGAAGCCTCAGCGATTCAGGAACAGCTTCTTCCCCTTTCCCATACAATTGTTCAATGGAATTTGAACCCATGATCACTAGCTGACTCTGTTTTAATTTATGTGTATTTATGCCAGTAATAATAAACTGATTCTGATTCAAAATACTCTGTTCATAACTTTGTACAAGAAATAGAAAGAGTGTATCTGGGAGATTTATCTATTGTCCTGACATCAAGTATGAAGACCTACCTTTGATGAATAGTACTTCAGGGATGGATTTAGTTCACAAAATCATTTAACATTGTTTATTTTAGAAAAAGGAAAAGAACTTCATATTATTAATTGACAACCATTCAAAGGGGCCAGAAGTGAAGAATGTGGAGTCATATACTACCTCGAAAACATGATAGAGGAGTTAAAATCAATCTTTGTCACACATGTATACAGTGAACAAGTCATATCAGGTAATGACCCACAGTTTAGATTATTTCTTTCTGAACTATTTAAGAATAATAATGGAATGAAATACTGCCTCATTTCTCCTTACTATCGAGCTTCGAATGGGGAAATAAACATCAGTAAAGCTTACGATGAAGCAACACAGCATTGAGATGGATCAACTGTCACAAATGAATCAATGGCTTGCACCATATCGCTCGGGATACAGGAAACCACACTCAACGACAGGATGTACTGTTGCTGAAATATTAACGAGTAGGGACCCAGAATGACTTCCAACCCAATTTTGATGTAAAAGTGGAAGTGAGGCAATTAAAACAGGGACACTTTATGAAATAATCAGCTTAGATTTTCAACCTACAGGAGTGTCTTCATGTACTGAAATCCCCTTGCAGGTCAGAGATGAGGAGATGGGGAATGAGGAAATACTAGATGGGTATGGGACTCCAAATCAGGTTCTGAAAACCGGACAAATTTTCTGTGAGCAACATGCACAAAATACTAGAACTCAGCAGGCCCAGCAGCATCGATGGAAAAGAGTACAGTTGATGTTTCAGGCCAAGACCCTTTGTCAGGACAGGAAAAAAAGATGAGGAGTCAGAGTAGGAAGGTGCGGGGAGGGGAGGAAGAACCACAAGGTGATAGGGGAAACTGGGTGTGGGGGAGGGGTGAAGTAAAGAGCTGGAAAGTTGACAATGAGATATAGGGTTGGAGAAGGGGAAATCTGATAGGAGGGGACAGAAGGCCATGGAACATAGAAACGTGGGAGGAGCAGAAGATGCAAGTGATATGCAGGTAAGGAGATAAGATGAGAGAGGCAAATAGGAATGAGAAATGGTGAAGGAGAGGTGGGGAGAACATTCTGTGAGATCCAAGCTAGTTACCTTATTCTAATATCCAGGAGAATAGCAAAGCTGAAGTGATTTTTATTGTTGATTTAGAAGAATCAACATATGAAGGTTTAAATAAGCCACTGTCATTAGGCTAGAGGGGCTGAATCAATAACTTTAGTACAACTAATACCATCTCCACTTCAAAGATCGTAGATATGGAAACCACTGAGATTGGCTATATTTGTAAATCAATTTATACTACCTTTTCCTTAAAGAAAAGGTATGGAATGTTGGGTCTTTATTGTTATTTGTGAACAATGATTGTTAGTTTAAGGTTCTTACCCTTTTAAGGACTGTTATATGTGATTATTGCCACCTGCATTGGAATAATGTTCTGAAGAAAGTCCAAAAGAAGCAGTTTGAGAAGAACATTTGAATAAATACATTTTGTTTAACTTCTGCATGTCTTTGTAGGTCCATATATGCTGCAAAAATTACTGTTAGACGTTAAGAGTATACTGACCAGACAAGGAATCTGAGGATCTCTTTAACGTTGGGCCATTGCCAATTCTAGATTCAAATCAAAACGTTCAGCAAGCTGTTCTCAGGTATCCTATTCCTCCCAGTCTTATAGGCGTGAAGATCTCACTGCCTTTCCTCAAGTCTGCTATTTATTCAAGTAATGTGGTGAACTATGTGCCTGTCGGGACACGCCCCCTGCTGACTGCTCCTGTGGCTCCTCCCACAGGCCCCTGTATAAAGGAGATCTGCGGCCTGACGCTCGGCCTCAGTCTCCAAGACATTGTATGATAGACACTCACTCCTGGTTCCTTCTTCCAGTCAATAAAAGCCGATATCTCGCCTTACGTCTCAGTGTGAGTTATTGATGGTGCATCAAGTAATGACTAATATCTAACCCTTTGTGAGTTAATTCTTATTAGAGGGGTAGGTAATTTCCCTCATTTAATTTTCCTGACCCAAACATGTTTGTACTAAGTGGAGAAACTTAAACTATTCTCTGTAGCTCTCTTCCTCTCTGTCTGCTTAAAACCTTCTTACTCACTGACTTCTGGATATGTTCCATTCTCAGAGTGTTTCTCAAATTCCATGTCTTACCTTTGTGAAGAACTCTACACATCACACTGGCAGTCAAAAACAAAAGTGCTAGGACATTCATAATTGGGCACCATAGTTGTAAAAGAAATGAAAATATAATCCCATCCCAGTTCTGAGGAAGGTAACCGCATAAAACGTCTACTCTATACAAATGCTTTCCCTACCTCATTGAGTGATTCACAAATATCTGCATTTTTTGTTGTTTTGTCTTGGTATATACCACAATATTTTGGGATTCTTTTCCATAATGTGCACTGCAAACAAGGAGGGCAAGCAGGAGTTTCAGTGCTAACTGCTTGCCTTTTGATCGCTGCCGGAGAAGGAGTCTGTGAGCAGCCTATCATAGTGTGGCTTGCTGTGGCTGGTGGGTAGGCCTCTCTGCCTCGTGTTGTTTCCCTCTCTTCCATTGAATGTTGGTGATATTGCAGGATGGTATCATGGTTCTGTGTTTATGGTTTGGACTGTTGCATTTATGGACTGTGTACTTTTTCAGACATGGTTTCTATAATCTGTGTTTTTTTTAAATTGCCTTTTCCTTTTCTGTTTTGTCGTGTCAGGGGAGGGGGTTTGGGGGGGGGTTGATGTTCTGTTAGTTTTTTGTGCGGGGGAGGAGTTGTTTTTTGGGGTCGATGTACCTGTTCCGTTTTGTGCTGGAGCGGGAGTTTTGGGGGGGGGGGGTGGTTGGTGATCAGGGGTGAGGTGGATTTGATGTTTCTCTCTCTGAACATCTTCCATGTTCTTCCTTTGTTCTGTGGCTACCTGGAGAAATACAGATTTCAGAGTTGTATGTGGATCCATGCTTTGATAATAAATGAACCTTTGAACCTTTGTTTTGCAGACTGCCAGTGTACCTTTCTACAGATACTTAGTGCAGCTCAAGGAGCAGCAAGTCACATGAAACCTTAAAGACTTGACAGTCTTAAAAGCACCAATATTAAACATGCTGTAACATTTGAAGATATTGAGCTGTACTGGAACATGTGCTGCAATGTAATTTAAGAATTTGTGATTGTTTAACTTTTGTAGCATTTATAGAATTACTGGGAACAAAAGCAGCTTATTAGGGGATGGAGCTGTTCTTCATCTTAAAGCTCCAGTTGTCTCGGCATCCATAGCTATTAGGGAGAAAATTTGCAATTTTTATACCATAAATATGATAGGGAGCTGATTGTTTTGTTGATATTGTATCAAATTTTAAGACCTTGTTCTCTTTCATTCTTGATTCTTCTACCATAGGGAAGGAGAGTCAAAACTTGACCATTATACAGTCTTATGTATATTTTAACACTTTGATTATATCACTTACATCTTCTGAACGCAAAGCAATGCTGCATGTCCCAACATCATTGTAGTTTACTCAAGATGTTCTTTCTCCAAAGTCACAATATTCTTCTTATTAGAATTTCTACAATTTCCCCTTTTGTTTGTTCTGTTTTTGCCACTCCACCACTGGTGGTAATGCCTTCAGCTGACCAGGATTTGAACACTATAAATTCTTTCTTCTATAAATGTCTTTCTTCTACCCGCTGATGACTATCCTCATGCTCCCGGTTATCAAAAAATTTCCGATTCAGATAAGTTTCAAATTTCCGATAAGTTTCAGATCACTCTTCCTAATAACTGCATAATGGTTCAGAATCAATCTTGTTTAAAGCTCTTTGAGTTAAAGATGTTTTTGGATGCAAATTTTAGATCTTCTACAAAAAAGCAGCACGTTCCAAGTATGTTGGGTTTTTGCCAGTTGAAGTGTTTTCTGGTTGTTTTATATTGAATACTTTTGTTTGATTTGTGTGCTTATTATCACAAAGGCATGAATTGTGAAATTGGTATATTGGCATAGATTATGGATTTTTGATGGTTCATTTGTTTCCAATGCATAACTTACACATTGAACATGCTTCTTAAAATGTGGACAGGTCTTTCAGAATTTACTGGTTATTTATTGGAAACAAGAAATAGTATTTGAAACATTCATTTTTTTGCATTCATACTTTTTTTTAAAATGCTTAACACTTCACTAATCATTTACACTACCGTGGCTGACAAGTGAAGTCAGAGCCAAAGTAAAAGCAAAAGAGAGGGCATACAAGGAAGCCAAAGCTAGTGGGAAGATAGGGGATTGGGAAGCTTTTAAAAACTTGCAGAAGGAAACTAAGAAGGTTATTAGGAAGGAAAAGATGAATTATGAAGTGAAGCTGATGACTAATATCAAAGAAGATACTAAAAGCTTTTTTAAGTATATAAAGGGTAAAAGAGAGTTGAGAGTAGATATAGGACCAATAGAAAATGACGCTGGAGATATTGTAATGACAGATGCAGAAATGGCAGAGGAACTGAATGCGTATTTTGCATCAGTCTTCACAGTGGAAGACATCTGCAGTATAGCAGACATTCAAGAGTGTCAGGGAAGTGAAGTTTGTGCAGTGAAAATTATGACTGAGAAGGTGCTCAGGAAGCTTAATGGTCTGAGGGTGTTTAAATCTCCTGGACCTGATGGAATGTACTCTGGGGTTCTAAAGGAAGTAGCTGAAGAGATTGTGGAGGTATTAACAATGTCCTTTGAAGAATCGATAGATTCTGCCATTGTACCGGATGACTGGAAAATTGCAAATGTTACTCTGCTATTTAAGAAGGGTAGGAGGCAGCAGAAAGGAAACTATAGACCTGTTAGCCTGACATCATTGGTTGGGAAATTGTTGGAATCGATTGTTAGGGATGAGATTACAGAATACGTGGAGGCCCATGACAAAATAGGCCAAAGCCAGCATGGTTTCATGAAAGGAAAGTCCTGTCTGACTAACCTACTGCAATCTTTTGAGAGAATTACAAGCAGGGTAGACAAAGGAGATGTAGTAGATGTGGTGTACATGGATTTTCAGAAGGCCTTTGACAAGGTGCTGCACATGAGGCTGCTTAGCAAGATAAGAGCCCATGGAATTACAGGGGAGTTACTAGCATGGGTGGAGCGTTGACTGATCGGCAGAAAACAGAGAATGGTAATAAAGGGATCCTATTCTGGCTGGCTGCCGGTTACCAGTGGAGTTCCACAGGGGTCAGTGTTGAGACTGCTGCTTTTTACAATGTATGTCAGTGATTTGGACAATGGGATTAATGGATTTGTGGCTAAATTTGCCGATGATACAAAGATAGGTGGAGGAGATAGTAGTGTTAAGGAAACAGAGAGTCTGCAGAGAGACTTAGATAGTTTAGGGGAATGGGCAAAGAAGTGGCAGATAAAATACAATGTTGGAAAGTGTATGGTTATGCACTTTGGTGGAAGAAATAAATGGGCAGACTATTATTTACATGGGGAGAGAATTCAAAATGCAGAGATGCAAAGAGACTTGGGAGTCCTTGTGCAAGATACCTTAAAGGTTAACCTCCAGGATGAGTTGGTGGTGAAGAAGGCCAATGAAATGTTGGCATTCATTTCTAGATGTATAGAATATAAGAGCAGGGATGTGGTGTTGAGGCTCTATAAGGCACTCGTGAGACCACACTTGGAGTGTTGTGTGCAGTTCTGGGCTGCTTATTTTAGAAAGGATATACTGATATTGGAGAGGGTTCAGAGAAGATTCACAAGAATGATTCCAGGAATGAAAGGGTTACTGTATGAGGAACGTCTGGCAGCTCTTGGGTTGTATTCCCTGGAGTTCAGGAGATTGAGGGGGGGATCTCATGGAAACGTTCCAAATGTTAAAAGGCCTGAACAGATTAGATATGGCAAAGTTATTTCCCATGGGAGCCGGGGACAAGGGGCACGAATTCAAGATTGAAGGACATCCATTTAGAACAGAGATGCAGAGAAATTACTTTAGTCAGAGGGTGGTAAATCTGTGAAATTTGTTGCCACGAGTGGCTGTGGAAGCCAAGTAATTGGGTACATTTAAGGCAGAGCTATAGATAGGTTCTTGATTAGCCAGGCCATCAAAGGGTATGGGGAGAAGTCAGGGAAGTGGGGATGACTGGAAGAATTGGATCAGTCCATGATTGAATGTTGGAACAGACTTGATGGGCTGAATGGCCTACTTCTGCTCCTATATCTTATGGTCTAAAACGCTGGAGGATCTCAGCAGGCCAGGCAGCGTCTATGGAAAAGAGTACTATTGATATTCGCCAAAACCCTTCGGCAGGACTGTATAGAATAAAATATAATAAAATCTTCCTATATAATAAAATCTTCATTATATTGGAAGTTCAATATTATGAAATGTTACTGTTCACTAATAATGTTATGCTAAATGTTGGCCAGTGCGAATTGCAGAATATCTGTTATGATAGTTGTAGTTTGGTGAGCAGCACCAGGTCTTTTTTTTTGTTCCACAACAGATCAATAAAATTGAACTGAGAGACAGTTTAATTTTACAATAGCCTTTTCACTGCATATTGATCAGCAACTTTAGCTTGAACCAGGGGCCTGACTAAATCAGGACTAAAAGCAGGTCACTGTGGGAACCATTCACAAATGGAGAGTTAGGGGCCTTGCCAGTTCTGAAATGTGGTGTGTTCTGAGAGGTTCTGTTTGCCTCATTATCATCACTTCTTTCCTGTGTTCCATTCCATCACCATCTTCCCTTTTGTTCTCTCCTGCACTCGCAGCTTCACCTGCTTTCATACTTGCCTAAAATCTCTTTTCTGCTTTTGATAACGTCACCAAATCTGTTTCCCTCTTTAACGATGCTGCCTGACTTGCTGAGTATTTCTGGTACATTCTATTTTATAGTTAGTCCTATCGTGTGTGAACAAAGCTACAAATTTGTTCACAAGATTGGACAAATTGCAAATTAATTAACTGACAAATGGATTCATATTGCAGAAAAAATTGTTGGCTGGGAATCCTGGGGAATTCTCTTTAAATTCCCTTGCGGAAGTTTACAACAATATGAGCAATTGAACGTTCCGTTAAATCCTTGAGCAGATATTGAGCCTGCAAGTATTGGCTCAGAAACATTAGTGTTACAGACTGAGCCAATCAACCAATTACTATAATTTGCAGAAAGTGTATTCTCCTGAGAACAAGCATAACACCATCTATAGACTCGGGTCGAACTGAAAAAGTAAACAAGTACTCACCCAATATATATGCAGCATTATTGATTTTGGGGGATTATTATTCTTCCTCCCTCTGTGAATTATTAAGCATGTTCCACATTGTGTATGGTTATTTATTTCTGCATTGACACTCATCTGCGGATATTCAATCTGATGAGACGATATTTTTTGCATCAAAGTTTGATGGTTAGCTGGCGTACAGTTCAATAAAGGCTCATTGAATGATGCAGAAGGACATTTGCCGGAGCTAGCAATATCAAAGTATTCAGACTTGGACAAAAATTGTTGAAGGGTGGATGAATGCAGTGCAGTCTGCACACATCCTGCCCATTTGTAAAGGGTAGTTCATAACTGAAAGGATCTGCAAGGACAAAAAGAAACTATTCTGCTCTCACTCAAGAATTTTCCCCATTTTCAAAATCTAGACTGATCGATAACTCCAGTCCTGGCATAATTGTAGTTGAAAGCAGTTTTATTATTCATCAATATGTTATAGTATGCAAGTAACCAGTGTAAAAAGACAGTACTTCTCAGCATTCTAATGAAAGGCAGATTCAAATTTTGATTGAAGTTCCTTTGAGTTTTAGCAAATGAAATGCTCAAAGATATAAAATGGCCGACCTGATGACAAAAGCTAATTGCCCAACAATACGATAATGAGCCGTCAACAACAGTTGTGAACCCACAAGTAAGCAGTGAGATCTAGTAATTAGAAATAAAATAACAATCCAGATCAGAAAGGATTTAACAGGATCAACTATTGCTTTTGTCATCAAAGGTAAAATTTCCTCTAAATTTTTATTAAATTGGACTATTTTCATGATGAATCTATCTTTGTAGGTCTTAAATGTATGCATATTTTTATGTGTCTGCTTAGAATTACCTCAAAGCTCTTCATATACAGATAACACAGCGGTTTTAATGGAAATGTCTGGTGTACAGAATGGGATTAATGCCAGATTAGTGTCAATGGGTGCTTCCTAGTCAGCGAGGGCTCAGTGGGCTGAAGTGTCTCTAAAACCCGATGATTCCCTGACAAAAGATTAAAGTCCAGTGTTTAAGTGTATACCAACCATCCTAGCTATTTTATACACAGAATGATCTCACAGTAACATTTAGATTAACAAATATAACCTAGAGTTAATGGAACAATATATTTTTAAAAAACTGCTGAGGAATGTAGTGGATCAAGCAACATCTGTAGTGACAAAGGAAGTTTTGGATCTGATCCCAGCAACAGGAGTGCAGCCTCTTGTGTCTGTAGAATTAATGGGTTACTGTGATGGAAAATGAAATTTTGTCTACATTCTGGAGTGCAGTGATGAGAATGTATATAGACGTCTCATCTTCAAAACCCACAAACGCTTCACCTGCACCATAACAGCCTGACTGATAACAATCCTCAAGAGCTGCATTGAAGTATCAGCCTAGTTTATACAGTTTCAACCTGGTAACTAATCCACAATCCCTTGACTTCGTGCATTCCAACCACTGGCATTAAATGCCAATGGTCAGATGTTTGCAGGTCCACTATCAATGTGCAAGGAGCTTTTGTTATCATTTGACTTATATTAGGAGTTGCTATGTTCTCGGTTAAGTCAATGGATGTGTCAAGTAATTCCCTCTTGTTCCTCTCCTGAGTCCAGCTTCTAATAGTCTGAAAAAGTTACAGTTCAGTTGAATACCATACTCATCATTAATGGCAGAATTCTCAGTATTTTAATATAGAACAGACAAAGTAGTTAGTACCTGGGCTGACAGAAGTAAAACAATGGCAGAAATATGGAGGGAGAAAGCCATTCTGAACTGGTTTGCAACTGGATAGGACTCTTGTGGTTGAAGATGCTGAGTGGATATATTTCAGTTTAATGAGAATTATGTTTGTCCATCATTTTTGATTCCCCTCCCATTGTAAAGTCTGTCTGTTCAAGGATTGGGCATGTCCTAAGGTACCTTATTTACTTCTGGTTAGATGTAATGACATTCAGAATTTGGAATTTTTAATTAATCGTTTTGCAGATGCACTCCACCAAACATCTGTGTATTAAGCATATTGCTTGTGTTATTCATTACTCCAGAGACCTGCATTTCCATTTCAACTAGGAAAATAGAGATTCAATCTATTCCCAGTAGTATTGACAAACACAGCTGAGGAATAAACAGATTGGTAATGAACAGGTATTATTATATCTTTCTTTAAAGTTGAAACACAATGAAAATATTGCTGTTGACATTGTAATCTTTGGTATTTAGTTCAATGGGAAGTCAGGGCTGTCAATATGAAGAACGCTACAAGAGAGTGTTATGAAAGGATGGTAAAACATTTAACAGAATAATTTTCTCACGATGAAGGTAATGATTCCAAATGTAGGTTTTCTTCGCAGGGATTGGAAGTTTCTAAATTTGCCAGCTGTTTAAACTCTCATCTAGCTTGGGCCCATACCTTCTGACCTAAGGATAGAAAGGGACTTGGCATTCCTCGTGCAGTTTCCGAAAGGCTAATTTGCAGTTTGAGTCAGTGCAAAGGAAGGCAAATGCAATGTTAGCATTCAGTTTGAGCGGGCTAAAATGTAAAAGCCAGGACAAATGCTGGGGCTTTATAAGGCATAGGTCAGACTACACTTGGTGTTATGAGAGCAGTTTTGTGCCCCTTATCAAAGAAAGGATGTGTTGGCATTGGAGAGAGTCCAGAGGAGGCTCATCAGAATTATCTTGGGAATGAAAGGATTAAAGTATGAAGAGCATTTGATGGCTCTGGACTTGTGCTTACTGAGAGGGGGATCAAGTGGAAACCTATCAAATACTGAAAGGCCTAGATAGAGTGGATGTGGAGAGGATGTTTGATATAGTGGGGGAGTCTAGGACCAAAGGGCATAGCCTCAGGATAGAAGGGTGTCCCTTTAGAACAAGATGAGGAGGAATTTCTTTTGGTAGAGGGTGCTGAATCTGTGCAATTCTTTGTGGAGATCGTCATTGGGTATATTTAAAGCAGAAGATGATAGATTTTTAATTTGTAAGGGTGTCAATGGTTACAGAAACAAGGCAGGAGAATGGGGTTGAAGGGGACTGTTAATCAGCCGAATGGCTGCTCCTATGTCTTATGGTCTTACAGCTCATTCTTAACCTTTTCATAGTACAAATGTAATTAGGACCCATTTTTTTCAGGTTAAGTGTATAAAAATGGCTCAAAAACAGGAGCATTGGTGAGTTTGAGAGGTTACGCAGTTTGCATGCTGTTCTCTGAATTCACACTTCTCAATATGAGGCTGTCACAACCATGGACTCTGCTGTGGCATCTGGGCACCCTCACAAACAGGCAACTGAATGGGGTCAGCAATCATGCTCATGAGTAAGCGTGGAATTTTCAGCCAATTAGGGTTTAATTGTGGTTGTATTTAACTTTCTTACTTTCGTTTCAGTCCTGTGGAGTCTTCACCAAAGCACTGCGGTGGCAATGTTAGCATTCATTGTGGTGACAATGCCCCCTGCTTATCTCAGTCCATGTTCCAGGGAAATAGATTACAATTTAGATTGACACTACAAAGGAGCAGTATTAGTTTAGTATTAAGTTACTTCCTCCAAGCTGTTCGTGGCCCTGTTGGCCTAGAGTTTATTATCTTTTTCTTTTTGTTCCATAGATTTCTCATTAAAACTAAATTAACTGTTCATTCTCCTGCTCTCTCCCTCTGCACTTGGGCCAGCACCGAACACCTTGTCAGCAAGACTTAACCATTAAAATGAGCCCAGATGAGAAAGAACAGCTGACATCAGCACTGAATTTCATTGGTCAGGTAGGAGAGAAGTTAAAGTCAGTGCAAAATGACAAGCCCAGCACAAACCAAGGTTCATTGGTCAGAAGGGAGTAAAGTAGAACTCAGTGGAGGCTGGGTTGGCAGAAGTGTATCATGCAGTGTGACAACTACTCTACTACTCTTAGAGTGGCAAGTCCAGTCCAAGCAGGGAGGGCAGGCGTCAGTACTTGCAGCAACGGTTCAGCAACTCACCCCAAACAGCCAGAATCAGGTGGCATGCTCTCACTACTGCGGTACAGCAGCTCACTGCCGACAGCCAGAATCACCTCTCTTGCTGCCGTAATTCAGCAGCCTTCAGTCAGGACAGTTGCACTCCCAGCATCTCCCACATCCTCCTCTTCAACAGTCTCGTCAGCCTCAGCCACTAATGCCCCGACTCCCTTAGTACTTCCCGGATCAGGACCAAGTATTCCTGCCATTGGCCTCTTACCTGTTCTAGTCCTTCCCGAGGCCGGCTCTTTTTCCTCTCTCATCCTGAAACGGTGGCCATTGAAGAATACGTCAAGGAGGCATTGGCCTTCGAAGTTACTCATCCATCAGCCTCACCAAAAGAGGCAGGCTTCTTTTTTGTGAGCAAGAAGAATGGTCAGCTCCTCATTATCATCATGGTGAAGAAGTGTTCCCCTTTTCCCCTGCTTGCCTCTGCATTCGAGCATCTCCAGGAAGCAACTATATTCTCCAATATAGATCTGTGCAATGCTTATAACCTGGTTTGCATCCAAGAAGGGGATGAGTGAAAGACAGCATTCAACACCTTCACTGGCTCCTATAAGTACCTAATGATGTCATTTAGTCTGGCCAATGCCCCTCCTGTTTCTCAGGCCCTGGTCAATAATGTGCTCAGAGACGTGTTGAATGAGTTTGTTTTTGGACGATGTTCATGTCTATTCCCACTCTCGCTAGATATGCATCCAGAATGTCCAAAGGATTCTCAGTTGGATCCTTGCGAACAAACCTTATGCCAAACCAGAGAAGTGTGGGTTCCACAAAGAGCAGGTGTCATTGTTGGGTTATATCCTCAGCCCTTCCAGTGTTTAAATGGACACATGTCAGGTTCAGGCAGCCACAGAATGGCTCAAACCATCCATGGTCAAACAGGTGCAGTGCTTCAATGGGTCTGCAAACTTTTAGTGCCGTTCATCAGACTGTTCCATTCCATCGTGTCCCCCGTAAGTGCACTCACCGAGAAGACCTCTGCAGGATTCCTTGCATGAGTGAACCAGATCAAGCATTCTCAGAACTAAACACTGCTCCGGTGTTGCAACATCAACCCGTTCTGTCCACTCATTGTCAAGGTGGCTGCATCTGGTTGGCATTGGAGCTGTCCTCTCCCAGAGCTCTTCTCTAGGTAATCGGCTGCACCCCTGTCTCCTGCAGAGTGTAACTATGATGTCGGAAACTGAGAACTTCTGGCTATCAAGAAAGCCCTGGAGTCATCATGACACTGGCTGAAGGGGGCAGAGCAACTCCTTCTGCTCATATCACAAGGACCTCTCCTACATTCAGAACCCCAAGAGACTCAACTCCCATCCCATCAAGACTGTTGAGCTCTCTTCTTCATCCAGTTTAATTACACCCTCACCTACCCTCTTGGCAGCAAGAATCCTAAGGCTGATGCTGTCTCCCGCCAGTTTGACATCTCTGAGGACAACGCTAATCCACAGCCCATTCTTCCTCACTTGTGCATAGCTGACCCCATGATTTGGTGAATTAAACCAAGTGTGATGGCTGGCCAACAATCAGATCCACATCTAGGTAAGGACCTTCCAACTAGCTACTTGTCCCTGCCACTGTGTGCCCCAGAGTGTTGAAGTGGGTCACTCTTCCCATCCTGCTGGCCATTCAGAAATTCAATGGACCGTGGAATTTATAAAGTGTGAAGAGCTAGTGAGGTTGCATCTGTTGTATATCTATTGTGGTGATAGGCAAATTGCAGTGGGTCCAGGTCCTTGCTTAGGCAGGAGTTGATTCTAAACATGACAACGGCTCAAAGTACTTCATCACAATAGATGTGAGTCCAACTCCTTTTCAATGCATGCATAAAAGACATTGAGCTCAAATGGGAGTGAAACATCACAGTTATTCATGATGTTAGATTTTGCTTTGTAGGAAGTAATGGCCTGCAAGAGCTGATGTGCAACCGATTCCATCTCTAACCTTAATTGGAATTGTTTATTTGCTCTTAAAGTAGCCTTCCATAGATCATACCTGGACATCTTATATATTTCTGGATCACTGATCTTGAATGCCACAGATCTAGCCCACACCAGACCATGAGTCTCCTGCTTCACCCACAGCTTTTGGTTTTGGTATGCTCAGTATGGTCTCAAAGGCACACCCTCATTCACACAGGTCTTGATGAAGCCGGTGACAACGGTGGCATATTTTTTCAGACTTGAAGATGAATTCCTGAATGTTGTCCAGTCCACCAACTCAAGGTAGTCTTGGAAGTGGTTCTCCAGTTTCCTGTGCCATACCTTTTTGGTCCTCACCACTGGTTCTGTGGCCTTTAGATTCTGCCTAGACACTGGGAGCAGAAGTACAGCCAGGTAGTCGGACTTTCCAAAGTGTGGGTCTGGGATGGCACAGTAAACATTCTTGATGGTGGCATAACAGTGGTCAAGTGTGTTTGCTCCTCTGGTTCCACAGGTGATATGTTGGCGGTAGTTGTTCAGAGACTTCTTCAAGTTGGCCTAGTTGAAACCTCTCACAATGATTGAGAAGACATTATGGTGTGCAGTTCCGTGCCTGCTGTTTACAGTGCTTGGCTCCTCCAGTGCCTGCCTGACGTCAGCCTGAGGTAGAATGTATACCGTTACCTGGATGATGGCAGAAATCTCCCTTGGCAGATAAAAGGACAACATTTGACCACTAGATGTTCCAGGTCTGGTGAGCAGGACTGAGTCAGAACCACTATGTTTGTGCACCACGATAAGTTAACACTAAAACTTACTCCAGCTCCTCTACCTTTAAACGACTGAGCTGTCCTGTCTTTGCAGAGAATGGTGAAGCCATCGCGCTGCAGTGCTGTGTCTGAAATTACCATTTTACTGTGAAGCAAAGTTCACAGCAGTCCCTAATGCCCCTCTGGTGCTGCAATCTTGCCCTGAGGTCTTTGATTTTATTTCCCAGAGACTGTACATTCACCTGCAGTATAGTTGGGAGTGGAAGTCTAGGCCCCTGCATTTCAAACATACCTGTAGACTGGTGCAATGTCCCCGCTTCTATTTTCTTAAAGGGGAACTACACTCATGACCCGAGTCTGCCATCTAAGGTTTGTTGCTCTTGAGTATCGATATATTCTTTAAACATCTAAAACGATGTAGCTTACTGAAGTACCCATGCCTGTGCCCATGCATTTCAGCTGTTGTAGTTATAATTGGAACTATTTGAGGATTTCCATCGGAGATGCCCGCAAAGAGTTGCCACTTAATGGCGCCATCTCACTGGAATCAAAGAGGGACACACCAGTTGCTTCCCCTTTGAATGTAAAAAGAATTCCAAGTACCAATCTTCCCCGACTAAGAGATTGATGTGGGAGTTCCTGCTGCTGAACAGCTGGTTCAACGTGATAAGCACACTTCGAGACAGCCAGGGCTTCTCTGCTGCAGATTCAGAAACAATTTGCCCAGCATGCTATTGGGTTCCACTGACAAGTAAGGCCCCTTAAACCAGTGGAGATAGTCTGGTTGGTGTCTAATGATCTTTGAAAGTTGAGAGCTACAAGTTGGCCCCATGTTACGTGGGACCATTTGTAGTGGAGAAGACTATCAACAGAGCCTCCTGTAGATTGTGCCTACCATCATTGATGAAGATTCAACCAGTATTCCAGGTTTCCCAGGTCAAGCCAGTGATATCCTCCACCTTTGTTCTTGGTAAGTTTCCTCTGTACCTTCTCTAAAGCTTCCTCATCCTTTTTACAATGAGGTGACAAGAAATGAGCACAATAGTCCAAGTGTGGTCTAACCAAAGATTTATAGAGCTGCAACATTACTTCACACCTCTTGAATCTAATCCCTTGACTAATGAAAATCAACACACACCCTAATTTTGGAAAACTGGCAAGCCCACAAAAGAGAGAGGGTACATGGTGGCTAAATGAAACATTTGTTGAGATGTTTGCCACACTAAGGCAACTAATCACAGGGCCTGAACTGTTGTGTGACTAGCATGGTCTCATGTGTGGATTCCACCATTAAAAGGGGTGCAGAAAGCAAGCCTCTCAAACAGTTCCTGTGCACAATACATATCGGATATCAAAGTATAAATGGTGCAGGCACGTCATTGGACACCCATGGGCATACTTGGACCTCTGTAGACTCAGGAGAAAAGCTTGCAAAATTTCAGCATTTACATTGGCAATTGTCTTATTTTTTCATTGAAGTTGAATTGTACAGTGCATAAAATGATGCCATGTAATCCATTTCCTGTTAAACCATATCTTGTCTGTCAAGATGGGATTTCTTAAAATGAGATTGCTGATTGACTTTTGGGGTAAAGGGGATCAGTTTACAGAATGGAGAGCTTTCAATGTTTGAGTGCAATACAGATGAAGTTTGCCTGAAGTTTAGTCTGCTCCGGGGAGATGGACTGCAAAGGGAAATAAAACAACTGCAGATCCTGAAGATTTGAAATAAAAATGTTAAAGTCTGGAGACACTCAACAGCATGGCAATGTTTGTGGTGAGAGAAGCAAGATGAATGACCTTTCCTTCAGTTTCAGAGTCACATTATTTTCACGGACTCATGCTTCTCCCTCACTTTCCTCAGCCCACCCCAGCATAGAACTATCCTATTTTAGGAGGAGCTTCCCATAGAAACTCGTGAAGCCCTATCATCACGACCACAGTGGAGATAATGGCTACTACTTTGAACTGTCTGTAAGCATTTTCACCCATACTCCTTATCCTGCTAGTTAAAGAGGGGCAGCTCGGAAAGAAAGACTTCGACCCATTGAGACCACCCATTTAAAATAATCCTGCATTAATCTTCACACTTCCGACAACTCCTGCCCGATTCTTCTGCTCAGCTATTAAACTGGAGGCAATTTAAAGTGGCCGGTTAAACTGCCAGCCAACAGATCTTTAGGATATATAGGAAGCTGGAACATAAAGAATACTCATGTATGCACAGGGAGATGCACGAACTCTACATAGGTAGCACCTTAGGTCAGCATTGGATCTGGGTTACCAGCACATTTGGGTAACAGCTACGACGTTGCACCAACTGTTATTTAAAAACAATCTATTTATCTTTTTTTCTGATTGGCTTTGTATTTGCACTTGCTCTGAAGCCTAATTACAGGTGGTGGGAAGGCACAAATGTCCTGATGCAGGGTCTCAATATGAATTGTCAATTTAACCCATTTACCTCCACAGATTCTGCTTTACCCATTGTGTCCTTCCAGCATTATGCTTATAGTTAAGGGATGAAGGCCTATTTTCTGAAGGAAAAATAGAACAAAATTTACAGCGAGAAGTGGTGACTGTACCTCATCAAAAACATATTTGTAAACAGGAAGCATTACGGATGTGGTGATAATTTACAGATCATTCATTTTTTCCTTTTTCAAATGTGAGTGTTAGACTTTAATGAAGATAATGATCTGCCATCGCAGACCGCTGCTTTCTACCTGATTTGCATTGAGAGTGCCCTGAAATTCAGTGTATAATTCATCCAAATTGCACTCTGCTTTATGGGGAATTCAATATTAGGAGAACATATTTCTTAGGTTTAAAATACATTTTGTTTCCCCTCTCTAAGCATAAGGCCAATAATTTAAAAATATAGTTTAAAAATTCTATTTATTCCGTGAATAATATACTGTCTTGTTTTATAATTTCAATGCTTCAAATTTATTTAAAAATATAGATGTCAACAGATGCAGTATTAGAAAATGTATGTCAAATTCTATGAAGTCTAATTTTATTAAACAAACATTGCAGCGCACTGTGTTGACTTCCTGTGCCCCAACTTCTCACTCTGTTCTAAAATTATCCAGAAAATGGACTTAAACACCAGGTTTATACAGAATTTCCAGCAAAATCTGGTAATACGTTAGCTCCTATAGTCTAAAGCTGTCATGCTGTAGATCTGGGTTAGTTGATTTATTAAACTTGGTGACAGACAACCAGACACAAAAGAAATATATGGCATTACGCATAGTACCAAATATAGCTATCGGATTGAGAACTTATTCTGAGGATTGAGACCTTAGTCTGAGGATTGAATTAAAAGGAGATATGAAATTGATTGGAATGATTCAGTCTGGAAAAGAGACAAACAAGACGCAATCAAATTGAAGAAATCAAGTAACGATGTACAATAAAAAATATTAAGACATTATTACATGTCAAATAGGGTACAGAGACAAAAGTTACATACAGCGCTGATGTTAAGAAGCATTTTGAACAAATGGTTGTTAGTATCTGGAAAAGCCTTGTTGATGAAGCTAGGGCTAAACTCTAGCAAAATTAGATGTTGAAATAGGGAGTCCGAAGGTTTCTACTGAAAAGATCAGCTGGATGATTTGAATGGCCTCGCTCATCATCATTGTTTTGGTTTAGTTTGTTCATAAACACTATGCCCTTTGGTTACCTGGGAGTATTCATCAAAGGATTTAATTACCTTTGTGTCAGGTAATTAAACAGTACCATTCAATTTGTCTCAGTCACTTCAGTCAAAACAACTGTGCAATAATATTAAGCATTAAAGAATTCATAATGAATGCTGCGACCATGCATTATACCTTTAGCTATAAAACTTACCATGACCCATGTGAGATTGTACACCATCTTTCTCATAAAGCCTGAAGTGAAATGAGTGCCCTTGTTCTCCAAAGTACTGAAAATGACAGATTACCCTGTTATGGAAGATGCAGTTGAATGGTCACATTACAATCCATTATGAAAGTGGCATCATCCTTAAGGCTTGAAAGCAAGACTTGCACCTCATACTTTATTCCATGAAAGATCTACACTCCCGAGTCATTTTTTACACCAATGCTCCAACTAGGAGACCCTGACCAATTGGACATTATTGTCCCAATGGCCTTCTTCTATCATGAATTATCTTTGAATTTATAAGAGGCATTATCATCAGGTTCATTAGCTGCTGATTTAAATCTCTGCACCAGCTTTTGAATTATTCAATATAATTTCTAATCAACCATGCTCTTTATCATTATTAATTTTGCTTTGTTTACAACAATCCTCAAAAGAGTCATAACATTGTTCCAATCAGTTCATACAAGAATCTACAAGGCACTAGCATCTTCACCTTCCATTTATTTTCTTAAGAAGGATCTTGGTCAAAAACATCTTTTTCTTGGGTCCTTGGCTCCCAATGGAGCAGATGCCATTGATGACCTCCTATTTCCATTGTCAAAAGTGGATGGTACGGTTGGAGTTCATCAATGTTTCTGAAATCCATTGTATCCACTGTACTATACAACGTCACTATACCTGATTCCACCTCTCACAAGGGGAACATAGTGTTGGACTTTGAGAGGCTTGGCCCAAAACATTGACTGTTTATTCATTTCCATAGACACTGCCTGACCTGCTGAGTTCCTCCAGCATTTTGTGTGTGTTGCACAAGATTTCGTGTGGTTGGTAATAACAGGAAAAGGTGTGTATTTTTTTTGTAAAGCACAGGGTATGTATTTTTCCCCACATGTATGTAATAGAGGAGAGGTTAGAATTGATATCTACTTATCAAGCACCACTTCAGTCTACCATTTCTCTACTATGTATCAAATTCCTTTATAATTTTCATCTAAACTTAAAATCTTTTAACTATCAGATACTGCATATGCAAAATAAATGATGCATGCTCAGAAGTTAGGAACTACTGCTGATCAATGCCCTGATGCAGGATTTTGACACAAAACATCGATAATTCCTTTCCTTTACCCACAAATGGCAGAACCTTCCAGACCCATGACAACTACCATCTAGAAGGACAAGAACAGCAGACACCTGGGAACACCACCACTTGGAAATCCCCCTCCTAGTCACTCATTCTGACTTGGATACATATCGCCATTCCTTCATTGTCGCTGGGTCAAAATCATGGAATTTCCTCCCTAACAGCACTGTGGGTGTACCTACACTTCAGGAACTGCAGCGGTTCAAGAAGTCAGCTCATCACTATCTTCTCATGGGCAATAAATGTTGGCTTAGCTGGTGGCACCCACATCCCATAAATAAATAAATAAATAAATAAAATTGCAGCTTGGCCTGCTGAGTTCCTTCAACAGATTGTTTGTTGCTCCTGTTTCCAGTGTCTGCAATCTCTTGTGTCTTCATAATATCCCAATCGGTGCCTCAAATGAATGGTCCGATCTTAAATATTAATTGAGATTATAAAAGGAACGAAACTGTTCAAGATGCTAAGTTGCCAAGAATGATTGTACTGCCCTTATACAAGATAGCATGCTGAGCCCTGTGGTCAGTTGTTGTGGCAGTCCAGGTGTGCCCTGATAATGCGTGTGCACAAAACTGCAATACGAGATATTCACTGTTATCCTTTTTACAATACCTGAATATCCAATGAATGCATACATTTATGAGTTCACACTGAGTGTCTGTTTTGCTACAGAGCTGTTCCTACTTCATTTGAGCAGTGCAGTTGAAAATAAACTTTGTTGGTGTACTTAAGTCTCACCAGCTGTGCTTCTAACATTGCCTCTTCATGTAATGAGGGGATAGTATGTACTATTTGGGGATTATGACCATTTTGTTTGGTAATGAAAAATGCAGTTAGCTGAGCTGCAGGAGCTTCAGATGATCAACCAGTCTTGAACTCCAGTGGCTGGGAGTGAAATAGAATTTGTATTGTACGAACTGGCTTTACTAATGCATGAATGAGGTTCAAGATAATCCAAGTATTATGCAGCAGTTATATCATCAGAGATGAAATGAACTGTTATAACTTTTTTTGGTGTTGGTTTATTATTGTCACGTGTACCAAGTTACAGTGAAAAGCTTGTCATTACACCAGGGGTTTCCAACCATTTATTTATGCCATAGACCAATACTATTAAGCAAGGGATCCTTGGACCCCAGGTTAAGAACTCCTTCCTGTATATTACCTAGTGCATTGAGCTAGAATAAGGTAAAACAATAAAAATGCTGAATTAAATGTAAAAGCTACTGGAAAAAGTGCTGTGTAAGTAAACGATAAAGTGTAAGATCATAGTGCGGTAGACTGTGAGGTCAAGAGTCAATCTTATTGTACAAGGCGTCCATTCATTCAAGGCTGTTCATTCTGTTCTTAAGGCTGGTGATGTTCCTGTATCTTCTTGTTCACCACAAGCTTGTGGCTATTTTAACGTTTTATTTTATACATATAGGTATCGTATGAGAGCACACTGTCAAGCAGTTTCTTAAATATAAATCCAAGACTTACCTATTTAGCAGACTTGTCTTAGACACATTTTTCTGTCTTAATATATTCATAATACTTGTCAAAATTACTCAGGTTACATCAATTGATGACCAATTATCTATTGCGTCTGTGACATAATTTGCTAAAACGATCATATTTTATTTCAGAATTAACAAATATCATAACCACATATCTGTATCTGAATACTTTGCAGCTCACTAAATTTCCATTAATATTCATATTGGTAGAATTTCTTTTTAATGTACAGAGAATATTTACTCAAATATCCCAGAAATAAGGGATTACAGCTCAATAATTAGTCTGTGAAAGCTGGCGATGTTCTCCTCAGAGCACAGAGGTTGAGAGGAGATTTGATAACGGAGCACAAGGATACAAAAGATTTAATCAGTGTGAATAGAAGCTGTTCCTATTAATAGATCTTTGAAGGACTAGAAGACACTTATTTAAAGTGATGGGCAAAAGGGAACACGGGGAATGAGTGATTATGACCTGGAAATCACTCTCCTCAAGTGTGGTGGAAACCTTCATTTAAGGACACCACAGGGGAAATGGATAAGCTTGAGAGCAAATAATTTTCATGGTGCTACACTTCAAAATTCACTGTGCTCTGTTCTTCTCTGTTTGTGTCTTGAAGTGCGTATTTGATAATGCCTTGGGCACATTGAGAAAAGATTCTCATCACTTTTGGAAATGAAAAATCACGTAGTTTATTGATGCAGGAAACATTGTTTGGCAAAGTGTAATATACAGACAAAGCTGGATCATCTCAGCAGAAATATTCCTTTTCTATTCCCATCAGGAATTGGAGAATAATCCAACACATCATTTGGTCCATTGAGTTTGTGCTAAATCTTTTAAAGAGCAGGCCAGTCAGACATAATCGCAAAGTCCCCAGAATTTTACTTCCTGCAAGAATCCATCCAGAGAATAGCAATTATGCAAAAATGACTTGATTCATCTACCCAAGATTATTGTGTGGGGCTCTGAGGACTAAACTTAAGGATCAAGAGGGAATGTTTCACAGATCTATCAGAAAGCTACTTGGATGAAAACTTAATTATGGAGAAATTTCAAAAGGAACCATTCTAGTGCTTGGAACAGACAAAATGATCTGAGCTGAATTTTTCACAATGCAAAACTGTTAGCATCAGTAAATTATTTCAGGTAGTTGGTCTCTGTGTGGGAATCATTGCCTGAATAATAAAACAGCCTTTCATGTTGAAATTAGGAAATATTCCAAAATGCAAACAGCAGTAGGTTTGTAATATTTTTAAAAACTTGTATCTGAGATGGATAGATTTTATTATCTATATTTATTAACCATATCAACAAAAGCAGCTGTTTGGAGTTAGTCTGATTAGTCATGACCTTACTGATGACACAGCAGGTCAGATGCTAATTGATCTATTCCTGTTTAACTGTTTCCATGTTCCTGAAGCTAAAGTTTTCTTTGGGTTTACCATAACTTTTGGGCTTTTACAATATTTAGTGCCTTCACCTATAAAACACAGGATCCTAGATGTTTTAATATTTCCGCTGTTAAATTAACCTGCTTCCCTCAAAATGTTTGGACCAGCATATCTTCCTATTATATGTCCATTTAAAATTGTATTACCTAACTTGAATTATCTCTCCTTAATTCTTAATGAAACATATCGCCCCACACTTGTGAAATCCCTATGAGTGATCACCTGTTGCAACATCCTGCGCCTCTGATATTTTACTGTGTTGATAATATAATTATTCTGTTGCTGCAAGACAACCTAATCTTGCTAAGTGACAAAGAACATTCTGATTTTGATAACGGATGCTTGTGATTTGATATATTAGTGCTCTGTCTGTTAAATGAATTTGACACACAAGTGTTTTTTTTCATCGCCAATGCTGCAGTTAAATCTCTTGTTGGGAAGAAGAGGAAAATACAGGCAAGAAAGAAAGAAGCTGGAAACAGAACACACTGCTGTAAGTGAGTTGCAGTTAATTGAGCCATTGTCTCATAGCACCAGAAAGCTCGGCTCAATCCTCACCTCAGCTGCTGTCTGCGATGAGTTTGCACATTCTCCTTACGAGAATTTAGGGTTCCTTTGGATGCTCCACTTCTCCTTGCCCCATCCCAAAGACTTGCTGATGGATTAATTGGCCACTGTACAGGGCCCCTAGTGTACTCATGGGTGGTAGAATTTGGGGAACATAAAAAAGGAGGTATTAATGTATAATTAGTGTAACTGGGTGGTTGGGGGTCAGTGTAGTCTCAACGGACTGCAGGACCTACTTCTGTACTGTACCTTTCTATGACTATAATTCAGATAGAAATCAAAGAGCCCAATCGAATGGTTCTAACAAGGAAAGTAACCCCTTTGGAAAGGAGGTGGTTCAATTAATAAATAGAATCGAATTATATTCCATAGAATATTAATGCTAACTTCCAAGAGTACAAGACATACTTATCAGGCAGTCATGCTGGTTTGTAGATGACTAAGTTCCACTCTTGTTTTGTGGATTTTGTAGCAGCTGATGAAGCCACTGTATGCAGTGAATTCTTCCTCCCGCTAAATTATCCCTAGGCTGAAGTTCTGGACTCACAAGCACTATGAAATCCACTTTGAAATCAACGGCAGTCAGCATTCATGTGTGATGTCTATCAGACATATGTTGGGTCACACATGATAAAGGTATTCAAAATTGTTGATTAACTTTGCAGTCAATAGAGTTCTTTCCTTTGCCTAGACTCCTTTGTGATGGGTGCCACAAGAATATGCAGACAAAAAGCATTTACAGTGAGATGCCCACAATGTCTATTGTTTCAATTGGTGGCTTCCGACCCTGGTAAAGAAACTTATTTGCATATCGTTGAACTACAACACCTTTTATGATGATTTAATTGCTTGACACAATGAGTTATTATTCTTTGTACTATTTATTTTGCCCTAATTATATGATGGATGAAAAACAATTATCTCTTCAATATCTCTTGAATGGAGTTCATTTCCATATTAACGAGACTCCAGTGGTCTGCATTTTGAAAAGCATATAATTGATAAAGAAGAGAATAGTGACATTTCTAAACAAATTTTAATTAATATAAAATTGTAGCACTGATGTCAGCATTGAGTGGAAATGCAACAGTACTGGAATTTCCCTCAACCGGAAAAAAGAGCTTTGTGATATAGCATTTTTAGTCTCATCACCTGGTCTGTAACTTCTCTCCAATCCAAATGTACTGTCTCTGATATATTATATCATCATTATTATGGTCACTGCCTTTTGCTCAAATGTACCTCCACACATAACCTTCCTTCTCTACTTATCCTGACTCTGTGGAATTTACTGCTTCTCACTATAATTGCTAGATATCAAATCTAAGAAACCATTGTATCTTTCTGTTTTCCTTTACTTAGAGATTGTTTCTTCTTGCTCGGTACATCCTAACTAGGCTTGAATAATTTAAAAACTTAGGGACATTAGAACAAAAACTGGATATTTTCTTTGTGTTGGTTTATACCAAGATGGCTCCAGAAAGTGGTAACTGTTTTGGGCAGCTCTGAAGGGAATCATCAGTTATTCCCATTTAAGGCTGTTACAGCTGAAATCCACAGTCACAGTCATGGGTACTTTAGTGAGCAACATTGCTTTAAGATATTTGAAAAATCTATTGATCCTCAAAATTGGTGGACCCAGTCTACAGACTCGGGTCATGAGAGAAGTTCCCCTTTAAGAAAAAGAAAAGGCGGAAAACATGTCGCACTGGAAATAAGATTGAAATGCAGAGCCCCTGTACCCCCAGTCCTGACTACCTTGCTGGCGAATGTAAAGTCTCTGGAAAATAAAATTGAACATGATTGCATACCAGAGGGGCATCAGGGACTGCTGTGTACTTTGCTTCACGGAAACACGCCGTACCCCGATTATTTTGGAAGCAACACAGCAGCTGAGGGCTTTACCATCCACCACAAAGAAAGGACAGCAAAGTCTTTTAAAAGTAAATAAGGCAGACTGTGTTTCATGATTAACTCATTGTGGTGTACAGTCATGGTGGTTCTGACACAGTTCTGCTCTCCCGAGCTGGAGCATCTAGCGTTCAAGTGTAGTCCATTTTATCTGCCGAGGGAGTTTTCCACCATCAGCCTGGCGTACACCATCATAAAGGTGTACATTCCACCTTTGGCCAACAGCAGGTAGGCACTGGAGGAGCTGAGCACTGTGATCAGCAGTCAGGAAACAATGCACCTTGATCATTGCAGGGGATTTCAACTAGGCCAGATTGAACAAGTACCACCAACGTATCACCTGTGCAATGAAAAGGGGTCAACCCACTTGACCACTGTTACACCACCATTAAGAACACTTATCATACCATTCCATGCCCAAACATTGGCAAGTCCAATCACATGGCTACTCTCAGCATACAGTCAGAGACTGGGGACTGCAACACCACGAAGGTATGGTCAAGTCAAGCAGAGAAATACTTAAATGACTGCTAATCAGTGGACAGAACAATATTCAGGATTTATCTTCGAATCTGAACAAATATGCCACAGTAGTCACCGACTTCATCAAGACCTATGTGGGTGTGTGTGTGCCTTTGAGAACATTATGGACATCCCCAAACCAAAAGCTGTGGATGAACTAGGACATTCATAGTCTTCTGAGGGCTAGATCTGTGGCATTCAAGATCAGTAATCCAGAACTATACAAGAAGTCCAGGTATGACCTATTGAAGGCTATGTTAAGGGTAATAAAACAATTTCGATTAAGGTGAGAGATGGAATTCGATGCACGTTGCTTCTGACAGGGTTTGCAGGCTATTACTTCTTACAAAGCAAAAAACTAACATTGTTAATGGCTGTGTTTGCTTCACTCTCAGATGAGCTCAACACCTTTTATGCACACTTTGAAAGAGAAAATAAAACTACACCTGTGTGAATCCCTGCAGTGTCTCGTGATGATCTCTGTCTCGGAGGCCAATGTCAGAACATCTTTCAAGAGGGTGAATCCTCGCAAGGTGTCAGGCCCTGATGGTGGAGCTGGTAGGGCACTGAAAACCTGTGCCAACCAAATGGCAGGATTGTTCAAGACTATCTTCAATCTCTCACTGCTGCAGTTGGTGCTTCCACCAATTTCAAAAGAGCGACAAGAAGATGTTATTGCCCAAGAAGAGCCGGGTGAACTTCCTCAATGACTATTACCCAATTGCGCTCATATCTTTTGTGATGAAGTGCTTTGAGAGGTTGGCTATGGCTAGAACCAGCTCCTGCCTAAGCAAGGACCTGTACCTGCTACAATTTGCCTATCGCCACAATAGGTCTACAGCGAATGCAATCTCACTGGCTCTCCACTCGGATTTGGATCACCTGGGCAATAGCAATAACTACATCAGGCTGCTGTTTATTATTTACAGCTCTGGGCTCAACAGCATCATGCTCTTAGTACTAATTAACACAGTCCTGGACCTTGGCCTCTATACCTCCCTCTGCATCTGGATTCTTGATATCCTCATCAGGCGATCACAGTCAGTGCAGATTGGAAATAACATCTTTTCCTCATTGACTACCAACACTGGCGCACATCAGTGTTGCGTGCTTAGTCCATTGCTTTACTTCTCTACACCCATGACTACATGGCTAGACACAGCTCAAATGCCATTGGAAATTTGCCAATGACACAACTATTGCTGGCAGAATTTCACGTGGCGATGAGGAGGTGTAAAGAAGTGAGGTAGATCAGATGGCTGACTGGAGTCACAGCAACAACCTTGCACTCAACATCAGAAAGACATAGGAATTGCTTGTGGACTTCAGGAAGGGGATGTCAAGGGAACACGCACCAGTCCTCATTGATGGATCAGCAGTGGAAAGGGTGAGCATTTTCAAGTTCCTGTGTATTAAGGTCTCTGAGGATCTATTCTGGGCCCAACATATTAATTCAATTATAAAGAAGGCCTAGCAGTGGCTGTATTTCATCAGGAATTTGAGGAGAATTGGTATGTCACAAAATACACAAACAAATTTCTACAGTTGTACCATGGAGAGCATTCTAATTGGTTGTATCACCATTTGGTATGGAAGGGCCACTCCACAGGATCAGAAAAGCTGCAGAAAGTCCTAAACTGAGCCAGCTCCATCAAGGCACTAGCTTCCCCAGCATTGAGGACACCTTCAAAAGGCATTGCCTCGAAAAGGTGGCATGCATCATTAAGAACCCCCATCACCCAGGACTTACCCTCTTCTCATTTCTACTATTGAGGAGGAGGTCGAGGAGACTGAAGACACACACTCAGCATTTTAGGAACAGGTTCTTTCCCTCCGCCATCAGATTTCTGAATGGCCAATGAACACATGTACACTACCTCACTATTGTTTTGCTCTGTTTTTACACTACTTAATTTAATTGAAAAAAATATATATATTTCCTGTTGTAATTTATATTTTTATTATGAATTGCACTGTACTATCGTTGCAAAAGAACAAGTTTCATGACAAATGCCAGTGATATTAAACATGATTATGATTCTGATTGTACACAGCCACTCACTGTGTCCTATCAAAAGTCAAAACTGTTGTAAGTCCAACAGTAATTTGTATGATTCTGGGCTTCTAATGATATGATATGCTTTGACCATGGGTACATAAAGCATGAAAGTCTTCCTGAAGGTCATATCCTAAGGAAGATCTGAATGGAAAAACAGGGGATATTAGCTGCCTGTCTGCTCTATGTTAACCCTCATTGGCTCTGTAGCTTGTCTGAAGGATATTTCTCACTCTCATTTTGATAACTTTCAATGGCTTCCAGGCTCCGTGGAATGATGAGAATCTTTCAGAAATCATCCCCTAACCACGCTACCTTTAATTTTAAACTATTGCTAGTCTCTCCTTCTTGACAACTCACTATTTATAAATTCTATAATTATCCATAATATTTCTTGTTGACCAAAATCATATCAACCATATTCAAAGGAAATTAAGAGATTAAGGAATTTCCCGCTGGGGATTAATAAAATATTTATTATTATTAGTAGTAGTAGTAGTACCTTTGTTGTACTCTACCAAAGTTCCCTGAATTCTGATGAGATCCCAAAGGACTGAATAAACACAAAACTAACATAGTATTCCAAAAGGAGGGTGCCAGAATGCAAAAAAAAAACTGTATCTGTGTCCATAGGACAGACATCTGTCACTTGGAAACCGCTAGAATCTATTACTATGGAGGTAAAAGCAAGCTATTTAAAAAGTGCTGGGTAGTCAAGTGAAATCAACATGACTTCACAAATGGAAATTGGAGTTCTTTGAAAATGTAACAAACAGGATGGATAAAGTGGAGCTACAAAATGTGGTGTATTTGGAATTCCAGGAGGCACTTAATATATAAAATGCTGCTGTACAAGATAAGGATACATGCTGTCGTTGATAAAATATTGGCATTATTGAGAGTGGCTAACTAGCAGAAATCAGAGGGTTGGCATAAATGTACCATTTTCAGATTGACAGCTAATAGCTGGTAGGTGCCATAGAATGCTGAGATATCGACTATTTGCAATGTCTATTAATGACTTAGATGAAGGGATAGAGTAGCTGATTATACAGCGATATGTATTGCGAGCAAGACACAGAGAGCTGACAAAGGAATTTTGATATGTTTCGTGAGTGGGAAGAATATTGGCAGATGGAGTCGAATGTGGGAAGATTTAAGGTTATCCCTTTTGGAAGGAATTATGAAGATGTCAATTAATATTTAAATTGAGCAAGCATACAGAACATCATCATTCAAAGGGACCTGGGGCTCATAGTACATGGAATACAGAATAAATCCTGACTAAGTCCCGAAAGTCATTCAACGAAGACATCACTTATATCTCTTATCCTAGAAAATAAATTAGTAAGTAAAAATAAACAATGTTGGAAATATTCAAGAAGATAGAGTAAAGACTTCGTTTTAAATCTCACAGTTCCAGCATGTTCTGTTTTCACTTCATCTTCAGTAATGTAACACCATTACCAAGGCTTCATTATTCTTTTTTAGTTCCCAGCAATCTGTTATCCATTCCCAGTTCATCTCCACCCTGTCACTGACATTCTTTTTCCTTTCCATTTCATCTGTTCTGTAAAACACAGAGGATGTAAACATTTCTAGTTTTGACAAAAAGTCATTGACCTGAAAGCTTAACTTTCTTTCTGTCACCATAGATGCTGCCAAATATTTCCAGCAGTTTCTTTTATTTTCATTCTAAAGCATCACAGTGTGCTCCACGTTGGTCAAAGACACTTCCAAAAACCTCCAGTTTGTTGGTCTGAGCCTCAGTTTCATTTGAAATACTACTTGCCTTTTTGTCCATCCACACTAATCCCACTTGCCTGTATTAGATCTGTCTCCTTCTATGCCCTATTTATTTACTGTACGTTCTTGTCTAAGTGTCTCTTAAACCTAATGCTTACCTCTGACTTCACCACTTCCTCTGGCAGCAAGTTACAGATGAAATAATGATAAATAGGTATACTAAGCATAAACAGTTCAGCATTCATATTGGAATTAAAATTACTGTTGGTTTGTGATTGTCAGCTGTACTGTGGTACAGTGAAAAGCCTGTCTTGCATATTGTTCATACAGATCAACTCATCGAGGTAGTATAAGGTGAATCAATAAAAGAATGCAGAATAAAATGTAACAGCTACCAAAAAGTGCAGTGCAGTCAGACAATAAGGTGAAAGATCATAATGAAGATCAGTATGTATGAGGAATGTATCAGTGCGCTAACTCATAGGAGTTGTCATCGTCATGGTTATCCCTCGAGGTTGAGGATGATGGTCTTCATTATGTTGATTTACTTATGAGCTCTCAAGTGGCTTATGAGTCCAATCAAGATATGGCCCACAGAGTGAAGACGCCCATGCGTGTATCTGTTTAACGTATACTTGACGTTGCATTCCAAGAAGCACACGATACTTCACAAGTCAACCAACTGATTCCAATGGCATGGAAACCACGGCGATTGGAGCTGATAGATTTGTTGCAGCCTTCATCGGCCTTCACAGCTGTTGAGTTTGAAGTAACTTAGTCTGCCTGTTCCACCGTTGAGGTCTTGGTTGGATTGTTCTTTGTCAGGGACCTCACCCTCGACCTTACCGCCATGGGTGACCCTACCAGGAGCATAGCTCCAGACGGCATCTCAGGACCACCCAAGCTTCTCCACCACGACAAGGTGATAATCTACGGAGAAGTATAAGAGTACAGGGGTTAGTAATAGCTTCATGGACCTGAACACAGTAGTTTTGAAGGAGAATAACATGTCCTAAAGGAAATACTTCAAAACTAAATTGTTAAGTTTTAGATTATTTTTGCAATTGATTACCTTGTACACTAGCATTAGACCATAAGGTTATTTGGTGACTAAAAGGTTCACTTTTGTTGAATTCAATCAATTGTGAAATGGTATTGTGTTGTTTTAGCCCATTTGTTCTGGTGATTGTAAAAATAAAACAAAATATGACAATTATTGCAGGGAATGTTAACCACAGAGGTACATAATTTCCTTTCTGAATTTGTTACTGCTGAATTGTCGACTTCCATGTATCATCTAGTAAAATTCTGTGAAAGGTTTCACTCTAATATTTATAATGGACTCCAGATTACAGGTTATTAGTTTTTATCATATTATTTGTGCCTTTATTCCCCACTTGTGGCTAAGCTAGGTGGCCTCTCAAGATTTAAGTGATTGTCTCCCAGTTAAATCTTCCAGTGTTTGCAAAGGTCAAAAGGCAACAGTTAAATGTGAGTGATTTCTAATGTCCTTTCAGTACTAGCTTTGCATTGACTTTAATAAGGACTTACAACTGTTAATGCTTCAGTTCATTATAATTGTTCAAACAGCCATAGGGAAAGTTTGATTCTCCTGACTGGATGTTGTGATTTTTTTCAGAGCTTGTTGTGGCTTCAGTTCAAATGCAAGTGATACACAGGAAAACAAAAATGAAAAGTCGACGATTCAATTACAAAGTACTTGCAAAATCTGCTCTGCTGAATGACATGGGAAACACCCTGCTTTCGTCGGTTGCGTAAGTCGAGGAAGACAACCTCTGGCCCCGCTAAACTCTTCAGATCGAGGCACGCTCGATCCCACCCCAAACCCCTGTTTGTGTGGATGCTGTGTCATTTGCCACCTGTTACAAATTAATGCCACGAATTAACAAACAGTACACTGTATACGATTAAAGGAATTACATTTATGAATCATAACTAAAGGGTTAGTAAAGAATAACAAAAAGAAGTGCCCATTCTAATTAAACTGTCAAATGTGCACAAGTTGGAGTTCATCTTGAACTTCTCTGTCACTCACGTGCTGGCCCTCGGTCGACATGAAAACACACTCCACCTTCCAAATGTCGCTCGCAATCCATCTTGATCAAACAGGTCTCCCACTGGATTGTATGCTATGACCCATTCTCCCCAGTGTCTTCTCTCTTCTCCCCCAACAAAGCCCCAAGTCCAACCTTAGTGTCCCTCACCAGAGAAGCCTCCGCTTCAATCTGACCATCCTAATTGGATGGCACACATTTCTCCTCAACTCTCATCTTCAACAGTAACCCAAACAAGCTGAAAATTCTCACAGAACAGCACAAAATGAAATACATACAGCAAAACAGTAAAAATATGAACCAGGGCATTACACACGTATTATTCTAAGGACCAAATTATGCATCCTATTGAACAGAATAACTTGGAATCCAATTGTTCTGATCTTTGCTTGTACTAAAGTAAAAATCTCTAATTGCTGTCCATTTATCTTTGTTTTTATAAAGGTGGTACAGAGCATCATTTATACTTGGAAGGCAATTTATTTGATCATATCATCTCAGGGATCATGACTGATGAATTTTCTTTATTATGGTATTTCAGCAACATCATGCTTTGAAATTTCCATGCACTTGCAGGACTTTATATTGTATGGACTTTGTGACTGAAACGAGTGAACACTTAGAGTACAAAAGATACTCAGAAGTTGTATTTTTATTCCTTCATTGGTGTCATACAAATATTGGAATCAATCTAATCATAGAGCCAAAGGCTTGCAATAGTTCCTGATAATGAATGAAAACACAGTACAAAGATCTTTATTGGAGGTTAATATGCATTTTTTTCTTCTTCTTCTGAAGCCCATCACCCCTGGGGCATAGACTGCCAAAAGCAGCTCACAGGAGTCCTCTGTCCTGGGCCAGTCTCTAGGTGTAACCCATCTTCTTGGTGTATCCTTCCTCTCTCAGGAATGAGGCCTTTGGAGATTCTGTAGCTTTGGGTTTTTACAGGTTAGGGTTGCGAGCCCCATGCCCAACCCTCCTCTTTATGCAACCAGACTTGGGACCATCCATGCCAGAGTTAATATGAAATTACAAATGCTTCCCCACAATCTTACTCGAGTGCAGGGAATGGGTTCCCAAACTGGGGTCCACAGACCCCTCAGTAAACAATGGTGGTCCATGGCATAAAAGGAACCACTGCTCTGGCATCTGATTTTCCTGAGACTTGCTATGGCTGCTCTAAATTGATTAGAAATCATCAGTTTTAAACTTCTACCTCTGGCATGCATAACAAGTTTCATTTTAGACAGGAAAATTATACAGCAAGAAAGATGTTTTCATGGAATAATCAGAATATACAGAACAACCACAGGCCCAGTTCCATGATGACAATGCTGCTTATTTATACAAATGCCATTTTCCCACATTAGGTCTGTATCCCTTAATGACTTCCTTTTCCAAATACCTGTCCAAATTTTCTTTAAACATAATTGCATCTATCTCCAACACATCCTCTGGCAGTTTTTCCCTGATATTCACAACACTCTGTGTGAGCAATTATCTTGCTGCTCAGTTTAAATTTGCACTTTCTTGAACTCCCTGCCCTGAGATTCTGACTTTCTTATCTCTGCCTCTCATAATTTTATAATCTTTTATAAAGTGATGAAACATATCACCTCCTGCCTGAGAAGTGACTTGGATCTGCTCCAATTTGTCCTCCAGCACAACAGGTCAACAGCACATGCCATTTCATTGGCTCTTCACTCAACCCTGGAACATCTGGACAGCAAAGATGCTCTTTATCAAATACAGCTCAGCATTCAATACCATCATCCCTTCAAAATTAACCAATAGGCTTCAAGATCTTGGCCTTGATACCTCCTTGAGCAATTAGATCCTTGATTTCCTTTACATGCTTTATACTTATGACTGTGTGGCTAAGCACAGCTCCAATGCCATATTCAAGTTTAATGAAGACATCACTGTCGTGGGCCATATCAAAGGTGGTGACAAGTCAGCATATAGGAGGGAGATTGAAAATCTGGCTGAGGGGTGCTACAACAACAAACTCCCATTCCGTGGCAGCAAGACCAAGGAGCTGATTATTAATTTCAGGAGGAGGAAACCTGAGGTCCATGAGGCAGTCCTCATTGGGGGATCAGAGGAGGAGAGGAACTTTAAATTCTTCAGTGTTATAATTTCAGAGCATCTGTCCTGGACCTAGCATGTAAGTACAATAACAAAGAAAGTATGGCGGCACCTCTACTTCTTTAGAAGTTTGCAAAGATTTGGAATGGCATCTAAAACTTGGCCAAGCTTCTGTAGATATATGGTGGAGAGTATATTGGCTGGTTACATCACAGCCAGGTATTGAAATACCAATGCCCCTGAGTGCAAAATCCGATGAAAGGTAGTGGATATATAGCCCAGTCCATCATGGTTAAAACCCTTTCCTCCGTTGAACACATCTACATGGAGCGCTGTCACAGGAAAGCAGCATTCATCATCAGGGATTCCCACCACTCAGGCCATGCTCTCATCTCTCTGCTGTCATCAGGAAGAAGGTACAGAAGCCTCAGGACCCACAGAACTTGGGTCAGGAACAGTTATTATCCCTTAACCATCAGGCTCTGAAGCCAGTGGATAGAGCTTCACTTAACTTCACTAGTCCCATTACTGAACTGTTCCCATAACATATGGACTCACTTTCAAGGATTTTTCATCTCATGTTCTCAATACTTATTTTGTATTTATTATTATTATTATGTATTTATTTTTGTATTTGCACAGTTTGTTGTGTTACACACTAGTTGTCTGCCCTGTTGATGTGGTCTTTCATTGCTTCTAATGTTGTTATTTTTCTACAGATTTATTGAGTATGCCTGCAAAAAATGAATCTCAGGGTTGTATATGGTGTTGTTACAATCTCAGGTTGTTGCATATGTATATATGTACTTTGATAATTAACTTACTTTGAACTTTAAAGTTGCCTCTCAGCTGCCTCAGAGAGAGGGAAAAAACAGCTCATTCAATCTCTTCTTAAAATTTCAAATCTACCCTCCCCCACTCCAGGCAACATCCTGGTGAATTTCTCTGCGTTTTCTCTATCTCATCTTTCCTGTAGTGTGGTGACTAGAACTGTATATAATACTGTCAATGCAGTCTAATCAATGTTTTGTATATCTGCAACATGACATTCCAACTTATATTCAAAGCCTTCAATCAGATAAATTTGGAACTGTGCATCTCAGCTCAGTTAATATGAGTATTCATGTGATTAATTTTGTTTTTAGCTGGAACAGGAATGGGGAAGCACAAATGTGTTCATCATGCAGGAAATGATGCATCTGTGCCAGTGAAAGCATCTGACACCAACTAGTGCATGATAACTGCTGGACTTCCATGGTAGACCGGTGGTGTCCTGGAGGAAGCTATTTAAAAGGTTCATACAAGGAATGTTTGATGACTCTGGCCTGCATTTTCTGGTATTTAGAAGGATGAGGGGGGATCTCATTGAAACCTTTTGAATGTTGAATGGCCTAGACAGGTCAGATGTAGAAAGGATGTTTCCCATGATGGGGGAGTCTAGGACAAGTGGGCACAGCCTCAGGATAGAGGGGTGTCCATTTAAAACAGAGATGCAGAGATATTTATTTAGCCAGAGGGTGGTGTATTTGTGGAATTTGTTAACACAGGCAGCTGTGGAGGCCAGGTTGTTGGGTCTGTTTAAGTCAGAGATTAATTGGTTCTTGATTGGACATGGCAACAAAGATTAAGGGGAGAAGGCTGGGGAGTGGGGCTGAGGAGAGGATAATAGGATCAGCCATGATTGAATGGTGGAGCAGACTCAATGGGCCAAATGGTCCAATTCTAATCCTATGTTTTATGGATTAGAATCTAAAGATTAGACAGATTTAATAAGACTATTAGGAACACAAGTGTTATTCTGTAGCTGTAAACTTCTTTTACCTCCAAGAGGGCCACAATCTTGTTGTGGTTTGGAGGCTTGTGTGCCTCAATAACCCAGAGAGCTACATTGGCTTTATGCCTTGCATCTTTTATTTCATGGAACCTTGGTTAATCCCTTCCATTCCAGACGCAGCAATTCAGACTAATGGGTTCACAGTACGCCGCCAAATTAGGACTGTTGAGTCTTTCAAAGCCAGGGATGGTGGAGTATGCTTCATGATCAATTCCTTGTAGTGTACCCATGTGGCGGTGTTGTTCTAGTCCTGTCCACCAGACCATTGCACCAAGTGCCGTACATTTCACATGCCGCTGGAGATTTCAGAAATCATTTTGGTAGCAATGTACATCCATCCACAGGCCAATGACAAGCAGGCTCTAAACGAACTGTGTGATGTGATCAACAGTGCACCCCCATGCTTTCCCCATCATTTTGGGGGATTTTAACAAAGCCAGCTTGAAAAAGTCTCTAAATAATTATCCACCTTCATGCCATAATAGAGTACCTGGTATGGTTGTGAAAACTTGTGCCAACCACCTGGTGGGAGTGTTCAAAGACATAGTCAATCCCTCATTTCTACAATACAAATACCAACATCAGAACGTTGGTTATTGACTATAGCTCAGTGTTTAACACCAACAGTCCTACAGTCCTGATCAAAAAGCTCCAGAACCTGAGCCTCTGTACCTCCCTCTGCACCTGGACCCTCGACTTCCTAACCAGAAGACCACAATCTGTGCGGATTGGAAATAACATCTCCGCCTTGCTGACCATCAACACTGGTGCACCACAGGGATCTATGCTTAGCCCACTGCTCTACTCTCCCTACACCCATGACTGTGTGGCTAGGTATAGCTCAAATGCCATCTATAACTTTGCTGATGATACAAACATTGTTGGCTGAATCTTAGATCACAACGAGTGGGCATACAGGAGCGAGATATACCAGCTAGTGGAGTGGTGTCACAGCAACAACTTGGCACTCGACATTAGTAAGACCAAAGAGCTGATTGTGGACTTCAGAAAGGGTAAGACGAGGAAACACACACCAGTCCTCAGAGAGGGATCAGAAGCAGATAGAGTGGGCAATTTCAAGTTCTTGCATGTTAATATTGCTGAGGACCTAACCTAGACCCAACATGTCGATGCAGATGTAAATAAGACGTGACAGCAGTTATATTCCATTAAGAATTTGAGAAGATGTGGGATGTCACCTAAAAACTCACAAATTTCTACAGAAATTCGTAAAATTCTGACTGGCTGCATCACCGTCTGGTTTGGGGGGGGGGGGTGCTACTTCACAGGATCGAAGTAAGCTGCAGAGAGTTGTAAAACTAGTCAGCTCCATCATGGGTACTGGCCTCTGTAGTATCCAAAACATCTTCAAGGAGTAGTGATTCAAAAAGGTGGTGTCCATCATTAAGGACACCCACCACCCAGGAAAAACCCTCTTCTCATTTTCACTACGCGGAAGCAAGTACAGAAGCCTGAAAGCACATATATATATATATATGGTGTGCATGTGTATTTTTTCCCTCAATCTCGGGTCCTCTACCGGAGAGGGTTGGGTGCGGTATCCTTGCTGTTCCTAGTAGGCCGCTCTTCCATAATGTGATCTCAGATGTTGTTCTCAGGACTTGTTGGAGCCACTCTCTCAGTCCAGGAGTCACAGCTCCAAGTGCTCCTATCAACACCGGGATTACTCTGGCTTTAACCTTCCACATCCTTTCTATTTGCTTTTTCAAGCCCTGGTATTTCTCCAGCTTCTCGTATTCTTTCTTTCTGATGTTACTGTCATTCAGGATTGCCACATCTTTTACTACTGCTTTCTTCTGTTCCTTGTCCAGTATTACTACATCTGGTTGGTTGGCCAGTACCTGCTTATCAGTCTGTATTTGGAAGTCCCACAGGATCTTGGCTCTGCCATTCTCCACTACCTTCCCGGTTGTTTCCATTTGGACTTGGGAGTGTCCAATCCATACTCAGTGCAGATGTTCTTGTACACAATTCCTGCAATGTTGTTGTGTCATTCAGTGTACGCTGTCCCTGCCTGCATCTTGCACCCTGCTTCTACGTGCTGGATGGTTTCAGTGGACTCCCTGCACAGTCTGCACCTTGGGTCCGTGTCTGGTGTGATAGACCCCTGCTTCTATTGCTCTTGTGCTCAGCGTCTGTTCTTGTGCAGCCATGAGCAGCACCTCTGTGCTGTCCCCAGCCCTGCCATTTCCAGCCATTGGTAGGACTTTCTTATGTCAGTCACCTCTGATATCTGGTGATGGTACATCCTGTCCTGCCACGCCCTCTGGTCCTCTGGCTCTGCTTCACCCACTCCCATTTCCATATCCCCTGTCTGCTGACTGAGATATTCTCCAGCAGGTCGTCCTTAGGGGCCATCCTCCTGACATACTCATAGATGTTCTGTATTTCTTCCAGGACTGTGACCTTGACACATCCTTCTTTATTCTGGTGGGTGTACAGTCGCTCGATGTTGGATTTTGGATGGATTCCTCCATACATTGTTCGTACTTTCCAGCTTCCAGTTCTTTCCTTGGCCGGCACATTGCGGCTGGGTATCTGAAAACTGGTAGGGTGAATGGATTGATGGCTCTGGTCATCGTCTCTACTGCACACCCTTGTCAGGTGGATTAGTGAGTCAATGTCTCTTTCATTTCCGGCATACAGCTTGATGTCATCCACGTACAGGAGGTAGCTGATGGTCACTCCACTCTGTGCCCATATCCACTCTCTGAGATGATCTGGCTGAGGGGGGTCAAGCCTATGCAGAACAGCAGTGGGGACAGTGCATCACCCTGGTACATTCCTCATCTGATGGACACTCGTGCTATTGGCTTTGAGTTAACGTCTCGCATTGTCCTCCAATGACCCTTTGTGTTCCTGATGAAGGTCCCAAGTATCTTGTTGACCTTGTACAGAGACAGGCATTCCAGAATCCATGGGTGGAGCATTGAGTCATATGCTTCGTGGTAGTTGATCCAGGTTGTGCTTAGGTTTCTTTGCCTGGTCTGGAGTTGCATGAATCCTTTGTCTACCTGGTGCTTGGAGCCTCTGGTTCCATTACCAATCCTCGTCTGAGCAGGGCTCACAAGTTTACACACAAGCCTTCAGCTTGGTAGCTATTATGCCTGATAGGAGCTTCCATGTTGTTGACAGGGAGGTTATCGGCCAGCAGTGTGTGTATATATACAGTATATACTGGCTGTAATTCACAGTTTCTTTTTGTATTATCATGTATCGCATTGTACTGCTGCCGCAAAGTTAACAAGTTCCATGACATATGTTGGTGATGTTAAATCTGACTCTGATTCTGATTATGCTTTGGCTCTTGGCAGGGTCACCCATGCCAAAGAGGTCAAAGGGTAGAGGCATGACTTATCAGATGGTCCTCCAGGTTCGGGGGTTCAGCTCAGGGCTAACAACCTTGACAGGTAAAACAATGTTGTTATGGAAACAGCAATGAATAAACCTGAGTGTGTGGTATTCCTGAGTCTCCTCCCGGGACTTGAATGAATGACTGACTGCAGTGAAAACGGAGAAACGGCTACTGAGACAATGAAGGAAGGCCTGAACACCACCAGAGAGGGAGGACCTTCACTGCTGCCCTAAACACACAGCTACTTTTAACATGCTATCAAAATGTTAAAGTTTCTCATTGGTTTTAATATGGTGGGGACACATGAAAGAAGCTTTATTGCAATTTATTGAGCAGTGTAGTGTAATTCCCCAGTTTTCAAGGCAAAACTATAGTACAGAGCAGATAACCTATATAGCTCTCTTGGAAAATACAGGGATATAAGGGTGATCTAGGTTCAGGCAGATATAAAGCCAGGCTGTTGAAGCTTGAATTGCTCATTTTTGCTCATTTGCTCTCAAGAGGTAAAGGGCTTTATTACTGGCATTTAGAAAATGAGATCTATGTGAGAATAGTGAAAATTCAGCCTGATGTGTCATCTCTGAATGACCTATTTCAATCCCTTCCTGTGATTTTATAGAACGTTTGAGACCTCATTGGTAAATGCTGCGTTCTTGATTTCCTTTCAGCAGCACTGCATTACTTGAAAGACAAAGTAATAAAGGAGTCTAATTCAATTTTCAAAATATACAATCCTACCCAAAAGAAACGGAATGAATGAAGCTTCTGCTGAGTCATAAAGCTAAGAAATATTTTGGTTACTACTCAAATTTCTATCTCATACCCGAGTCAGAAGGCTGTGAATTTGAGTTCTAATCTAGAAACCTCAGTGTGTAACATCTTATAGTACTTAATGTGGCATCAACAAACGAGCTGTGCTTTGGGTGTGGTGTTTAAACTGAGACCTTGTCTGTTGTTTGCTTTGGATTGAAAAGCTTCCATTGTACTTAATGCTTAAGATAGTTCCCCAGTAGAATAGGCAGTATTTATTCCTTAATTATTTTTCCTAGAAAATTCAGATCAACTCTATTTCCCACTCTGACCTTTAATCTCTTCTCACCTACCTATCACCTTTCCCTGGGTCCCCTCCTGCTTCCTTTTCTCCTGTCATCCACTCTCCTCTCCTATCAAATTCTTTCTTCTCCAGTCCTTGCCCTTTCCCATCCACCTGGCTTCACCTGTCACCTGCCAGCTAGCCTCTTTCCTCTCCCTCCACCTTTTTATTCAGACATCTTCCCCCTTCCTCCAGAGTCCTGAAGAAGCGTCTTCCCGGACTGAAACATCGACTGTTTATTTATTTCCATTGTTAGTGCCTAACCTGCTGAGTTCCTCCAACATTTTGTGTGTAATGATTAACTTATTGTTGTTGACTAGAGCTTATTGCCACAGGAGTTTTCTTCATTAACATGATGAACACACAAGAACAAACAATGTGTCAATCAGCCTAAAGCCATGGATAAATGAACTGATAGTCAGTTCTCTTTCCTTCTCACCTGCAGTGGTTCAATGGTTCCATTTAATATAACAATGTATACTCTTACACTTCGCAGACAACCACAAAACAGAAGAAAACTCCAAAGAATGAATGACAGAACATGTCAGAACCCCAAAGCCCCCTTCCCCCCACACAAACAGCAGCAAAGCATCAACCCCCTCTCCCCCCACCTGCCTCAGCAAAAGCATTAGCCCCTCACCACTGGCCATGCAAGGGATAGCAAAGCCCCCAAAGAGACCACGACCCAGACTCCATCAAAAAACCACTGTCCATCCCTGACACCAACATCTAACAGGCTCTCTCTCTCTCTCTCTCACTAACAAGGGACATTTTTCCAGGTGATAGTAACACAGGAGATGTTCATCTATGTAATTAAAAAACAATATAGTTTATCATGTTCTGAAACTCTTTGTTTTCTGTTAGGTGTTTTTTTTTGAAAGGAAGAACAGCCTGTGGCAGAATGGTCTCAGTGGGCAGAACCTTTTCATCCAAGGGGACTGATCTGATTCCCAGGATAGGTAGTATATCTTCATTGTTCTCTCTGTTCTGTGATTTAGTTCGTTTTCAAAGGAGATTTTTTTTTGAGAGACTCTTCCTGCTTCTCATAATAAAATGGGGATAAGTCACTTGTTTAATGAAATATTGCTGTGTGAGAGTGCCTTCTTTGCAGTATTATATTGGTATCACGTTAATTGAGAGACAGAACTGAATGGATGGATGAAAAGTTCCTTTTTATAAGTCATTTGATCAGTGTGACAGTTACACCCTCAAGAAGCTGTACTGTTTCAACCAGTGTTTACTGTTGTTGCTATGTTTCTTAATCTTCCGTACATACTAAAGCAGGAGAAGATATGGTCAGACGTCATTCTTTTATACAGTGTCCTCTCAACTTGAAAAACTGTGCACACATGATTATTTGTCTAACTCTGTATAATGGCCTCATACTTCACAACATCTGCCTTTGAATCTGGACAACAAATCAGTGTGAGGAAACTGTACAGGCAGCACTCAGATTTTGAAAAGGTTTTGGATACTCCATTGTGCCCACACCATGAATACTGATATTTGAATTGTTACCTTGATAAAATTGATCATCAATAAATAAATCTTCAGCCTTTGTACTGCTGAAGATACAGCTCTTCAAGTTACTCCATTTCAACTCTCTGGGGAGGATGTGGCCACACCCAGGTTGAATGAGCAAAAGCTTATATTCTGTCTGGTTAGTCTCCAACCTGATGGCATGAATATCCATTTCTGGAACATACAGTAATGCCCTCCCCTTCACCTTTACCATTCCCATTTCTCTCTCTCACCTTATCTCCTTACCTGTCCATCACCTCCCTCTGGTGCTCCTCCCTCTTCCCTTCCTTCCATGGCCTTCTGTTCTCTCCTACCAGATTCCCCCTTCTCCAGCCTTGTATCTCTTTCACCAACCAACTTCCCAGCTCTTTACTTCACCAATCTCCCTCTCCCACTTTCACCAATCACCTACTACCCTGTACTTCTTCCTCCCCTCCACACACCACCTTACTCTGACTTCTCATCTTTTTTCGCCAGTCCTGATGAAGGTCTCAACTTGAAAAGTTGACCTTTTGCTCTTATCCATAGATGCTGCCTGGCCTGCTGAGTTCCAGGCTTCTAGGGCCAACGTAGCACGTCCATAACTTACCAACCCGAACCCGTGCGTGTTTGGAACGTGGGAGAAAACCAAAGCACCTGGAAGAAGCCCACTCAGTCACGTGGTGATGTACAAGTCCTTTATAGAGTGCGGTGGGAATTGAATCCGGATCCCGTATCTGGCGCAGCAAAGCATTTAGTCAACCACTCTGCTACCTTACCAGCCTATGTCGAATACCACAGTCTGCAAACAGCAACACAAACCTCATGTTCATGCCATCAGGTTGGAGGCTAAGCAGAACCCAGTGGTTTATGAGTCCCAGCTGATGAAAATGGATCCTCTTCTAAAGGCAGGGAATTCAGTACAAAAAAAAATTCAGAATCAGGTTTATTATCACTGGCATATGTCATGAGATTTACTGTTTTGTGGCAGCAGTACATTGCAATACATAATGATAAAAACTATAAATTACAATCAGAAATATATATTAAAATTTAAATTAAATTAATAGTGCAAAAAGAGAGCAAACTAAGAAAAAAATAGTGAGGTAGTGTATATGGGTTCATTGTCCATTCAGAAATCTAATGGTGGTAGAGAAGGAACTGTTCCCGATACATTGAGTGTGCATCTTCAGGCTCCTGTACCTCCTCCTTCAAGGTAGCAATGGGAAGAGGGCATGTCCTGGGTGGTACATTCATCAATCAAAATTTGACAAGTCCATAAATATGTTTTACCAAACCTTCTGCTACATAGCACTTCAAGCACAGTCTAGAGTCCTGTGTGGTTTAGAATGTTTGAAAAATGGGAGGCAAGAACGACTTAGTTCAAGAGCAGTCCTGTAGAGGAGATGGCAGACAGAAGCCACCAGGCAATAGAACAAGACAGGAGACAGAGGGTCCCTGACATTGAAGAGAATGATAGACAGAGGCCCCTGATAACAAAAGAAAATGGGAGACATACACACCTTGCGGAGGACAGGAGACAGGGCCACCAAACTACAGAGAAGAATAGGGAACAGGAGCCACCTGACGTAGAGGAGGAGAGGAGAGATATGGCCCTCACTATAAATGAGAATGATAGACGGAAGTTCCCTGCCTTTAGAAGAGAATGGGAGACACTGGCCCCTTTTCTCTAGAGGAGATGAGAGACAAGAGCCTGCTGACTACAAAAGCTGGGAAACAGTCCCCATCATACAGAGATGAATGGGAAACTGGAGCTACTTGATTTTTGAGAATGAGAGACATAAGCACCAGGTTTGATGGAGACAGAGGTCCACAAGGTTTACGGTTATTGTATATGCATAGCGATGATATTCCTGAAAGAATGAATCCATTTTCATCAGCTAGGATTCATAAACCTCTGGGTGAGCAGACAGGTGAAAACTCTCCCAAAGTTTTCCGCAAGAGGTTTGGGATTCTGTTTGCAACAGGTTTTGGAGCTACAGCTTTTGGGTGGGGGTGGCGAAGGCAAGCAGCAGTGGTCTCCATATGTCACTTCTGCCTCATCGCTGAGAGAGATGATCAGAGAGAATGAGCAGCTGGGAAGTTGTGGGGAGGCATTCAGTGGAAGCTGACAGGGAAAAGGCCTAAGTGAAGGAGTGACAGGTGAATGAGGTGAGTGAAATGACAGGGGGGAAGGGGAATTGAGGGTTGTGGTTGGGAATTCCAGTTTGTAAAAGCTAAGCTTTGGATTGTGCAGAGTGATAACAATAATGAGTATGTGATTAATTATTCCATAACTTCTTTCTCAAGGTGACTCAAGGATGGGTGTAGGAAGGATAGAATAATAGAGGTTTGGATTTGTCGTCACAGTCATCATCAGCTGACGCAGCCACTGTGATGCCTCACTAAAGCCATTCTCCTCCCCTTCACAATTAAAAGGATGGAGCTATTTTCCTATGTAAGTCTAATGTTGACTTTTATTTTTAGTATTGTGATCAATCGGAGACCAAAATGGTCAGCAACAAAGGAAAGTTAAAGAGAGCTGCTCGATCATTCAGCCTGATGAATTGTTCATTGACAGCTTGGACAGAGGAGGGCTCCCTATGTTACTTCCTCCTTGTCTTTCTTCAGGCCTTGGCCCTTATGATTGAGAGATTAGCAGACAACAGCATATTGTGAGATCCACTCTATTGACCTCTGCAGAGTTTCTCCAGATCGCTGCAGGCAATAGAGCTGACGTCTGAGCAAGCCAATTTCTTACTCTTTCAGACTGCCATAACAGCATGGTATTATATTCACACGGCCATATCCACATGTTCTGTCTTCCAGAGACAAGAGCAAAGCTCTCAGCGGGTAACCACTCTTAGCCTTTTAACTTGGCTAATAGCAGCTTTCAAGTAAAAGCACATTGACTTGCTGCCGTGGTACAGGGTGACATTAAATTATCCAGATAATATGGCCACATGTTAGATTTCACAGAGACAGCATTGGTGATATTTCCTTAGTGTCTTCAGATGCATGTCATAAATAGTCCACATCTCTGAAACATATACGAGGACAAGGATTGTTGCTGCCCAGAGTTCTTAAGTGCTGTGCCAAGTTTGAGATCTTGACCTTTCTGCAACCCTTTTTCCCTAACAAAGGCTGGAATAGTGAATGTAATCAGGGATTTCTTCATAAGGTATGGGGTGTGGTCCGTGTTTCTCAGAAGTCTGTCAAAGAACTCTATAGTCTTATGCTTCAGTGAGTGAATCACATTGGCTTTAATTATACACTGAGAGTAGGTGAGGTAGATTCAATAGTTTCACAATGGTTTTGAAAACTAGTTCTACTGCTATAGCACATTTGTTAGGCAGAAGGGGCAGGTTTGTGACGAGAGGGATGTCAGAGTGATGATATAAACTTGCCTGACACCTGTCTGCACTAAGGTCAGCTGTGTATGGACTCATTATGATTTGCATGCCAATAGGAATGTTAAATCTGGGTGGGTTGTGTAGCGACATTGGTGGTGCAAGCCACAGAATATCGGGACTTTGCGCTACTGGTCATGCCTCAACTGTGCGCACCTGTGCTATTGGGGCTGGACTTCCAGAGCCATCTCGAAAGTGTGACTATGGCATATGATGGGCCCCTCCCACCACTCACTGTCCGGAATCCTCAGTTTTGTGGGACCTCGCCATATACCCCACTACTGACCACACACACACACACCGACCCACACATTCCACCCAGCACCATGACGACAGCTGCGCTACAGACACCACTTGCAGTCTCTCCACCCTCAAGATCCCTCCCCCATCGCTGTTCGCCAACCTGACCCCCGACTGTAAACCTGTGGCAACTAAAAGCAGGAGGTACAGCGCGGGGGACAGGGCCTTCATTCAGTCAGAGGTGCAGCGGCTGCTCAGGGAGGGGATCATTGAGCCAAGCACAAGCCCTTGGAGGGCCCAGGTGGTTGTTGTTTGGACCGGGCAGAAAAATAGGATGGTGGTGGACTATAGTCAAACCATCAATAGGTTCACGCAGCTTGACGCGTACCCACTACCCCGCATCGCGGATATGGTCAACCAGATAGCTCAGTACAAGGTGTACTCGACAATTGATCTGAAATCCGCTTATCACCAGCTCCCCATCCGCCCAGAGGACCGCCCCTACACCACTTTCGAGGTGGGCGGCAGGCTCTATCACTTCCTGCACGTCCCATTTGGTGTCACGAATAGTGTCTCGGTCTTCCAGAGGGAAATAGACCGGATAGTGGACCAGTACCGACTGACGGCCACATTTCCCTATCTGGATAACATCACCATCTGCGGTCACGACAGGCCAGATCACGACGCCAACCTCCAACGATTTCTCCAAGTGGCCGAAGCTCTGAACCTTACTTATAACAGGGACAAGTGTGTGTTCGGAACCACCCGACTCGCTATCCTTGGGTATGTCGTGGAAAACGGGGTCATTGGCCCTGATCCTGACCGTATGCGCCCCCTGTTAGAACTCCCTCTTCCCACCACTCTCAAAGTCCTCAGACGGTGCCTGGTTCTTTTTTTCCTATTACGACCAATGGGTCCCCCATTACGCAGACAAGGCCTGCCCCCCAGTCAAGTCTACCACTTTCCCCCTCTCTGCTGAGGCCTGCGCGGCCTTCAGCTGCATTAAAGGGGACATTGCCAAAGCAACGATGCATGCGGTGGAAGAGACCATTCCCTTCCAAGTAGAGAGTGACGCCTCCGATTTTGCGCTGGCTGCTACCCTCAATCAGGCAGGCAGGCCAGATTCTTTTCTCGTACCCTTCAAGGCTCTGAAATTCGACACTCCGCGATGGAGAAAAAAGCCCAGGCCATAGTGGAAGCTATTAGGCACTGGAGGCACTATCTCGACGGCAAAAGGTTCACCTTGCTGACCGACCAGCGCTCAGTTGCGTTCCTGTTCAGCAACCAACAGCGGGGCAAAATCAAAAATGATAAAATTTTGCGGTGGAGATTGGAACTCTCCACCTACAACTATGATATCCTGTACCGGCCTGGCAGACTCAATGAGCCCCCTGATGCCCTATCCCGGGGAACGTGTGCTAGCGCACTGCTCGACCGGCTATACGCCCTTCATGCACAACTTTGCCATCCGGGGGTCACCCGATTTTACCATTTTGTGAAAGCCTGGAACCTGCCATACTCCCTGGAGGACATCAGGACGATGACCAGGGACTGCCAAATCTGCTTTGAGTGCAAACCGCACTGCTACCGTCCTGAAACGGTGCAACTTGTCAAGGCCACCCACCCTTTTGAGCGACTGAGTGTTGACTTTAAGGGCCCCCTTCCCTCCACCGACCGCAATGTTTATTTTCTCAATATTATCGATGAGTACTCACGGTTCCCCTTTGCCATCACCTGCCCCGACACCACTACCACGTCTGTCATAAAAGCCCTGCGCCAGCTCTTCACTCTGTTCGGATATCCCTGCTATATCCACAGCGATAGAGGGTCCTCCTTTATGAGTGACGAGCTGCGCCAGTACCTGCTAGCTAGGGGTATTGCTACTAGTCGGTCCACGAGCTATAATCCTCGGGGAAATGGACAGGTGGAGAGGGAGAATGCCACAGTGTGGAAGGCCACACTTTTAGCCCTTAAGTCAAAAGGGTTGCCGGTCTCTTGATGGCAGGAGGTCCTCCCTGAGGCACTCCACTCTATCCGCTCTCTGTTATGTACGTCCACCAATGCCACCCCTGACGAACGCCTATTCTCTTTTCCCAGGAAGTCTGTCACTGGGACCACCCTACCAGCTTGGCTGATGTCCCCAGGGCCAGTGCTGCTCCGGAAACATGTGAGGAGTAATAAATACTCCCCGCTGGTAGAGAGGGTTCACCTTCTACATGCGAACCCTCAGTATGCTTACGTAGTCTTACCTGATGGGCGGGAGGACACGATCTCCGTCCGTGACATGGCGTCCGCAGGAGCAGCAGACCACTACCCCGAACACTCCACGGTAACTATGAACCCTGTACCCGAGGTGACACCGCGCACACCAAGCCCGACACAGACTCCTCACGACACTCATATACTGGGCGTTTTGTACGCATATATACCAGGCGCCTCGCACATGCGTGAGGGATCACTGATGCCTAGTGGGCTGACACCTCCAGTTAGGCCGGAACCAGCACAACCACCGTCTCCTGTGCAATCACCACCGGCACCTGTGCAATCACCACCACCGGCTCCTGTGCAATCACCACCACCGGCTCCTGTGCAATCACCACCAGCATCTGTGCAATCACCACCACCGGCACCTGTGCAATCACAGCCGGTGCTATGTGGATCGCAGCGACAGATTCGACCACCTGATAGACTTAACCTGTAAGAAACTTCGCCACATGGGGACTCTTTTAAAACAAAGGGGGGGTGAATGTGGTGAACTATGTGCCTGTCTGGACACGCCCCCTGCTGACTGCTCCTGTGGCTCCTCCCACAGGCCCCTGTATAAAGGTGATCGAGGCCTGAGCCCGGCCTCTCAGTCTCCAGGATGTAGTATGGTGGTTACTCACTGCTTGTTCCTTCTTCCAGTCAATAAAAACCGGTATCTCGCCTTTACGTCTCAGGGTGAGTTATTGATGGTGCATCAAGGAATTAAAATTGCATGGAGATTAATTTCTGTAGGCTGGCAAATTTGCAAAGGGTGTTTTGCTGTCTCTCCCAAATCATCCATATCCTTAATAGTGACAAACAAACGTGTGTGGTTGATTTCCACATCAGAGCGTAAAAGCAAACAGCTGTTCTTGAACCTGGTGGTGCAAGTCCTGAGGATCTTGTACCTTCTACCTGATGGCAGCAAGGAGATAAGAACATGGCCTTGGTGCTGAGCATCTTTGATGTTGGATGCTGCTTTTCTCCAACAAGGTTTCATGTAGATGTGCTTAATGTTTGGGAGGGTTTTCCCTGTGATTTACTGGGTCAAATCCACAACCTTTTATAGGATTTTCTACTCAAAGGCCGGAATGCAGCTGGTCAGCATGTCTTTGTGGCTTTACTGAGAGTGTAGAGTTGGGTATTGACACTGTCTGCATGTAATTAGAATTTGTAAGATTATGAACAGTACAGTTGTTGAAACTCCATGTTAGGTGAGGTTATACCAACACCAGAAGAAATGGACAATAGACAATTCACAGCCAAGGCTTGATGAGCAGTGACCCTACCATTCCACTTGCCAGCCAACTGGATATGTGAAGATGATGTATTAATAATAAGTGGGGCATTCAATGTTGTAGGTGGTTCTTTGAGGTTCTAGTAAAAGAATGTCACAAAAATAATGATGATTGCAATAGCTGCATACTCCAAGTGGACAGAAATGTTTCTCGTGGGTACTTCTTCTGGTCAAGTAAATAAGTCAACTTTGAGAATGGCCTTTCCTCCACTTGGCCTTCCAGATTTACTCATGCAAGTTTTCTTTTACTGAGTTTGCCAAATTCATTAGAAGGAAAGGAGTTGTGCTTGTGTCTTGGCTCCATAACACCCAGTTTTGAATGGTTTGGTGGATTATGCAGTGTGAAAGATGGACCACAAGCAAGCACATTTATAATGAAATAAAACACATTTGAAGAGTTATTGGTGAGAAAACATATTTGGATTTGGTGACACCAGATCTCAGTATGCTCTTACAGGAGTTTCATTATAACACAGAGCTCATGGATGCCACCTTGAAGTTAATGATCTTTCACTTGTATTCAATGTCATGCAAGTAATCTGGTTTCCACAAGAATTGGACTGGAATGTTATCATTATGGTTCATCTGCTTAAGGTCACCAGATTAAGTGTCATTAATGCCAGATAATTCATTGCACATCACATTTATTAGCTCAACCATATGACTATGTGCTGGAACCACAATTATCCTTGGCTTCTACTGAAGCTAGCGTGGCAAAACATATGTCATGAATGAAGGTGGAATTTTACTGTTCGATGCCATTCCAGGACAATCTGAGCTGTGCTGTTCTAAATGGCTGAGAAATAACCAGGAACACTGAATATGTAAATAGAAAAGTATTAGTTTTAAAATGTTATTTTTCATAACTGACATTTCCTGTCCATATTTTATATTTGTCTTCATCCAAACTAAAGGGGAGGAGAGGTGTTAAAATTAGAATACACAGGACTCTGTTGCTGCATCTTTCTTGGTGGCTGGAGAAGATGGCAGCAGCAAAAAATGGAACCAAGGTGAGGTCCTTCAGACAGTTCATGAAATTACTTCTTTTATTTCCTTTACATCTTCTTTCAAATATGATTCAGCTATTGTTGGAGCCTGTGATCTGCAGTTTGATGTGTGTCTTTGGGTTGACTGAGCGTTTTGGCACATATTTGTATCTTGGTGAGGTTTCGAGTGAAGTGTGTGGCCCAGAGGCCAAGAAGCCTGGAGACAGGGAATGAGCCCATTATTGACTCCATTTCTCAGTGATCTCACTGATTGAAACATCGAAGAATATTGAAATCCACGAGGATGAGAGCAGAAGGTGAGCAGGTGTTCATCACCATCTGCCTGCAAGTGACTTGTCTCTCTCCCAGTCTCGCTTGCTACTGCCGGACAAAGGTGCCCGCAATTTGACCAGTCTATCTCTTACCTTTGCATACTGTCTGCATTTAAGCAGGTGCCTGCATTGACTGGTCTCTCTCTCCCTCTTGCTCAATGTTGCTGGAGTCTTGGGTCTTGGGCTAGGTTTAATTTGCACAGTTTGTGGATTGGACTCTGTACTTCATGTTATGATGTGTCTCTGTTGCTATTTTGTGTGATCTTGATTGGGACAGGCTGGCTCTGCTGCCTGTGGTCAACGAACAACACAACCCTGGGTTGAATTGAATTGAGTTGAAACTGAACATTTCTGGACTGTTTCCTTGACTTTGTGTTTTGATATTTTATGTTCTGTGCTTTTCACTCTTTTTTTTTGGCCATTTGCGCAATTTGTTCTATTTTTTTGCATGTTGGGGGGGTTTGATGATTTCCTTGAATGGATTTCATGTTGTTTCTTCGTTTCATGGCTGTCTTTGGGGAGACAAATCTTAAGGTTATATACTTCAATAATAAATGTACTTTGATACTTTGAATCTTGAATCATTGAAATAGGGTGAGGAAACTTGCAGCTGAAGGCTTCTTTTTTGGCTTAGCTCGATGAAAGGAAGACAGAAACTCACAGAATGTTGTCCTCAAAAATCAATCTATTAAATCAAATATGGAAGTCATATTGTGTTAAAGGGTAACCGTAGTTAAATCAGCAAGTTTCTGCAGCTAGTTTCAGATGTGATACCATAAATATGGGTCTGGAATTGCTCATGGTTTCCATTCCTGTTTGTGGAAAACATGCAGGTTTAGATAGGCTCTGCCAGTCAAAAGAGATTGGCATTTCCAGCTGACATTCTTACAAACAAATTAAAGCAGATATTAAGGAGATGTCAATCAGAAAATCTTTCCAAGATAAAGGACCAAGCTGTGGATAAGATCCTTTGTCGATAAGAAAAAAAATATGAACGTTCAAAAATACTAATTACAGATCCTGAATTAGGTATTGCATTATATTTCTTAAATTTGAAAACTTCAGGAGCGCAATATATAGATTTCTCTAACCACAAGACCAGCACCGTCAAACCTTCCCTTTCATATTGCACAAAACCTGGAAACTGAGTAATAACATCCGGTCCAGAATTATAGCTGATGTCTAAAGCAAACACGAGAAGCCAACTCTGCCAGTGAAGTGGAGGGAGAAATTCTCCATCAGCAGTTAGGATTTAGTTTAACAGCATCAGGAGAGTGCACTGACAAACAAGCCTAAGCTGCTTAAAAAAAAACACAGATTGGAACCTTGAATGATTCATTTGCTCACACCTTAGAAAAGCAATAGAGTAACAGAAACAACAGTATCTGTATTGCACAACTTGAAAACAGGTTCTTTTATAGGTTAACGTAATACTTTCAAAACTGCACAAAGTGGGAGGTGTTTAAGGGAGACAACAATTTGACAAAGGATATTTGCATCACATTTTCTTCAGAAACTGAGAGAATATAAAGCACTCCTCATGTTACCCCACCCTGTCTTCTAACAGGCTCGAGCAAGTAAACACCGAGCTCTCAGCAATTGCAGAAGAGAGAGTGTTGAACCTGCTCTGAAATTTCATTTTAACTACGGCCACACAGAAGGTAAGGGACACTGCAGTCTTTGTTCAATATAAAAGCAGACTTTTGTTTTAAAGTTAAGATATATTACATATACTGTAAGTAGACCATAAGGCCATAACATATAGGAGCAGAATTAGGCTATTTGTCTCATCGAGTCTGCTCTATTTCACCATGGCTGATCCAATTTTCCTCTCAGCCCCAATCTCCTGCCTCTTGCCTGTATTCCTTCATGCCCAGACCAATTAAGGATGTATCAACCTTTGCCTTAAATATACATCAAGACTTGGCCTCCGGAGCTGCCTGTGGAAAAGAATTCCACAGATTCACCACTCTCTGTCTAAAGAAATTCCTCCTCATCTCCGTTCTAAAAGGATGTCCCTCTATTCTGAGGCTGTGTCCTCTGGACTTAAACTCCCCCACCGCAGGAAACATCCTCTCCACTCTATGGAGGCCTTTCACCATTCGGTCGGTTTCAATGAGGTCACCCCTCATTTTTCTGAATTCCAGTGAACACAAGCCCAGAGTCATCAAATGCTTTTCATATGACAAACCATTTAAACCTGGAATAATTTTTGTGTGCCTCCTTAAAACGCTCAATAATTATTGGGGTGCAAATATGCTTTATTGCATATGTTCCTGTTTACCGAGTTAAGGAGAAAATGATGAATTGGTGAATACTTTAAAGAATTGCTGTGTTATTATATCATTGTATAATACATAATTTTTATTTGAATATATATTTCTGCACCAGATAAGCAATATTTTTAAAATAAACTTATAAAACAACATTAAGGGAAATGCTTAACCTCTTTTTTGTTACTTGGCTTTAGAAAAACAAAAGGGCTTGTCTTGTCTTTGTTGTTAAGATGTGTTTGACGTTCCCACTGAAATATAGGGTGGGGAGGAGGTGAGGAAATCTTGAGCTTCATGAGTCATTAACTTAAAACATTGTTCAGCACTTCATTCTGTTCCAAGAGTTGCTTTCTAATTTATATTGATCAGTGACCAACAAAAAGCTGAAGTTTCCCACATCAGCAGTTTGAATTTTATAATTCAAAATAGGCCAATGTGCCTCACAACTTAAGAAGTAGGTTATACATTGAACAGCTGATAATGCACAGAACTTTATAGAACACTTTTTTGCTGAAAAATCGAATTGCTTTCCACTGTATTTTTTCTGCTTTCTCATGATATGAGAGGCCTTTCAGCCCATGAGATTTTGTCAGCTCTGTGGGCAATCCCATCAATCTCATTCCCCCATTAGTTTTGCTATAATTTGTTCTCTTACTTACCCATCAACTCCACTGTGTTTCTCTTGACACCTAACAACAATAGGTGCAAGAACCAGCACATTCTTGGGGTGACGAGGACACTGATCATGGGGAAGATGTAAATTCCACACAGATAGTTTAAGGTCAGGATTGAACTTGATTTGCTGGAACCATGAGATAGCAATTCTATCTCCAGAGCTACTGTGTCACACAAAAGTAATACAATCCAAAATCATTGCAAAGCTCCTTTGTGTCCACTTCTGAGTGAAATCATATCAAGTGTGAAACCGGCTCAGGAACTATCAGAATCCATGCTATTTTGTCCGATGCTTTTCCCACATCAGATGCACACAGTGATGAACTTGGAGCTTCCCGATCCAGAAAGTGACACACTCACAAGTAGTACAAAGAGCCCATCCCACTGAGTTCTACTTTCAGCAGACATTCAATTCAGAACAGCATCTCACCAGCTAGATCCTAATCTCACTGGGCACTGCAATCTCATCACCCAATTTACATAAACTTTGTTCACATTTGCTCAGAGTATAACTGAAGGATCAGTGGTTTCATGGTCTCTCCACTCTGGAGGAAAAGTACCCTCGTTCCAACCTTTCCATCCTGTCTATTTCTGCATTAATGGAGGACACGTAGCAATGAATGTCCTGAAGAAGGGTCTTGGCCCAAAATGTTGACTGTTTACTCTTTTCCATAAATGTTGCCTGGCCTGCTGAGTTCTTCCAGCATTTTGTGTGTGTTGCTCTGGATTTCCAGCATCTGCAGATTTTCTTGTGTTTGCAGCAATGAATGAATTTTTTTTTATTGACCTGCTTTATGTGAGTCAACAATCTGAAGAGGTGGGAGTTTGGGGACTTGGACTGCGTGTAGGAGGCGATGAATATTTGTCTATGTAAGATTTTATTTATGTTGTATTCTTATTGTAGGGAGTAGGATTAAAGACAATCCCAAGGCATTTTACAAATTATACATTAAACACAAGAAGATAACTAGGGAGAGGGGAGGACTAGTCAAGATTGAAGGAGGATATCGATACTTGGAACTAGAGGAGGTGAATGAGGTAATGTCACATTGACATTCACCAAGGATAAGAGTGTGGAGGGTAGTGGGATCAATGTGAGGTATGTTGATGTCAAGAAAGTGGAATGGTTGGGGCTCTTAAAGAACACTAAGTTGTGATAAGACCTCAGGGCCTTATGGGATCTATCCTAGGATACTGAGAGAGGCAAGAGAGGAGATTGCTGGAGCCTTGACAAGTGATTTGTGTATCTTCTTTAGTCTCATGCAAGGTCCCAGAGGGTTGGGGAATTGTCCACGTTGCTCCTTTTCTAATGAAGAACAGAGGAAGCGAAGCACAAAACTATAGGCCAGTGAGCTTCACAACAGTGGGAGGGAAATTATTGGAGAAGATTCTCAGGTCCAGGATCGATTTGCAAATGAAAAACATGGTCTCATTGGGACTAGTCAGCATGACCTTCAGGGAATGGAAATGATTCATGAAGATTGGGTCGTGATACACAGATTTCAGTAAAGATTTCACCAGGGACACTCATGGTAGTCTCATCCATAAAATTAAGGTATATGGGATCCTGTGGGGAGTTGAACTGGTGTTGCAGGGCCAGTTATACTTCACCCTGAGTGGAACATTTCTGGTTGTACTCTCTTTGCCCTTTATCATGCTCACCTGGATGCCTACCCCTACCCTCTCACAAGTAATTGGGCAAGGAGGTGCTCTAACGAGGCTTGGTAGATTGGACTCAAAACTGGCTTGGCCATAAAAGACAGATGTAGTGGTGGCGTGGTTGTTCCTCTGGCTCGAGGTCTGTGGCCAGTGGTGTTCTGCAAGGATCAGTGCTGGGACATTTGTTTGGGATCATTTTGACAAAAATGTAGATGGGTTGATTAGTAAATTTGCAGATTACACAAAGCTTGCCAGTGGTGTGGATAGTGAGGAAGGTTGCCATTGGGATAGTGAGGAAGGATCAGTTGGAAATGAGGGTGGAGGAATGGCAGATGCAGTTTAATCCTGAGAACATCACGTACAAGAGGAAAGTATACAGTGAAAGGTAGGACCCTTTTGGAGAATTAGCACAGAAAGGGATCTTGAAGTGCAAGTCCCCAGCTCCATAAAACTAACAACGCAACTAAAATGGGGAGCGGGGTAGTGAGAAGGTAAATTAGGTGAACAGCACATTGGTTCACATTTTGACCATAAAAGCCAGGAAGTCATGCCACTGCTCTGTAAAACTTTGTCGTACTGTGGTCCCATTTGGAGTACTGTGTGCAGTTCTGGTTGCCACATTACAGGAATGATATGGAGGCTTTGGAGGGGATGCAGAAGGCATTCACCATGATGTTGCCTGGATTAGAGAGCTTTAGTTCGATGCAGAAGTTGGATAAATTTGGATTGTTTTGTCTGGAGCATTGAGGGCTAAGGGGTGACCTGATAGACGTATTATACAAAAGTGAGAGGCATAGATTGGATGGATAAAATATAGAACAGTGCAGCATAGGAACAGATCCTTCATCCACAATGTTGTGCCAAACCAAATTATTAGTAATCAAATGACCAGCTAAACTAATTCTTCTGCCTACACAACATTCAGAGCCTTCAATTTCTCTCACATTCACATGCCTATATAAACATCTCTTAAAAAGTCCCTAATTTATTTGCCTGTACCACCATTACAGGCACTCACCAGTGTCTGTGTAAAAAAAAGTGTCCCACACATCTCCTTTGAACTTACCCCTCTCACCTTAAATGCATGCCCTCTGGTATTTGTCATTTCAACTCAAGTCACTTTTTATTGTCATTTTGACCATAACTACTGGTACAGTACACAGTAAAAACAAGACAATGTTTTCCAGGACCATAGTGCTACATGAAACTACAAAAACTACACTGAACTACGTGAAAACAACACAGAAAAAACTACACTAGACTACAGACCTACCCAGGACTGCATAAAGTACACAAAACAGTGCAGGCATTACAATAAATAATAAACAAGACAATAGGCATGGTAGAGGGCAGTAAGTTGGTGTCAGTCCAGACTCTGGGTATTGAGGAGTCTGATGGCTTGGGGGAAGAAAATGTTACAAAGTCTGGTCGTGAGAGCTCAAATGCTTCGGGGCCTTTTCCCAGATGGCAGGAGGGAGAAAAGTTTGTATGAGGGGGTGCGTGGGGTCCTTCATAACGCTGTTTGCTTTGTGGTTGCAGCGTGTAGTGTAAATGTCTGTAACAGCGGGAAGAGAGACCCCGATGATCTTCTCAGCTGACCTCACTATCCGCTGCAGGGTCTTGCGATCCGAGATGGTGCAATTTCCAAACCAGCCAGTGATGCAGCCTCAGTATGCTCTCAGTACAACCTCTGTAGAATGTGATGAGGATAGGGGGTGGGAGATGGACTTTCCTCAGCCTTCTCAGAAAGTAAAGACGCTGCTGGGTTTTCTTGGCTATGGAGCTGGTGTTGATGGACCAGGTGAGATTCTCCGCCAGGTGAACACCAAGAAATTTGGTGCTCTTAACGATCTCTACCGAGGAGCCGTCAATGTTCAGCGGAGTGTAGTTGCTCTGTGCCCTCCTGAAGTCAACGACCAACTCTTTTGTTTTGCTCACATTCAGAGACAGGTTGTTGGCTCTGTACTAGTCCATTAGCCACTGTACCTCTCTGTATGGTGACTCATAGTTCTTGCTGATGAGAACCACCAAGGTTGTGTCATCGGCGAACTTGATGATGTGGTTCGAGCTGCATGTTGCAGCACAGTCATGGGTCAGCAGAGTGAACAGCAGTGGACTGAGCACGCAGCCCTGGGGAGCCCCCGTGCTCGGTGTGATGGTGTTGGAGATGCTGCTCCCGATCCAGACTGACTGAGGTCTCCCAGTCAGGAAGTCTAGGATCCAGTTGCAGAGGGAGGTGTTCAGGCCCAGCAGGCTCAGCTTTCCAATCAGTTTTTGAGGGATGATTGTGTTGAATGCTGAACTGAAGTCTATGAACAGTATTCAAACGTATGTGCCTTATTTGTCCAGGTGGGTTAGGGCCAGGTGGAGGGTGATGGCAACGGCGTTGTCTGCTGAACGGTTGGGATGGTACGTGAACTGCACGGGGTCCAGTGAGGGGGGCATCTCAACCCTGGAAAAAAGGTTCTGTCTGTCTCTTCTGTTTATGCCAATCATTCATTTTTAGATATCAAGAGCCAAATATCTGCCATCATGGATGCCAGAGCAGACTTGATGGGCTGAACAGCCTAATTCTATTCCTATGTCTTATGTGCTTATGTCAAATACCAGAAGAGATAGCCTTAAGGTGAGAAAGGAAAAGTTTAATGGAAATTCAAGAGACTTTTTTTTATATATACAGGAATTGGTAGGTGCTTGGAATGCACTGCCAGGGGAAATAGTGGAAGCAGAAAAAAATAGCAACATTTAAGCGGAATATAGATGATGTGTAGGCAAATGGGATTAGCTCCAATTGGCATAAGACCATAAGACATAGGATCAGAATTAGGCTGTTCAGCCCATTAAGTCTGCTCTGCCATTCTATCAAGGCTGATTTATTATCCCTCTCAGCCCCATTCTCCTGCCTTCTCCTCCTAACCTCTGATACCCTTACTAATCAAGAACCTCCCATAGCATAGTTATTGTGGACTGAAGGGCCCATTGTTGTACTGTTCAATGTTCTACATCCCATGATTCTTTTATTCTTGTATTATCTCCTAGCTATTATCTCATTCACCAGCACTAGAATGTCTCTTTCAAAGAACCTTGGGTCTCTCAATACTTTCAATAGACTTTACCCACTCCCCACCCCACTTTTGATTAGCTATGATGTATTTAATTGGCTGTCATATGAAATGTACTGTAATGATCTAACCCCTTCCATTTTAGGTGCACAGAAACTAGGCAACAGCTCAGGCAGATGTTCCTGAGTTGGCACCCAATCAAACCTCAATCGAGTACATACTTTTGAGTGCAAACCACAACAAAAGTGGTTGTGTGAGTTTGCAATGAATTGCACATCTTTTTTGGAAGAGCTGACTTCTGACTAGTTCTACGTGCAAGTAAATTGTAGTGCACTAAAAGCTGCATTCTGATTTCTGAGTAGCATTGTTTCACGTTCAGGCTATTGAACAAGGTGCAGGACAATCTCTTGTGAGTATTACTGAATATGTAGATTGCCTTGTGTCTACAGCATAAGTAGTTCAGCTATTTATACAAACTCATGATCCTGTGCAAACGTGTTTAGTTGAACCAAGGTAACGAGCTTCTAAAATGTTTCTTCTGTTCTATAATATCCTGAATGCTTCGCAGTCTAACCGATGTAATGAAAATGAGAATCAATTTACCTTCAATGTGGAAGTTTTGCTTCTGCCCCCAAACAAATGACTGGTGATCTCTTTTAATAACTCAGCAGCCTGAAGATTGAACTATCGCATCAGGGTGGCAGCAACAGAGAAGTACAAGTACAGATAATTCTTTTGACATTTGAAGAACCTCCTTTGTTAATGGGAACATAAATATTATCCTGTTTGTGGATTGTTAAATCAGGAGCCTCTTTCCCAGGACCCTCAATGCTAGCGCTCACTTGATATTTCGAGTTCTCAGACAGACCCTTGGGACTGGGAATGACTTGCTTCCACTCTGTATCTGTAAGATATGAGATGACTGGTGAGGCTAATGTGGGAACTGCAGATCTCTCCATAGATGTGGCAGAACCTGACTCATGGGATGGTACAGCTTGGAAATTTGGGAGATTGTGCACTTCTCATGAAGGATTTCTGAGTTTTTCTAATGCATGGGATAGAGTTTTGCTGTGTTGCCCCAAATTCTCCTCCACTTCGAGTAATCTGAGGCCAAGAACTTTCAGGAGTCAATAGGAATATTGCATTTGTTTTCAGAGGCTTTGAGCATGTCTTTGAATCTCTTCCACTGTCCATGTCTTGAAGGTGTAGAATGTAAGTCACATTCTTGTACATGCCTCACTGACTGAGTCGACAAGTGTGAGAATCTTGGCCTTCAGATGAATATAAATATCATGATATTTGCACTCTGAAAATTGACCTTTGATATTTGGGTGACCTTAGTTCTGACGTATAACTGCTGCAGTGCAGGCTGATTTATGATGTAACAGCTTTGTAGGCATTAATATCTGGCCACCATTTTCTGATGTGAAACTCTGGCTTACTTTAGAAGACCATGGACAGTCAACATTTTGGGTTGGGACTCTTCACTTGGACTGACTCCAGACTGTCTATTTCCTTCCATAAATGCTGCCCGACCGAAAACTTCCTCTGGTGCCTTTGTGTGTTGCTCCAGATTTCCACCTCTTGTGTCCCTCCTGGCTGACATTGTTTGCTTGGGTTCAACTTTGAATGAGCATGTGTTGAGAATGCTTCAAGCCCACAGAAATAGATAACGGAAGGTTCTCAAGCTATTGATTCTGGAAAATGTTTAAACTTTCACTAGTGAAAATTAAGTACTAATGATAGTTGTTTCCATAGAACAGGAGTTCCCAATCTTTTTTATGCCATGGACCAATATCATTAAGCAAGGGGTCTGTGGACACCAGGTTGGGAAACCCTGCCATAGAAACATGCCCTTTGGGTAATTTACTTAATCATCATGTAGGATCCAACTCTTTGTTAATGCTCTTAACCTATATTAACCCCAAGGTCTATCTAACATTTTTGGACCATACAGCCTGCAATAAACTGTGGCCTTGATTCTGTAGCTCAACAACTAAGCAGAGCAGTCCTGTGTCCAGATCTCCAGATGATTAAGCAGCATTTTTTCCAGCTCTGATAAATATTGCAATGGAGCCAGATCTGGAACACAGACATGAGTGGCAGAGGCTTTTGACTCATCACTGCGAGTGAGTATCGTAACCCAAAGGAACTGAGCTCACTTGCAGAACCTCTCTTTGGCACTACTGGTGACAGCCAACATCTAGCTCCCAACAATGCACTAATACTAAAAGAAGATTAAAAGCTGTAGATATTGATATAGTTTGAAAACGTTACTAATACTTACTAAAATTTAAAATGGCTTCATTTTAAAGCACATTAAGCTACTGTTAATTAATAAGAAGAACACTATGTAGTGAAATGAAAAGCAAGACTTACTTTCATAATGAAGTCTGGTGATCTCTTTAAATGAACGATGCCACACTGGCAGGGGAAGCTTATAGTCCAGGCATGATTTGTTTCAGACCCACTGGCTCAGTAAGTTACAGATCTCCTCTTTACTCTGTGGAGAGTTCAGGGCTGGAGTCAACAGTATGATAAGTGCAGGAAGTGTTACTTTTTGATCATAAAATGAAGAACAGGTTTGGCATTCATTGCCTGGCAATAACAAATGAACCAAATCAAGGGCACACCTGAATCTTCTACTTTCAAGTGAATGCAAATATCACCAACTGCCATCTCAGGACTGATCCATGTTCAAGTTCTAAATGAACATTTTAAACCACTCTATTTACAACTGAATCATGAAGACCAGAGCAAATTATGATCTTGACCTCCCAAGTCAGACTATAAATTAAACGACTTCCTTGACAGTTCCATTCCACTTCCTCACCTGAAGTTTTTGCGCACTAAGTCACCATCAGCACTCAAATCCCTGAAAATCAATGAAGTTAAATGCCGAGAGTGAGAAAACTGAATTCTGATCAGGAAACCTCATGAATTTTCTGCTCCAAAACCAAATAAGAGCAATAAAATTCTATAAAAATATACAATAAAACAATGTAGGTGGACCCAGCTTTTACAGGAAACTCTAAGTTCAGGTTACACAGTAAAGACATTTTACTTACTTGACAAATCTCCTGAATGCCACAAGGACTTGCTTCTGATTTATTTTCAGCTTATTGCACAATTTTAAGTTGCATCAGGATATTTTCACAGATACTTTAACCTCCTGTTCATTATTTAATTATTTAAATGTCTGGTTGACGTTCTTCCATTTTGATTTGAAATAGATAGACTACTTCAATTCAGATTAATTTGGATGGGTCTTAATGGGATATCTATTATAATTTAAAGGCAAATTAAAATACTGACAACACAACAAAAGTAGCTACTGAACAATAGGGGTCTTTTGAGATGAGAATATGTGTGTGAGAATTGCCCCATCCAACCAGTTCTTCCAGTTCTTAGCATAACAAACCTTCACTTTTTTAAACTGTACTCTGCAGTAACTTTGTCTCTTAAGTGTAGAATATTCATTCAGTTTTGTTCATTTAGTTGCCTTTGACTCTGATTACTTCTCCCAGGCAGATAAACTGACTCATGATCTACTGAGTTTGCATCATAAGATTTTTTGCTTCTCCCACTCCATTAGCTAAAGTTCAAAAATTACTCAGTTACAGAACTAGTCATCATTAGCCAATGAGAAGCAATGATGCCAATTCCAAGTGGTGACATCAACAGCAGATTACAAATGAGCCTCTTGCCTCCAAATGCTGCAAACTCCATTCTTGTACTTAAAAATAGATTTTCTTCTTTCTTAGCATTGAACCCTGAGTTAAAGAATCCACTGCTATGAGGCGCAAGTAACCACGTAGTTTGGTGCTTTGTTAAATGCATATAGTGTATGCAATAATATAAATTGATGCCAAGAATTGAGGAGGCATTCAAATCACTGATAATATTCTCCCAAAAGTAATTAGACAGCATACAAAATATGATATAGGTCGTAACTAAAAACCATTTGCAAAGTTCAAAAGATTTGAAACAGTGCCACTGTGTATTCATTCTTAGCACTTAAGCACAAACTTGTCCCAGGTTGAGAATGTAAAATATTTCCCTATAATTCCTTAATATTGAATAATATCTTTAAACACTTCTTTCTTAATTTGCAAATTTACTTAAGTTTTGCAAAATATTATATATTATGTGTATTCATGACCACATTGGGAAGTATTTTATTGTTTCTTCTTTATGAAAATATTGCATATTGAATTTTGCAAAACATATTTTCAGAGTGTTTATATTCTTGTATATGACATACGAAGTGAATGAACAGCTCTCTGTATAGTACCTTAGAATCAATTTGTAATTACATCTGACTGACTGCAATGGAGTGATAGAGGTTGGGGAGAGTGCCTGAGCAAATCTTGTTGATTTGGGATTATGAGAAAAACAGAAATACCAACCAAGTCTGGCGACATCAGAACTCAGATCAGTTAATCAAACATGTGTTAACTTGCAGAGATGAGAAAGGATTAGAGCGAACAAAAGGAGCCTCTGCCATGGGATAAAGACCAAAAGAGATTGAGTGCGGTTTCTATTGTCTCCAATCTCTCACAGACATTCCCTTTAAATTTTCCTGTCCTCCCCGCTTCTCTGCAAACTAAAACATGTTTGATTACTAACTTTGCTTGGTTCTGGTGCCCCACAGCTGCTGCTGCCAACCAATTCTAACATTCTTTCTTTTTATTTTAGATTTCAAACACCTGTGGTTTTATGCTTTATGATTTGTGGAGTTTGAGAATTGTTAGACTTTTGAATTTTGAGGAAATGTCCTGAATCCTGGTGATCATGTTGTTTGGGACACATTCTCTTAATACTCAATTAGAGTCTGATGAGGGCTAATTTTGAACAGAGTTGATGCATTGAAAGAATACATCTTGATTGGTTGATATCTGATATTTCCCTGGTTAGTGTGATACTCCACCTTGAAAAGAGGGAAGCTTTTTTTACGTCTAACTACAAGACCTGTACTGATCCACTTCATCAAATAGATTGCACTTCTTTGAACAGATGTTATTGAGAAATATACCTGACATAATCAGTATATATACCTGAAATATAATCACTATGTACTAGCTATTTACTATACTATGTAATCACTCCTATGTACTGAATATTACTATGTATTATTTTACTAGAGACATCTTACTATGTATTGTTTTACTAGATACCTTGAATTCTCTTAGATACATACTATGGCAGTTAAAGAACATCTGTTTATCTTTAGCAGCACTAATTAGCTGAAATGTACCCCATATATTATACAACAGAATGGCTTATGAAGAGATAACGGTGGCAGATAGGATAGTATGAACAGGAACTGTAATGTGAGGGAGGTTAAGGGAGGCTGACTGAGAAACAACCGTGGCCAGAAATGAGGCCCAAGATGTGAACTGGAAAGAAATACTGGTGACGCACCGAGAGCTAGGCAAGAGCGATTGATTAGTTAATGTATAGATGATATGCAACTAAAAATTGATTGTGTATGCTGATAAAACCGAAATATAATTGAGATAAGAAATTACTATAAAAAATGCTGTACACTGGAGCTCGGTGGGCTTTTGGTGACAAGTTCATTGATTGCCTCAGCCTTTGTTTGCAAATAAAGGTTTAAACTTCTCGAGGAATTGTCTGCATCTTCTGGTCATTTCAAGTAACCACGACAATGTCTCCTTGTTTCATTAAACCAAGTCGTTCAGGGTACTGAAACTCGTCAACTTCACAGTGATACCCTATACTAACTCACCAATCTTAATCCCTGCAAACAATTTGGCACAAAGGTTGAATATTAATAGCTACTACGTGTTGAAACTCTCAAGTACAGCACCAGATTCAGACCACAGAATTTGCCCTCAAAGAAAGATAATCTTTCCCCAAATGGAACTATTATTTTTAAATATAAATACCCATGGATCCTACAAGGGTTCCAAGAATTGTCCTTACACCAAAATTGCCCTAAATCAGAAATGTTGTCTGGGATCTCAAGCATTGCACTGGTAAGTTAATTAGTTAATTAATTACAGATCTAGCTGAACCTCAGAATATCAGACCAGAGAGATTCTGGTGTAGTACATGAAAATGGCTCAACAATTTATGGATATTACATTACTGAGAATGTGGTTAATGCTGTGAAACAGAGTTCCTCTTTTCACATATATTAGGATATTGCAAATGTGTTTTGGGGTTTTTTATATGGCATATTATCACTGAACTCATAAGCACTTTTTAAAAGGACATATTCATGGTAGATATAACAAAAAGTTCTTCTGTACGCATATGTTAAAGAGGTTGTTCTCCAGAGAAACCAGGTGATCTTGCCTCTTTAATAGCCAAACACCGAAGTTTTAATCTGCTGCTTATCTGTGACTGAGAATTAATGTAATAAATATTTTAAAGTTACCAATAGATGACAGAATAGCATCGCACCTAAGTGTGCACACTGTAGATCAGAAACTGGACTAATCACCCAAATGCAAGGGTTCAAATCCCACCACAGCAATTGATTTTTTTTAAAATTATGTTTAATTTAAATCAATAAATAAGTATGAGTAGCCTGCAGACAAAACAGTGATAAAGAATAGTTTGTACAGTGAGCAAAGGCACAGACTACTTAGGAGTCTGGTCGTCAATTTGATGGGAAAGTCCACATGAATGGACTGGTGATATGGGCAATGAAATGCTTGCAAAAATAGGCCTGCCAGAGAGCCAGCAAGGTCAAATCCAGTTCTATAAACAGGGCTTTTGCCAAAGCCTGGCCCCTATCCTTTCCAGATGGAAGTGCTGGCGTGTCTTATCAGCATAGTAGTGAGAGTCAATCATTTTGCAGCATTAATGGGTTGTTGTGGCATTTCCCTTTGCAAGTACAAGGTCAGAAATCTGTCATGGCATCCAGAAACCTTAGTCTATGGTTATCATTACTGTGAAAAATGGAAACTATTTTAGAAAAGAATTTTCCATATGTCTCAGCAGTCTCTCTTCTGAGAGTTAGACACTTCGGTCTGCTGAAGTACTGGCTGAGGGGTAAAAGTGGAAATGCTAGAAACACTCAAGATGTCAGGCAAAATCACTTGAAAGATAGACAAAGGCTAGCATTTGTAAGGGTGAGCCTTTGACTCCATGCTGTCCGACCTGCTAAATATTTCCAGCATTTACAATTTTTTTCTGTGCGATGCTCAATATTTTCATTTCCTGGCCCAAGGGAAAGGCAATGCTATTTTGAGGCCTCAGTGGGATTGTGTAGACATGTAAGAGAGTAAAGTTTGCAGATAATAGGAAAGGAACAAGGGCGTGGTACTGGTGGTGTACCTCTACCAGGAACCAGCCAGTGTATTGCAATGGTTCCATGATTCCATTGGTACCAATTTGGTCTCCTTTCTTGGACTCCTGAACACATCCTCCATGCATGCTGCATGTCCTGTTGAATTCCTCCACTGCCTTTATTCTACCATTGTTTACTCTGCTGCTGACCAGCCAACTGAGTTGCTGAGATGTTAGCTCAGAGGGTTTGAAGCCAATTTCATGACCTGTTGTACGGCTTGAGGGTACTCAAAGAGGAATGGGCATGGAACAAAGGGAACTTAAGTTTCTGCAATGTTTCATGTGGTTTGCTTCAGAAATACAAACTTGAAGGTTGATTTCCTTTGGCTTTTATTTAAAGGTGTGATCAAGCAGTTACTGGAAAGGGAGATTGCACACTGTCTCTAGCACTTTCTCTTATTGTTTCAGATTCTCAGCATCCAGCTTTTAGCTGAAAACCAGTGACTTAGACCAGTGTACTTCTCAAACCTTAACCCTCAACCAAACGTATTCCAATATTTTCTGTGTATATTTCTCACTGCTATTTCTGCAGTTTGAGCATGTGCACCACTTTTGACTTTAATCTTGCATCAATATAAAACAATTATTAGGCTGCACTTGGACTATAGTGTGCTCTATCCCAGGAAGGGTTTAGAAAGAGTACAGAAGAAGTTTTCTGGGATGCTGCCTGGATTCATGGTTATGACCTTCGAGAAGACATTGAACAAACTTGGTTCGTTTTCTCTGGGTGTCAGAGGCTGAGAGAGATCTCACAGAATTAAAAAAAAATTATGAGAGGTATAGATAAGGCAGACAATCAGAATCCTTTTTTCCTCCAGGGTAGAAATTACAAATTGTAGAGGACTTGGGTTTAAGGTAATGGAGGAAGTTCAATGGAGATGTGCAGGACAAGTGTTTTACACAGGGAGTGCTAAGTATCTGGTGGCAGTAGTGAAACAAGATATGATAGTGGCATTTAAGAGGCTTTGAGATAAATACATGAATATGCAGGGAATGGAGGGATATGGATTTTGTGCAGTTTAAGAGATGTAGTTTAATTTAACATTGTGTTTGGCACGGACATCATAGGCAGAAGGTCCTTGTCCTGTGGTGTGATGTATTGTGTTCTATGTAAGTGCTTGGAGACATCATGACAACTCACCATGCTATGGCATGCAACAAACTAATTCTAGTGGCAGAAGAGAGCAGGGTCTGTGTGATGGGGAGCTCTAATGATGATGGCTGCTTCCCTATGACTGCATTTTATGCAGATGTGCTCAATGGTTGGGAGGGTTTGACCCATGATGTACTGGGCCGAACACACTACCTTTTTTCGGATTTTCCATTCAAAGGCATTGTTGCTTCCATACCAAGCCGTGATGTTGCCAGTCAATATACTCTCCACTACACATCTATAGAAGTTTGGCAAACTTTTAGATGTCATGCCGAATCTTCGCAGGCTCCTAAGGAAGTAGAGGCGATGCCGTGCTTTCTTTTGCAATTGCACTTACTTGCTGGGTCCAGGACAGTTAAATATACTTCACAATATTTTTATTTGCAATTACTTGTCATTTTTATAGTAATATTATATTACAAATGCATTTTAGTTCCTCCCACCTGACAAGTACAGTCATTTCTTGAATTTAGACTTATTTTGTTTGCCTGTAATTTGATGCCGTAAGATGAAAGACATCAAAACACTGTTTTAATCTTACATAATATTTCACTTAAAGGATGTAAATATCCAATGCCTGCAAAATGGTTTGCACCTACTTATTTTGATTGATTGCACTTACTGTTCAAGGTGAATTGGATCCCCCTCAAAAAGAGAACAAAATTGGCTAAAATCCAGTTTGAAATAATGATTGGGTGTGAAATTAATACCAGAACAGCACTATTTTTTATTAGTATCATGACTGATATTTAGTTCGAGCAACTCAAAAGATATTTTCCTTTTATATTTTCAGTATGATACAGTTACATGATAATCACTATTATTTTTAAGTTTCTACTTTAAAATATGTGCTTTGATTTGAAGTTCAACTTGTATAATTGTTTCTGGTATTAATAAATTAGACCAATTATTGAAAATACAGAAGTTACAATCAATAAGTAAAATGTTATATTCATTGGCATTTTTTTTTTGTTTGATAGAGCTTTCACTGTTAATGTCAAAATTCGGAGTGTTGACGAGAATGGGACTGAAATTTGATGTCATCATCTTCATTTTCTGCTTGTACCTGATCAGTCAGACAACAGGTAAATTATGATATCCAGCTTGGGGAGAGTTGGCGATTTGTGATGTAATTGAGTTCTTACAGAGGTGTGATTTCATTTCTTCCCTGGTGCTATTTTTCCAACTTTTTTGATTAATTTCATTGCATACATTTCAAAACACTAGTCAGTTCAATTTGACAATGTGCAATTCAAGTTGCTTTGACTGTAACTTGGAACCTGGACAGCAAGATGGTGCTGTGGATAGTGTTGCTGCCTTAAGAGTCCTCCAATTTACTCACAGTTTACCCTGACCTTTGATGCCATCCGTGCAGTCTCTAAACCTCCCCTATGACAACATGTGTGTTTTCCCTTGGAATTCTGGCAGTTATAAAGTTAATTGGCAACTGTAAATTATCCCCAGATAGTTTAGTTAAGATGGTAGGAGAAAGAGCACCTTGCAGAGAAATGCAATTGACGGGATTGACCGAAGGATGCACAGACCAGATTGGCCAAATGGTCTTCCTCGGTGTCACGAGACAATATGAAGATATGTTCTTGAAATTCCTTAATCTATTGTATAGTGTTCATCTGGCTGATTTTGGGTGAGAGCTGCAAGGGAAATTAGCAGAACCTATCAACCTACAATATTCTGGGTTGTGTATATGCATGAAGTGTTCTAGGAAAGGCAGATGAGTTCAGGGCATAGATAAGTACCTGGAATTATGATGTTGTAGCCATTAATGACATTGGTTGCAGGAGAGGCAGGACTGGCAGCTCAATATTCCAGGGATCCGTTGTTTTAGGTGCGATAGAATGGGAAGGATTAATGGAGGGATTGGCGTTACCAGACAGGGAAAATGTCCTTAATCAGTACATAGAAGTCCCAGTGGGAGAGTGTGCAAAACTTGATCTCCTATCCAAAAGGATCTTGGTAATTGTAGGGATGACTTGCAGTGGACTGAAAAGCTTGAGAATGTTGCTATTAAGAAAGAGGATGTGCTGCAGCTTTTGGAAAGCATCAAGTTGGATAAGTCACTGGGACCAGACGGGATGTACCCCAGGCTACTGTGGGAAGTAAGGGAGGAGATTGCTGAGCCTCTGGCAATGATCTTTGCATCATCAATGAGGGCAGGAGAGGTTCCAGAGGATTAGAGGGTTGCAGATGTTTTTCTCTTATTCAAGAAATGGAGTAGGGATAGCCCAGGAAATTATAGGCCAGCGAGTCTTACTTCAGTGGTTGGTAAGTTGATGGAAAAGATCCTGAGAGGCAGGATTTATGAACATTTGGAGAGGCATAATATGATTAGGAATAGTCAGCATGGCTCTGTCAAAGGCAGGTTGTGCCTTATGATCCTGATTGAATTTTTTGAGGTTGTGACTAAGCACATTGATGAAGGGAGAGCAGTAGATGTAGTGTATATGGATTTCAGCAAGGCGTTTGATAAGGTACCCCATGTGGTGAACTACATATACCTGTCTGGACACCGCCCCCCCCCCCCCTGCTGACTGCTCCTGTGGCTCCTCCCACAGACCCTGGTATAAAGGCAATTGAGGCCTGAGCCCGGCCCTCAGTCTCCAGGATGTAGTATGGTGGTCAACTACTGCTTGTTCTTTCTTCCAGTCAATAAAAGCCGATATCTCGCCTCACGTCTTGGAGAGTTATTGATGGTGCATCACCCCATGCAAGGCTTATTGAGAAAGTGAGGAGGCATGGGATCCATGAGGACCTTGCTTTGAGGATCCAGAACTGGCTTGCCCACAGAAGGCAAAGAGTGGTTGTAGACGGGTCATATTCTGCATGGAGGTTGGTGACCAGTAGAGTGCCTCAGGGATCTGTTCTGTGACCCCTACTCTTCATGATTTTTATAAACAACCTGGATGAGGAAGTGGAGGGATGGGTTAGTAAATTTGCTGATGATACAAAGGTTGGGGGTGTTGTGGATAGTGTGGAGGGCTGTCAGAGGTTACAATGGGACACTGATAGGATGCAAAACTGGGCTGAGAAGTGGCAGATGGAGTTCAACCCAGATAAATGTGAGGTGGTTCATTTTGGTAGGTCAAATATGATGGCAGAATATAGTGTTAATGGTAAGACTCTTGGCAGTGTGGAGGATCAGAGAAATCTTGGGGACAGAGTCCATAGGATACTCAAAGCTGCTGTGCAGGTTGACTCTGTGGTTATGAAAGCATATTGTGCATTGGCCTTCATCAATCGTGTGATTGAGTTTAAGAGCCGAGAGGTAATGTTGCAGCTATATAGGGCCCTGGTCAGACCCCACTTGGAGTCCTGTGCTCAATTCTGGTTGCCTCACTATAGGAAGGACGTGGAAACCACAGAAAGGGTGAAAAGGAGATTTTCAAGGATGTTGCCTGGACTGGGGAGCATGACTTATGAGAATAGGTTGAGAACTCTGCCTTTTCTCCTTGGAGCAACGGAGAATGAGAGGTGACTTGATAGAGGCGTATAAGATGATGAGAGGCATTAATCGTGTGGATAGTCAGAGGCTTTTTCCCAGGGCTGAAATGGCTGCCACAAGAGGACATAATTTTAAGGTGCTTGGAAGTAGGTACAGAGGAGATGTCAGGGGTAAGTTTTTTACGTTGAGAGTGATGAGTGCGTGGAATGGGCTGCTGGCGGTGGTGGTGGAGGCGGAAATGGTAGGGTCTTCTAAGAGACTCCTGGATGGGTACATGCTGCTTAGAAAAATAGAGGGCTATGGGTAAAGCCTCGGTAGTTCTGAGGTAGGGAGATGTTTGGCACAGCTTTGTGGGCCAAAGGGCCTGTATTGTGCTGTAGGTTTTCTATGTTTTTATTAGGGAATGAGACAGGGTTGGTGACAGAGGTTTGGGTAGGGGAACAGGTTGCATCTAGTGATGATAATGCCAATAGTTTTCAAGTAAATATGTTAAAGGATAAGTCTAATCTACGGGTTGAAATTCTAAATTGAAGAAAGGCCAATTTTGATGGTATCAGAAAGGATCTGGCAACTGTTTATTGGGACAGGCTGTTTTCTGGCAAAGGTGTACTTGGTAAGTGGGAGTCCTTCAAAAGTGAAACTTTTAGAATAAAAGGCAGAGATCACAGGTTTAGAGAACCTTGGTTTTCAAGAAATATTGAGCGCCTGGTTAAGATAAGTTGGGAGATGCATAGCAGATATAGTAACAAATGAAGTACTTATGGAATATAAAAAAGGAAGAGAAAGAAATCAGGAGGGTTAAAAGAAGATATGAGTTGCTCCAGCAGACAAAGTGAAGCAAGGTCCTAAGGGATTCTACAGATATGTTAAGAGCAAAAGGATTGAAAGGAACAAGATTGGTCCTCTGAAAGACCAGGATAGTAATCAAGGGAGATGGGGGAGATCTTAAATGGAATTCTTTGCATCGGTATTTACTCAGGAAACAGACACAGAGTCTATAGAGTGAGGTAAATCAGCAGTGAGGTCATGGACCCTATACAGATTACAGAGGAGGAGGTGTTTACTGTCTTGAGGCAAATTGGGGTGGATAAATCCCTGGAGCCTGACAAGGTGTTCTCTCAGACCCTGTGGAAGGCTTGTGCAGAAATTGCAAGGGAACCTAGCAGAGGTATTTAAATCATCCTGAGCAACAGCTGAGGTACCGGATGATAGGAGGATAGCTAATGTTCAAGGAATCAATGTGTGTTTATTATCAAAGAATGTCTGCAGTATACAAGCCTAAGATGTTTCATCCCACAGACAGCCAAGAAACAAAGAAACACCTTGGAAAGAAAACATCAAAAATCCAACGCGCAAAAAAAAACAAATTGCGCAAATGGCAAAAAAAAAGTGAAAAACACACAGAATATAAAACATCAATGAAACTGTTCAGGAATGTCCAGTTTAGCTCAGTCTGGTTCAATTTAGCGCTGTGTCGTTGATTGACTGCAGCCCGCAGAGCCAGTCTGCTTCGATCAAAGTCGCGCAAAATAGCAACTAAGAAGGAGTAACCAGGAACCAGAGACATATACAACACGAACTGCAGGATCCAATCCACAAACCGCGTTGATTAAACCTTGCCCAAGGCTCTGGCAACGTCGAGCGAGAGGGAGAGGGAGACCGGCGAAATGCATGCACCTTCCTCCAGCAGCAATGAATGAGAGGGAGAGAGAGAGACCAGGCAGATGGCGCTGAGCACCGACTCACTTTCCACTCTTGTCCTTGTGGATTCCAATCTTGTTCAAAGCTTCAGTCAGGAAAATGGAATCAATTATGGGCTCATGCCCTGTCTCCTGGCTGTTGTTCTGCTATTTAAAAAAGGCTCTGAAAATAAACCAGGATATTATAGGCTGGTGAGCCTGACATCAACAGTGAGAAAGTTATTGGAAGGTATTCTAAGCTTCGGAAGGAAGTTGCCAGGAAAGTTGATGAAGGCAAAGCAAGGATGTTGTCTATATGGACTTCAGCAAGGCATTTGACAAGGTCCCACATGGGAGGTTGGTCAAATAGGTTCAGTCACTTGGCGCTCAAGATGAGGTAGTAAATTGGATTAGACAATGGCTTTGTAGGAGAAGTCAAAGAGTGGTAGTAGATGGTTGCCTCTGTACTGGAGGCCTGTGACTAGTGATGTGGCCACAGGGATTGGTGCTGGGTCCGTTGTTTGTCACCTATATCAATGATCCGGATGATAATGTGGTTAACTGGATCAGCAAATTTGTGGATGTCCCCAAGATTAGGGGTGCAGTGGACAGCGAGGAAGACTATCAGGGCTTTTAGTGACATCTGAACCAGCTGGAATAATGAGCTGAAAAGTGGCAGATGGAATTTAATTCAGACAAGTGTGAGGTGTCACACTTTGGGAGGACCAGCCAAGGTAGGTCTTACACAGTGATCATTAGGGCACTGTGGAGTGCCGAAGAACAAAAGGATCTGGGAATACAGGTTCAAATGTTCATGGAAAATAGTGTTACAGGTAGGTAGAGCCATAAATAAAACTTTTTTGGCACATTAGCCTTCATAAATCAGATTAATGAGTACAGGAGTTGAGATGTTATATTGAAATTGTATGTAACATTGGTGAGGTATAATTTGGAGTATTATGTGCAGTTTTGGTCACCGACCTACAGGAAGATGTAAATAAGGTTGAAAGCGGACAAAAAAAATTTAGAAGGACATTGCCGGGACTGGAGGACCTGAGTTATGAGGAAAGATTGAATAGGTTAGCTCTTTATTCCTTGCAACATAGAAGATTGAGGGTAGATTTGATAGGAGATATATAAAATTATGTAGAGTATAGAAGGGATAAATGCAAGCAAGCTTTTTCCACTGAGGTTGAGTAGGACTGCAATTAGAGGACATGGGTTAAGGGTGAAAGGTGAGATGTTTAAGGGGATCATGGGGGCAACTTCTTCTATCAGAATGTGGAATGAGCTGCCAGCACAAGTGGTGCATGCAGCTCAATTTTGTTTGAGAGGAATTTGGACAGGTATACAGATGGCAGGGGTATGGAGGGCTATGGTCCCGGTGCAGGTCGAAGGGAGAAGGCATTTTAAATGGTTTTGCACGGACTAGATGGGCCCAAGGGCCTGTTTCTGTGCAGTACTTTTCTATGACATATCCTCCATACATTTGTTTCTGCATAGTGTGGGATTTTACTTTTGATTTTATATAAATAAAGGCAATGATTTTAGTTCAGGCTCTTTAGCAAATCGGTAGACACTAAAACTGACCTGGGTTTAATTCAAAATCCCTGAACAGTCTTCCTTTGGTTTGAGAATATCTATTTTGACTGTATTAGAGGTTATTATTGACATCAGTTTCTGGTGCTAAAATACAGCTAACTGGAGTAATACACCAACTTTGACCCGTGTCTTCATCTAGTCTGTTATCATCCATCAAACTGTCATGGAGCACTGACTTTGTTACTTACCCTATAGATTAGAAGATTAAAGAACCTCGGAATCTTTTCAACATGTATCTATGCAGACATGTTTATGTATTACAAATAAATCAATGAACAACAGTGCATGAATAGCAATTTTTTCCCGACATTACTAACATTCATATCTTGTTTGACATTCACAGTGGCTTCTCAAAGAAGTGGTAAAGACTCAAAAAAGGTAACGTAATTCACTCAAATTTTCAGGCAGTGAATATGAATGAAGAAGAGCGGGTCTTTCAGCATAATGCATTCCAGTTGCTATTTCCCTGGAGCTGCTTGCTTTGATCTTACTTCTATAGCAACAAGCTCATGGAGTTCTGTTATTATGGACGTCTCAATAAAAATAACTCACTTGATTGTCAACAGTACTGAAACCTTTCAGTCACGTTTCTTTAGCAAGCAGAATTGAGAAAGATTCCTTTTGCAATTCTCTACATTGACATCTGGCTTGTGACAACAACATACATTGCATGAGTACTGCATTTCCAATTAGAGATCCACCATTCCTGGATGAGACCACTGAAACATACATTTGCACGCCACTGCATTTGTCAACGTGGAGCGGACAGTGAGTGCATAAATCTGGTGGGAGCAAAAGATGTTGGGAATGGTGAGCGGTGGAGCTGGTGTGTGTGGGGGGGGGGGGGGGCGCAGGTGGCAGAGAAGGAGCACCAGAGCTGGGGTTTGGCACAGGTGCAGACACGCCCAGCCCTGAGACACCAGGCAAGGTCATTTGATTCCAGACAGTTGGTTTATTGATCACTACTGAATGTCTCTCTGGTGCTTCCAACTCCTCCCCTCTCCCTGCCCTTTACCTACTTTCAGTCCATAACAGACATCCATATTAGAATCAGGTTTATCATCACTCACATATATCATGCAATTTGTTTCTTTTTGCAGCAGCAGTACAGTGTAATACATAAGATTACTTCAGTAATATACAAAGTCTTAAGCTCCTTAGCTACATATACTGTATGTGTCTAAGACTTTTGCACAGTACTGTATATTACCTTCAATGTGACAAGAAACCCTGTGGATCTTCACAGAGATAATATGAATAGAAATCTGGCAATTGAGCCACCTAGTTTTGTGAGTCAAAAGATTGATAAAGGAAACCAGGTTCAAGAATCACCTTCATGAAGGAAAGTAGTGTTGAGTTTAGAGAGGTTTTGGGAACTACCTCCGGAGTCTGGGGCCTTGGTACCTGAAAACTTCGCTGTTTATGGTTGGGTAATTTAGAGCTGAGAATTGGACAAGTGCAGATACCTTGAGGAATATGTGGCAGCAGTGATTATAAGGGTAAGAAGAAATAAGACAAAATAAATTATAAAACATTAGTGGGAAATTTAAAATCGATGCATTCTTAAACAAGAGTCTATGTATGTCAAAAATGCAAGGGAATTGCAACTGAATGGAAATTGGTATGGGTAAGGGTAAGGGTGAAGATGATTTCCATCTCCCTTCTCTTTACACCTGCTGAAGAGCCTGACAATTTGTTTACTAACTCTCTTGAGACCTTACAATGTTATTATTCTTTATCTATGAACTTGAATGGCGTTCACACCTTTCTCTCTGATTCTGATCTCACCTGCCATTCAATCACAAAAAATGACAGTTCAAGTCACTGGGTAATGAAACCTAAAATAGGGGCATCAGTTGATATAGCCTTGCCTAGATTCAAAGGCACATTATACAGGTAAAGCACCCGATTGATGTATTACTGTATGTAATAGATTATGGGTTAATCCAGAAGCTTTCTACCTGATATCTTAACAACATATCTGGTGTTTTGTTCATCTCTTAATTCTTTAGGAGATCTCAAGTTAATTACATTTTCAACAATGTTAAGTTAATACTACAGCAATTTTAATTCATACTGCAGTTTTAACATTAGGAAATATCCACAGATCATCACAGAATTGGACACTAAACCAAAAATGGATATATTAGTTAACATGAAAAACTAAGACAAATAAGTAAAGCTTAAGGAGGCTTTAAAAACTGTTGAAAGTATAATGAAATAGAAATTGGTTATGGGATTCAAGATGGTGAAGAAAAGACATGTTGAAGTGAATAGAAGAGTACAGCAATATTATTTATGTTGAGTGAAGGATTATAGAATATTTGTTTGATAGTTGAGCCAGGATTAACATTTACAAAGATTTCAGCATCAAATCGGTTCATATAGGATGGAGATGGGTGATATTATGGAGGTAGAAGTAGGCAACTTTTGTGGTCAGGAACATATGGGGTCAGAAGACCAGCTCAGAAATGTAGGAATGTGTATCATTGTGAAGAGGCTGTTTCCGCTTGAGATGGTGGCTATAATGCAAAGGATGTTGTAGGATGGGTGAGGTGATTGCAATGAGACTGTCTCTCAATGTCACACGGCAAAAATAGGGTAATGGAAGGGTCTGGAATGGGGGAAGGAGAGGGAAAGATGGTGCCTTTGTTTCCCATTGTTCATTGCCCTGATGAATATTTCAGATTGAATATCGCTCTTGTAATGATTAAATCCTTCAAATGTATAATGTGTAACTAACGTAATAAAAGGCACTGCTTCCAGTTAACAGAACAATTCAAGGCTGTGGCAAGCACACTAAGGGTTAATTATTGATGACACCTGGAAACGCTGGTATTTTAACAGTTGCCTGTCAGACTGTGTTGATTATAATATAATGATTGCAGTTTTGTAACATTGAATAATTGCTTAGTAATTACAGTGCTCATAAAGCCAGGAAATCTGCCTGCAAGCCTAATAAGATAATAATAGCATGCAATTGAAATCACCAATAGATTTGTTAAAATGAGTATGACTTTTAGTATGAGAAAACATAGTTCAATAGGTAACTGATAACCATCACATTCCCTTTAAAGAAGTAATTATTTGCATGCCATGGATTCAGGCTACATTAAGAGCAAGGCATTCAGGTTACTCAGTATTGGACTTTAATAATTGTTATTCTGGAAAATGAATATTTTTTTACATTGAAAAATGCATTAAATGTTCATAAACAAGTCCCCTTGGTGAACAAGGCTAGTAAGTACACTTCCTTACTGAATGCAGACAAGGGGAAAATATTCCTACCTAAATGCAGAAAAATTCTTTTGAATGTTTTTAAAAATAGTCTCAGATTTCATTGTGCAGAATATTCTGAGAACTTACATATTTCAAGTAGGTACCTGGCTTAATTTCTACTCTGCACTGTTTGCTAAGCTACAGGAGTGGCTAATTACCCTTTTTAATGATTTCACAGTGTTAATAAGTCATGATTATGTTGTGGTTGAATATTTCACTGACACCTCAGCCTTGAAACTGATCTCTACAACTTGCTAAAGAAACTGTTGTGAAGCATATTAATGTTATATTAACTGAGTTTGCACATTTCTAGGCAAACACTTGCACAATCTTTGCAAATCCTGGTACTGGCCTTCTGACAACCAGTTTGTCTACTTCATATCAACATCCATGCAAAATCTAAAATTTGTTTCTGGCAAGACGTTCAACTACATAGATCTGAATCACAATATTGCTGCCCACTTGCAAAAAAAATACATTTTTAAAAACACCGAAGCCACAAGCCAGATGCTTTTTAAGGACTCAGCCACATTAATGTGCAGAGTTCGGGACACCTTCCTGCCTCAATGCTTAATGGCATCCCATGTATCACATTGCTATGTGCTTTCAGCATTTAATTGGCAGGTAGAGAGAGCTGTCTTCTCAAAATAGTGTTAACGTGTTAATATCAAAGGACAAGAAGAAAGAGACTCAAGCAGGATGGAACTATCCTAAATTTAAGTCGCAGAAATTACCAGAAGAAAGCTTGTGAAAGAACAAGTGGTCCCAGTTTCATCAGATTGGAAATAAATGCAAAACAAGTACAGGCAGAAGAGACAGCACTAAAAACCTCTCCACTTTTCCTCACAGCTCTGAGCTCAAGGAGTCCTATAAAGGTCCCATCACAATGCAGACCAGCTCCTTTCCTTCACTGAGGTTTTGGCAAGAAATGGGTGGCATGTTACAGGGAGGGTGGTGCCAGAGCTGGTAGGGGCGGGGGGTGTTCATGGAGGAGCTTGTGTAAGCTTCATAAGACCGGGACACAAAAAGGTAGTTTCTTTTTAATATAAAGCAGTAACTTACCAAGAAAGTCAAAGTTCAAAGTAAATTTATTTTCAAAGTAAATATATTCAACCATGTACGATGCTGAGATTCATTTTCTTGCGGGCATTTACAGTAAATACAAGAAAAACAGTAGAATCAATGAAAGACCACATCCAAGAGAATAGGCAAACAACCAAAGTGCAAAAGATAACAAACTGTCTAAATACAAAAAGAAAGAAAAAAGGAACAATAATACTCCACCTAATGGAGTGTAAAATGAATAACCAGAGCAAGAGATTAAGGAAAAAGCTAAGGAAATATAAGGTCCATACACAATGTGATCAATCTAACGAAACATTGTAGAATTTATAGATACGCTCAAAGAAAAGCTTGGTGTGTACAAAGCCAGACAAAATAGATACACAAAATTTGCCAGATGAAGAAAACAGAATTATCAGTTCAGAAACACTGAAAAAGGTTCATACAGGACATTGAAACTAAATTCGATGCACCAATATGTTACCAAGCCTAGCACAGAATAACCAACAAAGATAATGAACTTTTGGTCTGATAACTAATCAAGCAGGGCAACATGCAATTAAGAAGCATGTTGGATTATGGAGGAAAATGAATGCACTCACACAATTGAAGACAAGCAAACATCTGAAGTTACAATGGATATGCTAAAAATGGTTGTAAAAAATACCACAAGTGGTAAAGTATTGGCAGTGATAATATTCATAATTATTGGTATGAAAAATTTACTTGACTTCATCCATACATATTAACAGTTGTCTTAAAAATCCTAAAAAGGTGCTCAAAATTTCGATAGAAGATAAAATATACCTGTTACCTAAAGGAGAAATCAGAAATGACCCACCAAACTATTCTCCTATTATTTGTTTACAAACTATATGGACAATTGTAGCATCATGCATCTCACAACTAATCACCAGTCTCTTAAGTAACCAAAATATACTTACAGAAGAGCAGAAAGGATGCCGTAAGGATGTGAAAGGATGCACAGAACAACTGATAATAGATTCTGTACTTCTTACTCAGGCCCATTGGAAAAATAGAAACCTTTCACATTGTTATATTGTCTCCCAAAAGTCATTTGATTCTTTTGCATGCTCATTGTTAATAGAAAATATATATAAAGGATACCCAATATTTGTGAAATTCCTACAACATCTGATGAAACATTGATGTACTACATTCACCCTATCTATTACCAACAAGAGAAGAACTGCCACCATTATCAAAATAAGCTGAGGCATTTTCCAGGCTGACACTCTAAGCACTAGAAATGTGCTGAATTAAAAGAGGAAATTGAAAGACTATGGAACGTGAACAGGGTACACTGTACACTGTCCTGATAGTAATATCTACAACTGCTTTCATCCCAAAGTCACTACAAAATAGCATTAAACATCTAGGCCTGCACAGCAATATTTATCAAAGTACATATATTCAACTATATACAATGTTGAGATTCACTTTCTTGTGGGCATTTACAGTAAATACAAGAAACACAATAGAAACAATGAAAGACCATGCCCAAGAGAACAGGCAAACAACCAATGTGCAAAAGATAACAAACCATTCACATACAAATAGAAGGAAAAAAGGGATAATCTCCAGAAAACCATGGATGGCTCTGAATAACCTTTGGATGATTCAGAATGTTCTTAGCAATTGAGAAATGAGTGTGCTTGGATGTGCCCATACCTCTGGTTTTACCAGCTTGAGCTGAGAAAAAATAACAATGTAATAATAGTAAATAAATTAGCAATAAGTATCAAGAACATGAGATGAAGAGACCTTGAAAGTGAGTCTATAAGTTTGTGGGAACAGTTCAGTGATGGAGTGAGTCAAGTTGTTTCCTCTGGTTCAAGAGCCTGATGGCTGAGGGTAATAACTGTTCCTGAACATGGTGGTGTGAGTTCTGAGATTCCTGTACCTTCTTCCTGATGGAAGCAGCAAGAAGAAAGGATGCCCTGGAAGGTTGGAGTGGGGTGTCCTTGATGATGGATGCTGCTTTCCTGCAACAGTGCTCTGTATAGATGTTCTCAATGGGAGGGCTTTATCCATGATGACGTATCCACTGTATCCACTACTTTTTGCAGGCATTTCCGTGGTAAGGTATTCGGAGGTTTGGAGGCTGAATCTCTAAAAGCCTTAGTGCCTTCCATAAATACCAGCTCTCTTGGGACGCATGCAGTTTTGTCAAATGCTCATTACATGTGTGAATGCACACATTGCATAACGGATTCCCACTTTAGCAGAAGAACGAATCTTGACTTCTGCAGTGGAGTGGAGATCAGCAAAAAGTCATACATCCATCAGGGCAATCTGAACCTCAGTTGGTGAGTAGAAGCAATGCCCTGATTGCACACATTTGGAGCCTGAACTTAAGCCATCATGGGCTCATTCTGTGAAGTCTATGACAATGTGTGACCTTTAGTCAATGCAAAAGGTTCACTACTGACCTGCCCGGAGTACATGACACTGTCTCCAACAGTACAGGTTCACAGTCAGTTGTTGGAAAACATGCACCATCTCTCACATATCTCGGAAACAACAGAAGCAGATGATGAAATCCACTGCTGCCTTCAGTGCACCAGCAAAACCTTTTCTCAGTTGATGAAAAGACCATATGAAGACAAAGATCTCATACCTGGCACAAAATTAAGAGTGTACCAGACACCAGTAATCCCTATCCTGTCTGCTTTTAGAACTTGGACCTCCTGCAGTCAGTATTCCAAAGAATGGGAAAAGAACCGCTAATGCTGTTTCCATAAAATGCCCAAAATTCACTGGAAGGATAAGAAAATCACTGTTAGTCTCCCCTCCCAGGCTAACACTTCCATTGCTGAGGCTCCAGTTAATCAATTTGTTCTTTTGAGAAGGCCATAGTGTTTACATGCCCAGGCCTCTGAAGCAGGCCTTTTATTCTCCAGCTCAAACCAGGCATATCTGTAGGAAAACACTGAAGTGTTGAAATCCCCCTTGAAGAAATACAAATATCTCCACCGATTCCTCTGAACCCCTGGCTCATGAGCATTCATATTGGAAAAGGAAAATCCAGGAAACTCAAATCCATGCATAGTAAAATTAATGGAAGAAGGTTATCACTTCACTAACTGCTATACATCTGTCTGCACCTCCTGAAGTCTCGAGGTCCTGAAGTAGCCTCATTAGCCACTGCAGAATCCCCAAAGCTGGAACTAAGTCATCTTCAAATGTAAGGGATTGCCTAAAATGTAGATATCGGCAGAGGCATCCAGAAGGTTCCTGAGGCAAAGTGCTTGAGAGTGAAAATGACCCTGATGTTGACACTGAGAGCCATTTCTATCTGAAATTTGACCAGCAGGCTAATTGTATCATGAAGCGCCTCTTTAAGGAAATGAGGAAAGAAATTAATAATGTCGGAAACTTGACTCCTACTTCTCATTACTCCCAAAATGTTGCATCCACCCACTAATACTGTTCTAAAACTGGTAATAACAGGTTTCATGGTTTAATTTTGAGGCTTTTTGAAACAGTTGTTAGGTTCAATTTAGCACCAGAAAAAAAATCATGGGGATGAATGATTAGAGCTTAGCACATTAGGTTCATGGGGCCTGAAAACAGGCAAACAATTGTATCCAAGAATTGGCACATTTGGGAGTAAATAAAATGAGGGGGAAATATTAATGCATATTCAAAGAGCTAACTGCTAATTAAAAACAATACATGATGGGATGAACTTCCTCTGGGGAGTCTTGTGAGAAATCTGAAAACAATGAATATGTAGCAATGTAGCAAAATCTAAATGAAATGTTTTAGATAATATATTCTTGTATAGATTACAGTGAATATAAGACAAACCATATCATGATTATATGTTTTCTTCCTCTTCCAAAGACATTTGAAATTGTGCAATTTAACATTTTCTGCCTTCTAAATTCTAGAGATTAGACCAATGTCATGGATGGGAAAAGGATCTAAGGAACAACCTCAGTGCTCCAGGCAATATCACGGATTTTCTTGAAAGCCTTACAGAATCGATCAGCACTCTGAATCCAGGCTGCGTCAAATCATTCAGCCCTAATGTTAGTCTTTCCAATCTGAGGAAACTGTAAGTGTTGCAGGAATTTTTACGATGAAATGTTCTTGAATGCTTAATGATGCACAATTAAGGAAAAAGCATATTTTAATATGTTATCTTTGTCTTGTTCTTTTCTTCTGTCCTGTAATTTCCTCAAGCCCAGGTGCCTTTATATTAACAAATATCGTAGGTTGAGCGGGATGAATATGGTGAAAATTTGGGGTGGTGGGGTCATCTGGTGAAATGAGGTTTAGAGGTTTGGAACCTAGTTTTCATTTGGCTGTATTCATGGGTATTCATATTTGGTCGAATGCCAATTAAACTTAAACTTTTACTTCAAATAGTTAGATGATGTAACCTGCTGTACAATCAACACACTCCCAAGACCTCTCTTATCCCAACAAGCAGAGATGGCACACATTAGCCAATAAATAAACAATGTTATTCTTGCAGGAAATAGTTTGTATTGGCAAAGGACAAAATAGCCAATATAGAAATCAATCCTTGCATGAATTCCCAATTCACTCAACCACTGGAAATCCACAATGGATGGGAATTAAAATATTTATGATCACTGTGTTACCCCTCAAGGAACAGTGGACCCCAGTTTGAATCCTTCAAATTGTTTGTAAAGACATTCTTAATGCAGCCTTCATTGTTCAGAGAACATATATGTTGGTGGGGACATTAATCGCAACATGTAATCTAACGCCACTACCCACTCATACCTGGACCAGATAAAGAAAGTCGGGCAAATTGATCCTTCACCTTGAAAGGTGTGTGTCCTCTACAGTGATTAGGCTTTAGATAATCAATGCTGAGTTCCCACTCCTCTCAAAACTGAGGAGCATTTTTAACAGTTTTTAAATGTATCTCATTGTAGTAAATGGATAAAACCAATTAATGATTTAAACATAAGCAAAAATATAAGGCATTAAATAATGAAGAAATCATGAAAAAAGGAGTCAAGCATCACACACAGCAGTGATTCATAGTGCCAGGGATGTGGGTTCAGTCCTGACCTCAGGTGCCGTCTGTGTGGAGTTTGCATGCTCCCTTATGTATGTGTGTATTTCCTCTGGGTGCTCCAGTTTCTTCCCCACATCCCAAAGACATGCGAGTGGGTACGTTAGTCTGCCACTGAAAGTTGCTCCAAACAGGTTGGTGAGTAGTAGAATCTGGGAAGACAAGAGTATGGGGGAAATAAAAATGGTGTTAATTTCAGGATGAGTGCAAATGGGTGGTCAGTGTGGCCATGGTCTGATGCATCTGCTTCTATCTGGTTGTCTCTGTGCTCATAAAAAGAGACAAGTTAACTACCACTTCTCTGATAATTCTTGGGATTTCTCCTTCAAATAAACAGAGTTTCGGACTCTATGAAATCCCTGGATGGTTTATGTTCAGAGAGATGGATTCCCCAGTTTAATGCTGCAGAGTCCAGGGATAGAGTGGTGTGACGGGTGCATTGGCATTTAGTGATCAGTTAAGTTTTGTTGTGCAGGAAGTATCATCATCTTCATTTGTATCATCACCAATTATACGTATATACCATATAAGCCTTCCAAAATCATTTATCAAAGTGCTTTTATTTGTTTTTACTGTGTTATTATATTGTACACTGATTAACTTTTCATTACAGAATGAAGGTCCTGAATGAAGAATATGATAACCTTATTCCTGGTACCAGGAAGCAGATTTATAAGTGGGTGGAAGCTATTTACACAAAATCAGGACTATATGGAATGAACACGATGGAAGAAACCAATGATAAAGGCCCAAAGGGTGATCCAGGCAAAGTTAAAGGTAACAAACAGCAAACATTGTCTGGATTAATAGAAAGCATGAGTAAACACACTTATATAAAAATCTTGAAATGGTGCCATCTCTCAGCTTTCAGCATTTCCCCTTGGCATCACATTTGAAATGTCACACTTAAAATATCACACTTCAACTGAGAAAGAAGGAAGGAGAAAAAGGCAGTTATTTTCTCTGTCTTTTTTGTTATTCTCAGTGTCTGCACAGGCAGAGTCTATGGAATTAATATATTAAAATTACTCTCAGCAATTATGTGCTCATCTGATAATTCCAGCACATTACCAATTGCAATTTCATCAAAATAGAAAACTGAGTTTCACTTTAAGAACGATACGGTACCAAAGAACTCTGGACGACAGTGAGAATTAGTTTAATTTACATCTTTGTATGGAGAAATATATACTATATCTCCCATGAAATCTTCATAGACTGTCAAATTTATAATAAAACAATAATTATAATCTTTATACTGTATACATTGAAGTCATGGGAAAAGCAATCCTTGCAATTGTTACACCTGCTCCTTGCAGATGATTCTTACTATACTCAGTTTTTCAAGAATTACTTGTTCATTTATGAAAATAATTACTAAATTTGCAATTCTGCCTTTTCATCCAAAAAGAATCTGTGCATAAGACACAATCATAACATCATAATCAAGCCAAAAACTTAAGAATGAGGAATAAATATAGGTCATTCAGTCCCTTGGGCCTGTTGATGTCCATATTCCTGCCTTTCCTTCTTCTCTGGCTGAAAGGAAATCTGTTCATCTCAGTATTAAAGATGCTTAGTGGCCACTTTATTAAGTACACCTGCTCATTAATGCAAATATCCATCAGCCAATCATGTGGCAGCAACTCAATGCATAAAAGCATTTAGACGTGATCAAGAGGTTCAGTTGCTGTTCAGACCAAACATCAGAATGGGGAAGAAATGTGATCTGTCCACGGAATGATTGTTGGTGCCAGATGGGATGGTTTGAGTATCTCAGATCTAAATGCACAACAGTCTCTAGAGCTTACAGAGAATGGTGTGGAAAACCAAAAAAAAAAACCCAGTGAGTGGGAATTCTGTGGGCAAAAACACCTTGTTAATGAGAGATGTCACGTGAGAATAGCCAGATAGGTTCAAGCTGACAGGAAGGCAACAGTAACTCAAATAACCACATGCGCAAAAAAGAACATCTCTGAACACACAACATGTCAAACCTTGAAGTGGATGTCCCTCAGCAATAGAAGACCACAAACATGCACACAGTGACCACTTTATTAGTTCTACAAAGTACCTAATAAAATGGCCACTCAGGATATATCTGAAGATTCAACCCTCACGGTTCTTATGACAAGCAGTTCCAAAAAATTACAATCTTGCATGAGAAGAAACTCTTCCTTATCACAGTCTTAAATGTGCATTATTGTATTCTAAGATCATTGCCTCTGGTTCTGCTCTGTCCGGTGAAAGGAAACAGACTCTCAGAATTTACTGTCCAGCTCCAAAGATAAAAAGCTTGCATATTTCAATAAGATCAAATATCACTCTTTTAAAATCTGATGAGCTGAATACCAACACGTTTAACCTTTCCTGTAAGACCATCCCTCCATGTCTGGGAATCACCCTTGTGGATCTTCTTTGAACCATCTGCAATGAAGTGATGTCTTTCCTTAAATAGGGAGTCCAAAGTTGTTTATAGGATTCCAGATATGGTCTCACTGGTGCCTTGTATAGCTGCAGTAAGACTTCCGTACTGGTACACAACCCCTCTTAAAAGGAAAGCCTTCATTCTGTTAAAAGCACGAGAGTTTCTGCAGATACAGGAAATCTTGAGCGACACACACATAATGCTGGAGGAACTTGACTGGTCAGGCAGCATAGATAGAGGGGAATAAACGATCAATGTTTCAGGCTGAGACTCTTCATAAGGACTGGAAAGCAAGGGAGTGGAATTCACAATAAGACATTGCGTGGAGAGGAATAAATACAAGCTGGCAGATGATAGATGAAACCAGAGGGTAAGAGGGGGAAGATGAAGTGAGAAACTTGGATTAAATAGGTGGAAGAGGTAAAGGGCAGAAGAAGAAGAGATCTGATAGGAGAGGACAGTAGACAGTACAAAGAGAAAGGAAAGGAAGAGGAGCACCAGAGGGAGGTGATGATCAGGTGAGGAAGAGGGAAGTGGCGAGGAAACCAGAATGGGGAATGGAAAAAGAGAGAAGAGGAAGGGGGAGAAATTAACCAAAGTTAGAGAAGTCAGTGTTCATGCCACCAGGCTTGAGGCTACCCAGACAGAATATGAAGCGTCGTTCCTCGAACCCGAGTATTTCCTTATTGTGGCAGTGGATGTGGGCACACATCTGTTAGAATGGGAATGGAAAGTCAAATTGAAATGAGTGGTGTCCAGGAGAACCTGCCTTTTGTGCCAGTTGGAGCGAAGGTGCTCAACCTTCATTTTGTTAGCCTTACCCATTAGTTGCTGCACCAGCATACTTGACTTCCGTGCTTCATACTCAAGCAACTTCCAAATCCCATTCTGCAAATGCATTATGCAAATTTTCTCCATTATGTTCTCCTTCCAAAACAAACTACTTCACATTTTCCACTATTATTATCCACTTGTTAATGCTTTATCCGGTCACCTAAATCTTTTCTGTAAATATTTCAAAGTTCAACATTCAAAGTAAATTTTAGTATCGGAGTATGTATAAGTCACCACCTACAGCCCTGAGATTCATTTCATTTTTCTGTGGGCATACTCAGCAAGTTTACAGAATAGTAACTATAACAGGATCAATAAAAGATCAACCAGAGCACAGAAGACAACAAACCGTGCAAATGCAAATATTATTGAATAGCTATAAATAACAAGAACATGAAAGAGTCTTTAAAGTGAGAAAATTGGTTGTGGGACCATCTCAATATATGGATAGGTGAGTATAGTTATTCCCTTTTGTTCAAAAGCCTGATGGTTGAGGGATAATAAGTGTTCCTGAATTTGGTGGTGCAAGTCCTGAGGCTCTTATACCTTCTACCTGATGACAGCAGCAAGAAAAGAGCATGGCTTGGGTGGTGAGGATCTCTGATGATGAATGCTGCTTTCCTACAACAGCGTTTCATGTAGATGTGCTCAATGGTTGGGAGGGCTTTACCTGTGATGTACTGGGGCAAATCACCACTACCTGTTTGCCATTCAAAGGCATTGGTGTATCCATATCAGGCCGTGATGCAGCCAGTCAATATACTCTCCACGACACAACTGGAGAAGTTTGTCTAAGTTTGTGATGATATGCCAAATCTCTGCAGAGACCTCAGGCACTGCTGTGCTATCTTTGCAATTGCACTTACATGCTGAGTCCAAGACATATCCTCTGAAATAGTAACTTCCAGGTATTTAAGGTTTGCATCTGCAAACCTTGCTTTCTGGTCTATTTTTGTATCATCTACAACAATGCCTTTATTTCCCTCCTTAATCATTAATATATATTTGATATAGTTTATGCAAAGTTCATACCAACAGCTTAACCCTGTGACACTTCAATGTAACAATGAAATGACCTCGAAACCATTCCATGTTTCAAAAACAATGTTAACCAGGCAATGGAAAACATTGTATTTTACATGTGGGCGCACCTGTTGCTGCATTTGATTGATCCTCCAAACTGTAGTGAAAAGTAGAAATGACCTAGTTCACTTTGTGTGCACAGAAATAATGTTGGGGCTAGCGGAGGAACTCTGTTATTCTTCATAGTTTAAGGACCTTAGTGAGCCAGGGCTAAATGATGCAAGGTTGTCTATAATGTACTGAAAGAAGAATCTGTCCAGCAGTGAGTCACAGGTTGACAGTAAGTCTTCACAATTCTGTCTGTGGCATAGAACAGTCACCACAGGAATCTGTCAGTTGGGTGGGGGACAGGTACAGCAATTTGGGTTCCATTGACTAGGTCAGGATCCAGTCATCAGTGCACAAAGGAGACCTGCAGAAAGTGGGAAAGGGAAGATCTAACAGGAAAGCTCTTAGGGGCACCCATCTATAAGATTATGCAGACCTGTTAATCCATGTGCCTTTAATTTACACAGAAGTAGGTGTAATCCAATGCAATTCCAAATACTTTTGTTCTGTACATTAACAGGTGTACATATTAAGGGGACTGGTTAATGTGGTAATGGGCAGATATATGCCATACTGGAGATATATGCCATAATGGGACAGATCAATATGGTATATGGGCAGATGTACACAGTTCAAGTAGAAATATATACAGAGGATCTGAGCAGAATTTCCTCCCTACCCAAACCACACACAAAATAAGTGATGTCAACTTTTAGTGTAAATTCATGAAGCAGTAGAGATCATTGGATTAATCTTTCAGAGAAGTGCACAAAATATTGTCTGCCAGTACAAATCAGCATGTAATTTCACAAAACAAAACTTAAGGAGGAGCAGAAACTCTCCCTATTTCCTGCCAAATATTTCATGTTCACCTAAGTTATTAAAATAAATTATGGAATCATTTATCTTATCTGATTTCCTTTGGAGCTTCATAAACAATTGAACTGTGATTGTTGCCTGCTTAAATGGCAAATACACCTCCAATGTAATAACTTAGTTCTGAAATGTATTGAAATTTAAAAAAAACATGTGGTATGTCTCCTACATTCTCAAGAAGGACGTAGTGTTATTAAAATGTTGATAAGTCAAATTCTAGGATGTCTATTTTAGGACTGTTGTAATAATCAGAATCATGACTATTTTAAGGTTGTTGTTGTAGTAATCAGTAATTAGTTTTCTGTTCTTTTTGACAGATCAAGGGAAGGATAAGGATAAGGGGAAGGGTAAAGGCAATTGGATTACTCTCGATGTTTTGAACATACTTGGTCGTTTCATTGTCCAAGCCCCCACATCGACTTTCAAGAGTATTGCACAAGGTGAAACAAGTGCGGTAAGCATTCGCTTTGACTATTTACAGAATAACTTAACTTAAGTATTAAAATGTTCGGAACTATTCAGAGACGGGATTTCATTTTTTTTATTTTGCTTGCTAAATACCTGTAAGTTCCTTCCATCCTCTATGTATATTTTTCATCTGTTTTTGCAATTTTTACATTTTGACATTTCTGCTCCTAAGCTGCAGTGAATCCAAATTTTCTTGTTTTAGAAGGAGCAAACATTTTCCACTGATGCAATTGCTGCCAGTAATGCACATTAGAGGAGGGCAGGGGTGGAGAAAGGAAGGGAAAAGAGTGGAGGAAGACGCAATGCACTGGTGTTCAGGAATAGGATGGGTTTTAAGAGGAGAGGGCAAGGCCGAGAAAGAGATGGATGAAGTTTGAAGAATGAAATGAGCAAGGAAGGATAAAAACATCCCCTCCCCTAAAAGAAGACATGAGGAGGAAAAGAAGAATACTTTTCGGGAATTAGTAAGGGAAATAGGTTCTCATAGCACATCTTTGAAGCTCTATGCAGAGGAGAGGATTTGAATGAGTAAGAGTCTCTCTGCAGTGATTGGATATCAGGCTGATCAGGCAGGTTTGAGGAAGCAGAGTATGTGATCCGGATCAACACTGTCCTACCCCACAAATCTGAACTGAAGTCCAACTAAATTGAATGTATTTTTGGAGCCTTGGTGCAACTTATTGGCAAAAAATTGACATGATTGCCAATAGAAGAAGACAAGAGGTTGTATGGGAAGGTAGTAGTTGCCAAAATTGGAAGAGTACTGACTGAATAACCTCCAAAGAGGTGCTGGTTTGCGTCAGCTTAGAAATTGTGCTCGAGGATGAGATCAAGGTGTATATGCAAAGGAAAACACACAATTCATGGAGAGAAGTTAGGCTACATGAAAAGATGTTTGGATGACCTGTGGAAGTAGGGAAATGTCTGAAATGCTGCTCAGAAGGAATGAAGTGTGCATGAAGTTGTCCTTTTATGCAAGTACCATACCAACAACAGTTGTGTTCCATATATCAGTCACAAAAAAGTCTCCACTCATTCCCAGCACAAATTACTAGGAAAGATTGTTTTTTGTTTTTCTACCATTTACTTTTCAATTTTTTTTTGAGCCTACGAATGCTTGAATTGGATAAAACTCAACTTCTATCATATTCTGCATGTACATGAGATATCTGCATTTGCCGCTGCTGAACTATTGAAAGCATGGCAATGGTTAAACAAACCTCAAGATCCAGCCACTCGTAGCTTGCTTGATTTTCCTCCTGAGGAATAAGTAATTGAAACAAATCTAACCTGGACAATTAATTTCACATCATATCACAACAATAAAATAAACTTCTATGTACTTCTTCAACCATATGTGTTATCAGATTGTCTAAGCATTGAAATATTTGACTCTTTACAGATATGTCAGCTTTTCAACTTTTCATCCGACCTTTTAGACAAGCTCTTTGATCTTACACCAGTACAAGCTCGCATTCTTTTCAAAGGACTCAAAGCATGCAACATTAACATCAGTGAAGACACAGTAATTGCCAAGTAAGAATATCGTTCAATTTTCAAAGTATAACTTTAGCAGACTGCAGACTTTTTAACTTTTACCTGCCCGGGGCATTTAACTAGGCATAGACTATGAAAAACTCTTTGTTACAGATGATACCAGCACACACTAAGATTGTGTGATAGATTTATTCCGACCTCACTGCTATATGACCTGATCATGACAGGAAAGGTCCACGTATTTCACTATTTCTTCTCTTACAACTACGCTTGTTGCTTTACATGAAGACACTACCTCAAATAGCAATAAAATATCCATCTGTGTTAGATATTGAAGTCAGGTATCAAATATAGAATATTATCAAAAGAATGTGAATTTAAATGGTAATAGTTATATGCTAAGCCTGAGAATTAATCTCATAACATCTCTTTCATAACACATCAACATACCATATACCCTAGCAGTCAGCATAATGGGTTCAGGCATGAGCTGAGACAGAGAATGAAACTGGCTTTTGCCCGAAGTTACACTTCCATGTCCAGATTATGATCCCTTTTGCCACAGAGAAACCAGTTTCAGAATTGTTGAACATGGATGAACCACAAAACTTCAACGGAAATGCACTCTCTGAGAAACTCACACTCCAATACCTTTGCTATGAGAGTTCACTGCATTTACTTAAGAACATTCCTCAATTATTTATATTAATACAATAATTAATTTGGAATGAAATGGGCTTTGGTGCATTTGGAAAACTGCTGTTGATGCTGATTTAATTGCTGCCTTGAGATTTTTTTTGTCTAAGTCTAAATCAAATCAGATTGTAACCCCAATATATTTTTATTTCTTCATCTGCAGACTTGGTCAACTAGCATGCTTCTACCCTGTCAATCAAGTGAATTCATTTAATCACAGAGCAGTAATGACTTTGCAGAACAAACTGCTCAACTGCACAAGGAAGATAAAGGAGGTGATGCCCTATTTATGATATGTTGAGTGCCTGGTAGTGAATAAGATATCACCTTGAATATAGCTCATAAACTTGAATATAGTTTATGTTTCATTTCAAAACCTAATCAGATTTTATATTTCTGTCAAAGGACACATGATGTATTTCTTGCGTGTGTTTCTACAGATCTATCGGAAGATTGTGGAGAATGTTACTGTCAATCAATTGACTGCTGGGCTAATAAGAGAACTGGGATCTGCAGTGGTTGGACTGAAAGTCAGTCAAGTGTCCAATATCTCCAAGGATGCCATTGCTGGTGCACTTAGTGAACTGAAGGATATCAAGGGGTGGTCCAAAGGTCAAATCAAGGTCCTTGTCAAAAAGTACAAAGAATCTAAAAATGTGAGTATGTCATTAAATTTACACCTTTACTGTCTATGTAATTCAACCATTACTCTGGAACATAATGAATAGGAGCAGAGACTATCGGCCCCTCAAGCCTCCTCTGGCATTCATTGTGGTTATTGCTGATCCAATCTTGGACAAACTACTACGTTTCCATGTTCTGTGCAACCCATTTGCTCCCTTAGATTTCAAGTACCTCTCAGTAGCCACCTGCATGAGCCCACCTCCATGGTTCTTTGAAGTAAAGAATTCCAAAAGGCCATGACCTTCTGAGAGACGTTCCTCTTCATTTCCAACTGAAATGGGGGGCTCCTAATTTCTGAAATTGTACCCCCTGCATTGCAATACTGTACAAGAGAAACATCCCATCAACACCACCTTGTTAAATCTCTTCAGAATAGAAAATGTTTCCATCAGATCGCATCCCTTTCTTCTATATTCCAGTGAATTTAGACTCAAGTTGTTCAGCCTTTCTTTGTTTGTCAAGCCTTTTATCTCAGAAATCAGCCTCATGTTTTTTTTCCTGCTGTGCTTCCAATGTAAGTAGATCCTTCCATAAAAATAGTAACAAACCTGTACACAATAATTCAGGAGTGCTATGTAATCAAAATTTCCCAATTTTTGAAATCCATATCACTTGCAATAAACACTAATTAATTAACCTTTAGTGTTTGGAGCAACTTGCATCACACTTATGGTTTTCCATTCCTGTTGGACAGCATCCACAATCCTGCAACCACTTCCTTAAAGTCCTAGAATATCAATGATCAGGTCCACGATACCTAACGGCTTTATTCCCATCTATTGTAGTTCTTTACCTCAAGTGAAACACTGCTTTAAGTTCCTCCCTTCCTTTTGTTCCTTGATTATCATTTGCTGGTTTGTAAAGATTGCCCAATCTTTCAGCCAATAACTAATTCAGATTTCCAGCATCTGCAGAATTTTTTTTGTTTATATTTAACAAGCTAGCTCGGATGAACTTAAAATTTCAAGAAAGCTAAATATGAGCACTTATCAGCTACCCTTTTGCCAACATTATTTTTAGACTTCTGATGTCTCTATTTCTGAGTAATAAGCTGGTTGGACCAGCTTGCTGCTTTTTGGCGATCCACTGTTGAATTACTCCTGCAGACCTTGCCTACCTCACCAAAACTCCTTCTGTAATCCAAGATGTTGGTGAGATATATTGTGCTCAGTTCTGCGATATGAAAGATTAAGCTGGAAAGAATACAGAGGAGATTTATGAGGATTTTGTTAAGACTCAGATGACTGAGAAATGAAAACAGATTGAGAAAGTTGTAATTTTATACATTGGAGCATAAAAGAATGATGCGTGCAAAAAATCATGAGGGGCATAGGAAAGGTAAATACAGAGTTTTTTCTCCCCCAGGTTTGTGAAATCAATAACTAGAGGATATAGGCTTAGAGTGTGAGGAGAGAGATTTAATGGGAACCCGAGGGGCAACTTTTCATCCAGAGGATGGTCCAGATATGGAATGAACTGCCAGAGGAATTGTTTGAGGGAGGAGCCTTGACACCATTTATAAGTACTTGTACAAGTACATGAATAGGAATAGATTAGAGATATATGGGCCAATTGAGGGAAAATAGGATTAGTTTAGCTGTAAATCTTTGCATGGGCCAAAGGACCTTCTTCTGTGCTGTATGACTCTGATTCAGTAAACCTAACCCCAAGGACTGGATATGACAAATTTCCCTCATTGGGGTAAGATGAAACTGAAAAGTCTGAAAACTATATTAATCAAAATTTGATATTTTGACTTCTTTTTCATATGTAATTTGAGTAAAAGATCTGTATAAATGCAATAATAGGACTGAGATTCAACTCCAGACTGAACCATGAAACACTCCACAGAGTGGCTATATTATTCTGCTTCTAAAATTCATTGGAAATTCAAAAACAAAGCATTTCAGAGGCTGAGCACAATGCATTGTATGACACTGTATGACATTGTATCACAAACCTGGATATGACGTGTATACTGTTATCAATAGGTTTATAACAACATTTGATTTTCTTTCTGGCAGAGTTGCATAATTTAGGAAATTCCTTGGTGAATGCTGATTATGACTGTCATTGTTTTGGACTGAAGGAGTATAGTGTAGAACAGGGGTGGGCAAACTTTTCGACTTGTGGGCCACAAAGGGTTCTAAAATTTGACAGGGGGGCCGGACCAGGAGCAGATGGACGGAATGTTTTGGTAATACACCTCATAAGAGAAAATAAAATATCATGGGATATATAGAAAACATGTGCTTTAATTTCAATTGAAAATGAACTAATGCATTACAACAAAATATCTGTCTTTGAAGTCCCATGGTATTTAGCTATTTATTGAAATGACTTTTAAAACACGGAAAATTAAATGAATAAAATACAGCTTTTTTAATAGTAACAGTTATTATTTTAAAGCACTGAAAATTCTGTTATCCTTCAAGATATTATCATCATCACTCTCCTCCTGACTGTCTTTATTTCAAAAACGGTAGGAGATGCAGGTCTACTTGACCTGCTCCTTCTTATTCAATTGTCCCCGATGCCAAAACTCAACAACGACCCGCACAATGACAGAACAGTGAGAGCCTGCCAATATGCGGAGCTCTGTGCTCGCAAATCCCCGCAGGCTATCTCCCTTAGCCGGAACGCTGGCTAATTGTGAGCCGGTTCGGATGTGCCAGGAAATGGGTCGCCACAAGTTCACAAAGTAAAGCGCAAATGTGGAGTAATACGCTGCACCTCAACAAAGGTCAATGTATATAGAGTGCGTCATCTATTGGGAAGACGCCAGAATTGTGGGGAAAAAACGTTAACAAGGTTTATTAATATAATTTCATCAAGTTCTGCGGGCCGGTTTAAAAAGCTTAGCGGGCCGCATATGGCCCGCGGGCCGTAGTTTGCCCATGCCTGGTGTAGAAGATGGAAATGGAAATTGAACCAGTAAATACTGAGCAGATCAAACTGACTCCTAAGTTACAAAATAACCACTCTTCAAATCTACTTCATTGAATCCAGTGAGCTTTTGGCCATCTTGAGGCTATGAAATACATCCTCTAGATAGAACTTTTCCTTTCCTCAGTAAACTACCACAACAGAAACAACCAGTCATCATACAGATCACACAGCCTGTTACACACATTAAATACTGGAAGAACTCAGCAGGTCAGGCATCATCTATGGAGAGGAATGGACAGTTGACATTTTGGACTGAGATCCTTCATCAGGACTGTAATTGTACACAGTCTGCAATTGTATTAAGTCTCCCTTCAATCATTTTAAACAGTCAAATTAAACCGGCAAGATTGGAAAAGTCAAAAGAAATTAACGAGAGTGGCAGTGTTAACCTGTTGCATTTCATGTGAGCAAGTGAACAAGTCTACGAAAGAGCTTTCAGATACTCTAAAAGAAATACATCCGAAAAGAAATATGATATCAGATTTTTCACAGGATGCCACATTGCCTTTAATATAATTCCATACAAAATGCAGTGTGTGATAGAAAGAGATGTCTGCAAAACATTGCAAAGATGGAAATCAGTAACTTAAATAGTTTCATTCTGGATTCCTTGTGAATAATTCATACCATTGCTGTTGCAGTGTGTAACATTGTTATTTTTACTGAGCTTGAGCAATGTATCAAAAACAAATGTTTTTGCTTCTGCAGGTCACAGCTAACGAGTTGAAAAAACTGGGTCTTCTTGTGTCTGGTCTTGATGCAAAGACATTTAGCGCGTTCAACGGCCAGGATCTCCTGGATGCTTTCTCTCAAAAGGATGTGGCAAAGTCTCCAAATGGCATGTTGCCAGTGCAGAAGTCATCGATCGTGGAAGCGGCAAGTCATTTTATGGATTTTATAACTGAGGGACTGCTTCTCTTCGAGGTGTTCGATCCACAAAGCTGGAGATTGAACTTGTTAAGATTGATAATCCAAACTGATTAATTTGTAGCAAATGAGTTCATCTAATCAAATTAACTTGAACTTGCCTGTTATAATGAAAACCAATAGGCAATTTGTTTCTTTAAAGAAATATTCTTTTTTACTAGCATTCTACTTTGAAAAGACAAAGATGACTTTTCTGTCAGCCTTCAACCTTTCATTTACCATCTTACAACACTGAAACCTGCACCACAGCAGAGGACAATTTCTTCTGCCAAATATTCATTAGAATTATCCAAAACTAATCTCAGTCTCCTATACCCCATATTTTTATTGCTTCAAATAATTAAGTGTTTTCTCTTAAAGACCAAATATTCTTGGCTTATATTGCACCGAGGAGCTAATTCATTCCTCTCCACTCTGGATAAAGATACTTCTCTAACCAATTTCTCCTTAATTTAGTAGCAATATAAGCATGATCCAGCCTCCCTGCAGAAAATAAATAACCATTCAACTAACAATGTGAAATACTCATCTTAAAATATTTTATTAAGTCACCTTTCCCCCAATAAAAAGTCCCTATTTCTCAGGTTACTTCCTATGATGTCTGTTCCCAAGCTCTAACATTGGCACTTGAAATAAATCCACACTCAAAGCTGTTCACAATGGGTAAGATTATGGTCTGGCTGACCCACAACTGCATGTGCACATCCCCTGCAATTTTCCCAAGGCTACACTTTTTGAGACCCTTGTGGGTCTAATTATCCAGAAGGTTTGGCTGCAGTAGCCACCCCGTGTGATAAAGTGACAAGACTTCATGCAGAACCTCCTGGCTGCCTTGATTTCCTCCAGTCAGTTGCTGTCAAAGGCCTTTGAACAGCAGTTAAATGTATCTAAAGATCAGATACCTTCCATTGAAAAATATTTAAACATTTAGAAGTAACAATAAAAGTTAAAATGCTGTTAAATGCCCCAGATTTATTGCAAATATGAAGATCAAGTAGATTAAAATAAATAAACCCCTTATCAACACCAATATTTTCAATATAAATTGGCATCTGCTTTCAAATGAATGGTTTGTGTTACCTGGTGGTTGTGAAGCAAAGAGACCAGACGCACCCAAGTTCTTGACTCAGCACTTGGTGGCTGCAATGCGCAGGCACAGAAATCAGAAACAAACTGATTTCCAATTGATTGCAGTTACCAATGCTTTTCTCTGGAACTGATGGCTAATGGTCAGTAACATCTGGACCAGTTCTTTGGCAACCTGACCATTGCTGGGTCCAGATACAGTGTCTTAACGCAAGACATCAACCATCCCTTTGACTTCGCAGATGCTGCTTAATCTGCTAAATTCCTCTTGTAGTTTTGTCAGCCTCTTATTTGGCCAGTTCACCAACTCTATTTTTGCAAGTTATTTTGCAGCTCTTCTTATTCTTTAATAAATATTCTACTTCTGCATTATCAGTAACTTTTAAGACTGTACAATATTGCTAACTTCATAATATGCTTACATTCTGAGAACAGAACTGACCCTTGCAGTGACCAGTCAAAAATATTAATTCCAAATGTGTCAGATGAACACACATTTGCACCAATGTTAAGTTTTCTGTCCTTTAATCAACAATTTTCTCTCAAAGTCACATATCTCTTCTATCACCCACTTAAATTTTCCCAACAAGTGCTTTGCTCTGGAAATTAATGTTCATCCAAAATTAGGTAAGGTATTGTGGCAATAAAGAACTGCTTCCGTGAACCTGATGAACAAGAGAAACAAGCAAATTATAGCCTCCTGTGCCACCTGGACTCAAGCAGTACATCTATTCACTCATTGCTACTTGAAACATATATACTTTATCTTTTGGGCAAATAGTCCATATATGGTTGACTAGTTTCTCATGGGAACATAAACTGATGGAACATATTTTAATTTTACAGATCTTGGGCTCAGTGAATATTGATTCAGTTCTGCAATCGCTTCCTGACTTACTGGTGTCGAAGATTCCAGTTGAAAAATTGAATAAGGCTCAGAATATTAATATTGACTTCTTGAGCCAAGATAAACCTTGGAACCTGGGTCAGGTAAGAGAATGCAAAAGATGGGAAAATGCACCAAAGTGAATGGGATATTAACTCAAAATTAATATGCAACCTAGATGAAATGCTGACTTTAAAGAGCTACCTAAACTTCCCAAAGGTCCATTTAGAGATTTAGAATTTGTGCCTCCCAGTACACAAGGGCAGGGTAGTCATTTGGGAAAGATGTCCATCTTTTGTACTTCAACTTTCAAATGATATATTTTCAATGTCCTTCAATTATAGTTTGCAATCAATTTACTACTGTGAATAAAAATAAAAGTGTTCCATAGAGACACAGGAGACTGCAGATGGTGTAATCTGGAGCAACATGAAGCTGTAGTAGGAACTCAATGGTCAAACAGCATCTGTGAAGGTAAAAGAATGAATGATATTTCAGGTCGATATCCTGTATCAGAATGGTCATGATGTAGTGTCTTCACCTGAAACGTTGACCATCCCTTTGCCTCCACAGATACAGCCTGACCTGCTGAGCTCCTCCAGCAGTTTGTCTGTGTGTTTCATTTGACAGTTTTACACAATTGCCGTGTTATTCTGGATGATGCCCAGAGGAATACTTTCTTTGATTATGTTAAGGTCGAGGATTTCAGTGATTGTTTTCATTATTGAACTGAAATGATTTTTCTTTGATTCTTCTGAAGTTAGTTTACCTCTTTCTGCTCTTTTTTAGTCTGTTGCTCTAATTAATCGGGTTAAAAGCCAACTCAAGAAACCTGAAGATATAAGGTAAGCCAAAAAATTTGACATTGAGATTTAGTATTTTGACAGAAATTGTTCAAAGAATCATTAGTTTTTAAGGCTTACGACATTTGGTAACTTTTTTTCATTTTACAGTTGATTAGTCATATTTGCTTTAAGAAAACAACATTCATACAAACTCAAAGTATAAAACTGAACAATATATTTCCATTTTAATTAAGATATTTTAAATAGGGTGAATTACTATATTGTTTATTCTCTTCTACTATATGTGCTTAGCAGAGTGTCTGAAATAATAACGTAATGACTGATCAGGGAATATCAGAGCCTAAAAATATATATTTAATTCGAATTTTCCAAAGTAAACCTTGAATACTCTATGCAACCACAAGACTACTGGGACAAGGTAACAGTTCAAAATTGCCACTGAAATATAGCACCTTAACCATGGCAGCATTCCCCCAGTCTTACACATGCTTATTTACATTGATTGTGATTTCAAACATCAGGCAGACAGCTTAACCTCACAATCTTCATTATTGGAGATGAGATAGGTACCAGCTGAATCAAGTTTATAAATGAAAACACTTTCTTGTACTGATTGATAGTTGGAGGTCAGTGTTGCCTCTAATTTAAATATATATTGACAGGTTCCTTTTTAAATGCAGTGGATAAGTTTCTGTAGTGAATAACACTGATAAGCATAATTATAATCCTAAATTTCAATGTGGCATTAGGTGTATTTAAATGTGATTCCAAGAAATTTGAAATAAGTGTTTGCAAGAACTTCTTGGCAAAAATGAAATACTTAGTATGCCAAATAGATACAATTTCATCGCATAAAATTATGTATTCAGAAACTGTCTTGTCCCACTTGAGGCACGTTAGTTAAGTAACTGGGCTGTTCAAGAACCTGGCACTGGGAAATTCAGAAGTACATAAGTGAACAGGTTTTGCAACATCATAGACTTTCCTTTGAATGCTCTTCCATTACTGATCAAAAAGGACATAAATTAAATGCTAGAACTTATGCCAGGTCTAGGGGTTAATGGAGGAATGACAAACCTGGGACAGGGATCAGGTCACAGCAACTAACAATTGATGGGTAGCAATGTCAGTCAGCAGTGGTGAGCAGAGGTTAATGATAAGAGTTGGGTGTAGTGTTACTTTGATAATAGCTGAGAGAAGTGAGCTCAGAAGCTAGGTGTTGTAAATGGTGTTATATGAGTTATAACAGTAATAAGTAGTCAATGTTAATTAAGATGAGAGTGTCTGCAGATATGGGGAGATAATTTTGGTCATGTGATATTGCCAATCATGAGATGAGGGCAATGGGGAACAGTGAATCAGGTGAATTGATCAGAGCAAGATAAATAAATTTAAAAGTAGTCCAATCAGCTCTCTATCTGTTCTGCAATTCAATAAAGCGTCTTTTACCATTCGTGCACGACCCCCATATCCCCTAATTCTGTTAACATCTAAACTCAATCAATATATTTTTCTTGAATTTTCTCAGTAATCAATCCTCCACAGTTTCCTTTGATAGAGAATTCATAAGATTCACCAACTCTGGATGAAGAAATTTCTTCTCATCAGTGTTCTGATGGGCCTGCCTCTTATTCTGAGACTGTCCTAGATATCCCAGCTAGGGGAAATATCATTCATATATCTATCCTATCAAGTACCATAACAACCTGTAATCCAGATTCAACATGGTTAACTGTTGCTGCACTCCCTCAATTACAAACATGTCATTCCTTGGCTCGGAATTCCATATCTGTACACAATATCCCAGATGCATCCCCAACAGTACCATATTTAACTAGAGCAATATGTCTTTACTCTTGTACTCAATTCTTCCTAAAATAAAAGCTAACATTTGCCAAACCAATAGATTGCTTTATTGATATGTTACTTCTCAATGATTCATGTACAAGGACACTCGGGCATCTCTGAATTCCAACAGCATCTTATCTTAAATTCTAAGTTTCTATTTTTTTCTACCAATTTAGATTACCTCACATTTCCCACCTGAAAGTCCATCTGCCACATTCTTACCTGTTGACTGCGCTTGTCCCTGAAGCTTTTCGCAAACCATTTTGCCACTCAGCTGTATACCACCATGACCATACCTGGAAGTATTACATTTGATCTCCTCATCCAAAGCATCAGAAGGGATTTTGAACAGTAGAGGCTGGGGCCCTAGTGACAATCCCTGTTGTACCTCACAATCGCAGCCTCCTCAAACATCTATTCCTAGCCTTGGTGTCCTGTCCATTAACCATTCAATGATGCATCTTGTATTTTAGCCCAAATATCATTACCCTCTAATTTTGTTTAATTATCTCCTGTGAGGCATCTTATCAAAGACCTTCTGAACATCCAAATACAATATAAACTTGTAGTCACTATCTAGACCTCAAATTCCAATGGATACATTTAACATGACCCCCTCCCACATTTTACAAGTCGCTGTTGACTCTATCAAAACATCCTGTTACTATTTTCTAAGAGCTTGTTATCTTTGCCTCAATATTAGTTTCTGGTGCTTGTGTTGTTCTGATCAGGTGCAGTGCAGGGTGGTTGAGAGTTGCAAGCTTGTGGGAAGACTGATGACTCTCAGGGTCTAGGCGGAAGGTGGGTGCCTCAAAGAACATTTGAGAGCTACGTGCCTAACGCGGCTTGAGTTCCCAGTGGCAACCTTGTATCTGTTCTTCCCATTAATTGCATAGAACTACGCCCAACAAACGCCATAAAAGATCTTTCTTTCGTGGTTAGCCTGGGAAGGTGAGGATCACACATGCAGCACTAAAGTCTCATCTCACATGGGTTTCATCTAGGTACTCCGGTTTCCTTGTATATCCCAAGATGCACAAGTTGATCGGTTGATCGGCTGCTGTAAATTGTCCCTGGTGTGTGGCTGAGTGGCAGTGACACTGAGCAACTTCGGCAGCATGAACGAATTAGGCTGAAGAGCTTGCGTTCATGTTGCATGACTGTATGACTAATCTGGGGGAAGCTGATGATAATGAGAGAATTTTAAAATATGAATAAGGTAGGACTCGTGGTTCAAAGGTTCATTTAATATCAGAGAATGTATATAGTATACAGACTGAGATTCATACTCGTCACAGACATCCATAGAACAAGAAAACCCATAGAATGAACAATAGAAACATAGGTAAAAAATAGGAGTTTAATGTTTGGTACTCACTAAGTGAGCTGAAAGGCTTGTTTTTTTTTTGCTGTATCATTTCAAGACACCTCCAGGGCTCTTGATGTTTGATGCATCAGACACAGAGACTTGGTCTTTATGGGACTTGCAAAAGGTTCAATTTTCATTTATGCTTTAATTATCATTGGAAATGGATGACATCAAAACCTGGCACGGTGTGATCCAATTTCTAGATATTGAGCTTCCAGTACTCATTATTGTTCTGATTAAATATATTTTTATCTTTCATGTGAAAGGAAACTGAAGGCTGCTGTCAAAGGAATTCCATGCGACCTCATTGACTCACTGAAAGCTGATGCAGTGAAGGCCCTAGCAAACAACCCCCATGTTTCCAGTAATCAGGTAATATTATTTCTATAATGTTGAATGAAGCTGCTTTTTGCAGCAGCCAGGTTCACATATTTAGTTTTATTGAATCTCCATCTTGGAACTGGCTATTCAGCTTGCTGTATGCTAGTCTTTATGATGACTTTACACCATATTTCCGAGGCCATGACACAGACAGACAGACAGAAGGAGGCCATATCATCCATCTAATGTTATTCCAGCTACAGAGCAATCCCATTCTCCACTAATTTCCCTTGTGAATTATTCTCTTCACATTCCCATCAACCTCCCCCAGATTCTCCGATTCAGCTGCACACACTTGGTGATTTACAGTGGTCAATTTACCAACTCACCCACACATTGTTGGGATATGGGAAGAGAGATTGTGTGAACTGCACCCAGGCAGCATCAGAGATCAGAACTGAACCCAGCTTCGAGAGGCGGCAGCTACGTCGCTGTGCTTTTTTTTTTGGAAACTGATCTCCTTCTCAGCCTCTTTGAACCACACTTTAACCCAGTTTTCCCACACAATGTCAGCTGCTGTATTGATTGTTGAATACTTTGCAGCATGTAAAACATCTCTGAGTCCTCTCCTGCTTTACTTTCACAATGCCACTGTAAGGGCAGCCCAGTGGCATAGCTAGTAGAATTGCTACCTCACAGTTCCAGGGATCAGGGTTCAATCCCAACCTTTGGTGGTTCAAAACACTGAGTTTACACATTTGCCCCTACATCATGTGGGCTTCATCCAGTATTCTTCCATGTCCCAAAGATGTGATGATAGGTTAATTGGCCACTGTAACCTGAACCTTGGGAGTAGGTTAATTTGAAAAAGGATCAAAAGAGAGCACGCAATCATGTGTCAGAGTGAATGTTGCAGTGGTAATAATAGAAGGGTATAGAACCTGGGAGGTGGAGAGAACCCAATGGCCAGAATTGGTTTCTTCAGTGTATTACAAGGACACTAACCTGCTCTGTTCAACAGTCAATCTGACTGAATAATCATCTTAAATTACTATTTTCTCACAGTACTCCTGATCTTTCCTATGGACACTGAGCCATGTTTTGGCATGCTGATGTTTGCTGGTCACTTGGACTCAATGGGTAGTTTCTGAGCACAAAAGTCGTCGTTTGCAATGCAGGATAGTTCAGGATAAGACATGGAATCTCAGGGATTGTAAAATACTTCCAAAAATTACAGATGAAAATAATTTTGTACATTTTATCCTTCTACGTGAAATTGACTTTTAATACCATATCAATTCAAGCTTTGATGTAACATAGCAGGCATTACCTTTATGTTGAACAAAAATCCTTAGTTTAAGATCCCAAAGCTTGATCTACAATATTTGAAAAGGTTATAATATTTTGAACAAATTTCTGTTGGTAAAGTTTCAAAATTTGTGATGTTACAAATCTTTTCGGCAATAATTATATTAGCAACACCTTTCTTGCATATTTTGACACCCCTTATGTAATTTACAGATTCGATGTTCTGCTCGCAACTTCTTTGCAGCCAAGAAGGTCAATTACTTCAGCACCCTCACAGAGGAAGATATTAATGAGTTCCTGGCTTCATACTTGACTTTTGAGCCGTAAGTAATCGTGCATACTTCCCACAACTTCACCTTTCTTGTCAAATAAATAGAGAAGCAATAAGATTCTTGACTTCCCATTTTTGTGGTTTGACTAACCTGACTTAAGGATTCCACCTCTTGATAGAAAACAATAATTTCTTGCATCTTAACTTCTAGTTGAAGGTCTAAAGTACATAGACACTTACAAAACTGATTGGATCACATCTTTTTCCTTTCCATTGCTATTGTTCCATCAAATAAGTCACCTGCTGCTTAGGCTTCTTTTCCATGGTAGTGTAGTAGTTAGAGCAACACTATTATAGCTCGGGGCGTCAGAGTTCGTAGTTCAATCCCAGTGTCCTCCAAAAGGAGTTTCTGTACATCCTACCCATGGAATGCATGGGTAATTTGTGTAACATCACAAATTTTTTTCTTGGTCGTTGAAACCTTTCGAATGTTGAAAGGCTAGACAGACTAGATGTGGAAAGGATGTTTTCCATGGTCGGGGAGTCTAGGACAAGAGGGCACAGCTGGAGGAATGTCTATTTAAAATAGAGATGTGGAGAAATTTCTTTGGCCAGAGGGTGGTGAATTTGTGGAATTTATTACCACAGGCAGCTGAGGAGGCCAGGTCTCTGGGTATATTTAAGGCAGAGATTCATCGGTTCTTGATTGGACAAAGGTCACGGGGAGGAGACTGGGAAGTGGGGCCAAAGAAGGGAGAAAAGGATTGGCCATGATTGAATAGTGAAGCAGACTCAGTGGCCAGATGGTCTAATTCTGCTCCTATGTCTTATGGTTTTTTTAAATAAAAATAAATAAAATATCCTGATCCAACAGAAGACCCTCACAATAAAGCCAAAGAAAATTTGTTAGGTTAATTCCTGAGTTAAAGGAGTTGATGAATGGGGAGACACCGAGCAGAATAATCCTGTACTTAATGGAATTTAGATGAAGGAGAGGCATTGTAACAGGTAAGGTTCTGAGAGAGATTGATGGAATGTATGCTGAGAGAAATACAAGCAGAAAATACTTGAAGCAGTCAGCAGATCAGGCAGCATCTGTGAAAAGACAAACAGAGCTTATCATTCAGTTCGAATACCTTTTGTTAAATTGGGGAAAAGAGAAAAACAAATAGCTTGTCCAGGTAGACCCATTGTTTCTGCTTGTTCCTGCCCCACTGAATTTGTATCTGAATAGCCAGCAAAACCAATTAGTTTTACCTTGCTGTAAGGGTTGGACAAATAGAATTTCTCTCATACAGCGAGGGCAGGGTTGCTGTGGGATATGTTTTGAGGTCAGCAGGTCAGTGCGCAGATAGAGAGAAAGGAAATGAACCAACACTATGAAATGAGGGTAGTTAGAGATTGAGAATATAAACAAAACAATATAAACTTTGTGAAATGCAGAGCTATAGGGCATTCCCTTTGGGTCAGATTGTGCTCAAGGAAAATGGTAAAAATATGAAATATCAGAGATAATTGACTCCAGAATATATGACCAGTTCTAATGAAGACAGAGATAGCAAGTTACCATAAAACCATAAGACATTGGAACAGAACTGGGCCATTTGGCTTATCAAATCTGCTCCACAATTCCATCATGGCTGATTTATTACCCCTCTTAACCTCAATATTCTGCTCTCTCCCCATAAACTTTGACATCCTGACTAATCAAGAACCTATCACCCTTTGCTTTAAAAATATTCAATGACTAGCCAAAGAAATTGCTTCTCATCTCTGTTCTAAATGAATGTCCCTTTATTTTGAGGTTGTGCCTTCTGTTCCTAGACATTTCACAACATATGAAAAGTCCTCTCTACATCCAGTCTGTCTGGGTCTTTCAATATTCAATAGGCTTCATTGAGACCCCTCCCTCATTCTGCTAAACTCCAGTGAGTACAGGTCCAGAGTCATCAAACACTCTTTATACATTAACCCTTCCATTCCTGGAATCATTCTTGTGAACCTCCTCTGGACCCTCTCCAGCGCCAGCACAACACGGGGCCCATAACTGCTCACAGTGCACCAAGCGCGGTCTGACCAATGCCTTAATAGTCCTCAGCATTACATTCTTGCTCTTATGTTCCAGCCCTCTCAAAAGGAATGCTCCCGTTGCATTTGCCTCCTTATCACTGATTCAACCTGCAAGTTAACCTTTAGGGAATTCTGCACGAGAACTTCCAAGCCCCTTTGCACCTCTGATTTTTGAATTATCTCCCCAATTATAAAATAGTCTATGCCGTTATTCTTTCTACCAAAGTGCATGACCGTACACTTCCCTACACTATATTCCATCTGCTACTTCTTTGTCCATTCTCCTAATCTGTCTGGGTCCTTCTGCAGGCTCCCTGCTTCCTCAACATTAACTGCCCCTCCACCTATCTTCGTACCATCCGCAAACTTTGCAACAAAGCCATCATTTTCATTATCCCAATCATTGACTATAATGTGAAAAGAAGCAGTCACAATACAGACCCCTGCGGAACATCACTATTTACCAGCAGCTAACTAGCAAAGGCCTCCTTTATTCCCCCTCTTTACCCCCTGCCATTTAACCGATCATTTATCCATGCTAGTATCTTTCCAGTAATACAATGGGCTCTTATCTTGTTAAGCAGCCTCAGGTGTGGCATCTTGTCAAAGGCCTTCTGAAAATCCAAGTTAACAATATCCAATTACTCACCTTTGTCCATCCCGCTTGTTATTTCCTCAAAGAATTCCAACAGATTTGTCAGGCAAGATTTCCCTTAAAGTAAACTGTGCTGACTTTGGCCTATTTTATTATGTGCCTCCAAGTATTCCGAAACCACATCCTTAACAGTTGGCCCCCACATCTTCCCAACCACAGAGGTCTGGCTAACTGGCTGGTAAATTTCCTTTCTTCTGCCTCCCTCCCTTCTTAAAGAGTGGAGTGACATTTGCAATTTCCCAGTCCTCTGGAACCATTCCCAAATCTAGTGATTCTTAAAAAGATCATAACCTATGTCTCCACATTCTCTTCAGCCACCTCTTTGAGAACCCTGCAGTAGGGTCCATCTGGCCCAATTGACTCATCTACCTCCAAACTTTTCAGCTTACCAATCACTTTCTCCTCAGCAATAGCAACTATGTTCACTTCTGCACCCCGACACTCTCAAGCATTCTGGCAGACTGCTTGTGTCTTCCGCAGTGAAGGCTAACGCAAAATACTTACTAAGTTCACCCACCATTTCTTTGTCACTTGAAGTGATAGAAGTTAGTATTGAATTTGAACAGAGAAAGCAAAAGGTGATGTATTGTCCCTCAAGTTTATGCTGGGTTTTGTTGTAATAGTGCAGGAGGCATTATCCTCTCTGAGGATCATCACTTTGTCATGGTGGAGAGGCTGGTGAGTGCCTTAGAGCTGTCTGGAGTTTTGCCATCTGGCACTTAGTTCCTGGTCAAGTGGAAAGTCCCAGACAAATTGGAATCCAACTAGGACCTCAACGGCGGAGCTGTTGGAAGATGATGACACATCTCAACAGCAGTGAAGGTGGAGGAAGGCTGCAGCAGTGAAAGGTCCCCAGTCCTCTTGCACTCCATGCCACGGGACCCTGACCCCAATTTGTCAAGGTCCGTGTAGAGGCTACTTGTGCATCAGCCTTCCCCTGTTAAATAAAGTCACATACAGGTATTTTCTGGTAAGGGAATCCACCCCAACCTCCAGGATTATGCAATGGAGTGATCAGCAGGTGGTGGAGGAGGCAGGCCCACAGTACATCAGAATATGTTAGTCTTGGATCAGCCATCTGAAGATCCACTAAGAGACAACCCCTTCGCCAAGCATCCTACTCGACTCAAGTGATTGCACTATTAAAAACACAAAATGCTGGCAGAACTCAACAGGCCAGACAGCATCTATGGGAGGAGGTAGTGACGATGTTTCGGGCCGAAACCCTTCATCAGGAGTGAAGTAACATGGGATGGTCGAGGGGGGATAAGAAGTGGGGGGAGGGATGAAGTAGAGAGCTGGGAAGTGATAGGCTGGAGGGAAATGGGCCGGGGAAAGGTGGAGAATTATGGGAAATAAAAGAGAACGAAAGGTAGGGCTGGGGGGAGATTGTAGTGAGGGGGGGAAAGAGAGAGATATAGAACCAGACTAAAATTATAGATAGGGAAGGGGTAAGGGGGGGCAGGGGTATCAACGGAGGCTGATTCCAGCATCTGCAAATTCACTCATGTTGCCTTTGAATTCGCTACTGTGAAGCCTCTTCCAGTGATGCCTACACTGAAGAAGTTCAGATCTTCTCTCCGATGGGAGTACAGTGAGGGCCTCTCTCTCTGCTCCCAACCTTCTATTTCTTCGTTATTCTTTTTCAACTCACAGACCTCTGTTGATACCCCTGCCCCCTACCCCATCCCTATCTGATTTTATATCTCTCTCTTTTCCCCCTCACAACAATCTCCCCCCAGCCCTACCTTTCTTTCTCCTTTATCTCCCATAATTCTCCACCTTCCTCCCTCGCCCATTTCCCTCCAGCCTATCACTTCCCAGCTCTCTACTTTATCCCTCCCCCCACTTCTTATCCCCCCTCGACCATCCCATGTTACTTCACTCCTGATGAAGGGTTTCGGCCCGAAACATCGTCACTTCCTCCTCCCATAGATGCTGTCTAGCCTGCTGAGTTCTGCCAGCATTTTGTGTTTTTATTTATTTCCAGCATCTGCAGATTCACTTGTGTTGCCATTGATTGCACTATTACTTGTGCAGTAGGTTGCAGACAGCTAAATTACATTGAGAACGAGCTGGGAAACAAAATGGCCAGCAATCTGAGTCCCCGCTGCATCTTGAAAGCAGAGAATGGCCAATCAAAGCGATAGCCAGTTTGCATTTGATTTTATTTTCATTATAGAGGTGATTACATTGTGAGCCCCAAATGTACTACAATAAATTGGAACAAGTGCAAGTGAATCACCTCTTTGCTTGGGGGCACAGTTTTGGGAAGAAAAGAGTTTAAAGGACAGTTGTTATATCTTCTTTAGTTGCATGAAAAAATGTCATATGTCAGGGAATGGTTGGTGGCAATGGAAAGTGGAACAAAGAGTTGCAAAGGGAACGGTATAACAAAATAATGAAGGACAAAGGAATCTAATTGAATGTTGTGGAAACTATAGAGTATCAACCTTTGAATGTGGAGACTAGTGGGGTGGAAGGTGAAGTTAAGAGGAATCTTATCTTTGCTCTATCCAGGAGGAGAGGAAATAGATGAGACACAGTCAAGGGTTCTGCCATTATTGGTGTAGGGTATCCATGTTTTAGGAAGGCGGGAAACAATTCATTACCCTGAGGTGGAGATGCCATGATGCGGAATAGAGTGCGATGAACCATGTGGAGGTGAAAATAGGGTGGACTTTGACAGCAAAAGTGATGAAAAATTCTGTATGTGCAGGAGTCAACATTGATGCACCAGAAACGGTTGAGAGATACTGAAAAAATATTTAATTAAATGGGGGGGCATCTGTAACCAGGGGGCAAGTTTTCAGAATTGTCAGTCACCTCTTTCAGAAAAAGATGAAAAGGAATCTCTTCAACAGAGAATCTTGAATATTTGGAATTTTCTACCCTGGAGGACTGTAGAGGCAAAATCATTGAGTTTATTCAAAAGGGTGATTGATAGATATTTAAAATACAAGGGAGTCATAGCTTATGGTAAAATGGTGGAAGTGTAATGCGAAGGTTAAGATTAGGTCAGCTATGATCTTGTTCAATGGAAATGTTTAGAGTCTCAATGGTCTATTCCCATTGCTCTTTCTTACATATTTATGATGTCCTAACTTGATGAGAGAAAAGCATCATCTGCTATTCTCAAATTGAATAGGATGTACTACGTTTAGAAGAGCCTGAGGTGAATCAATTGATATTCATTGTCTCCATTTGAAAGGGGTTATGAGCGATGATTCCACAGACTGGTTAGTCTGGTTCATCACTATAATGTTTAAAGCCTTGATATTTTTTCAAACCTATGCAGATTAATTTTGTCTTTAAACATAACATTGCTGATTCCAAAATGTATCCTGGGATCAAAAGTTCTGAGATATATTGATGAGATAACTCAATATGTGACAAGCAACCAACAGCAAGTGTCCACCATGACACTGGAGAATCAGAGGCTGAAAGGTGACCTTGTATTTAACATTACAAGAAGCATACATAAGATAGAAAGCCAGAGGTTTTGGTTTTCAAATATTTCAAATATTTGAGGTTAAAGCTTTTAAGGACAGAAGAATGTTTAAAGGAGACTCATGAGGTCTTTTTTTTCCCACACTGAGCATGGCAGGTGCCATGGGAGTCGTGAAAGCAGATAAAATATCAGATGTTTAAGAGGCATTTGGACAGGCACATGAACAGTCAGGGAATTGGGGGACAAGTGCAGGCAGAAGTAATTAGATTGGATTGGCATAATAGTTGCACGGACATCAGTGTTCTAACAGCAAACACATGGAATTACCTGCCTGCTTATGATAATTAGACTGTGCCTTGAACAGAAAATAACTACAGCAAAATGTTAGGTGAGGTTTCAAACGAATTGTTGGCATTCATTTCCAGAAATAAAGATGTTTATCCTGAACCATGAATTGGTGGCTGCCAACGCCTTTGGTTCCTACAAGATGTAGCCTATAAAGTAATTAATGGCAGAGGAGGGGAAGTGAGGAAGTGAAGGCTCACTTTATGCCATGCCAGTTGTTTGCACGCCAGCTACAATAATTTTCAGCAGGGTCCAAGCTACACGAATGTGGCTGAATGCCCCTCACAGACTTTGCTTCATGGCCTGCACCACTGAGAGGACAGGAGGGAAGCAAGGAAAATTACCCGAGTCATTTTTTGTCAGATTTTTTTTTTTGTTCTTTTTCAGACCTATGTATGCTCACAGTAAAATCCCACCTCTAGTTTCTCGACTAAACCCTGAAAGAGCACATTGCATTTACCACTTCATATTCTCAACTTTCTGTGGCCTTTTCACATATGACTGACAAGTACTTGTATCAATAAGTATTTACATTTGATATTGTCCATCAGCCAGGAGACAGGATCAAGTTTTATTTCATCAGATTTGATGTCAAGTTTTGCAGTGGAAGACGAGAATTCTTTGCTTCGGCACCTGATTGACCACAAACACTACACATAATATGTACTTTGCTGAATATTTATACCCAATCAGGTGCAGGTTTAACATTTTACAAAAGGCATGAGGCCATTATGAAGATCAGGTTGCCTCACAGTCTGTGGGCTTTAATTTGGTTGCAATGTAACTAATTAACAAAGTGCAAGATTAATTTACAAAAAATATAAAAATTAAAACAAGCTACTCTCTTCCCAGATTGTATTATCAAATGTTGAATGCCAGTCTTGAGAGCCTCTGTGCATCTGAACATCAACATCTGCTTTTTTGGCTGCTATTCAAACCAATACAATTCACTGCACATCAATCAAAGAGATCAAAATCAGATAACAATATTACAGCAACATTCTTTTTCGTTCTATAAAATACATCATACAGATTTATTAATAGTAATACATAATAATGATTGACCACTATTTTAAAGCATGATATACAGCTCGCTCTATTGAAAACTCTCCTGTCAAAGATGTGGAACATCCTACGCATGATACAATTCCACAGAATAGTGATGTGGTTTTTGATAAGTTTCTTTTTATTTTTTGATTTATGCCTCAAAGGAGGTTTGCCTTAGGACCTCTGAAATGAATCAGTGTTTGCTTTGAGAATTAGAATACACCAGCCTAATGTAGTATTACTGAAGCATGATATGGTGCATTGTTCAATTAATGTTAGACTACATCAGATCCATCACTTCTTTTTCTAATGGCATTTAAGGTGATTTAGTTTTAACCTTGAATTTACACCTGTGTTAGGAAGCACAGCAGTCATTAAAATTGTTTCCATAGCAACTAAGAATGACAACAATCTGGAATCAGTTAATAAAAGAATGAAATAACACATTGTACTCTCTCATCACCATTGGAGGTAGAAAATAGCATGGAATTTCAATGATTTTCATACAAGAAAGCAGGTAGCAAGCTACTGCAGGCTAACATCCAGTAGGCAGAGTACATGTGTGTTATTTCCAATTTATATTTTAGAATCAACAGATTTCAATTCATAAAAGGTTTCACTATATAGATGTCTTGAAATTTAGCCTCCGGAAAATTGATCATGTTCACCTATGTGGAATAATAAATATATCAGCCAATTATAAAAGAGGAAAATAACATTGCACAGTTTTAAATTTAAGTCGTTATCATAGTGAAACAGGGGTTCCCATCCTTTTTTTATGCCTTGGATCCCAGGTTGGAAACCCATGTCATTTAAAGTATAAAGAAGTTGCCAGAGATTTAAAAGTTGTTCAGTCCCTCCCCTTTTATTCTAACAGATGATGAGAATATGTAAATTATTGTGTAAATGTGAGCTCACATGATGTGGAGGTGAAATTGCTCTAGGACAGTGGTGCAAAGCAAACAATAATAAATCTGCATATGTTTGTTATAAGAAAAGCCAAAAGTAGATTAACATAGCAAGAAGGAGTTCCAGAAAAGAAAGACATGACATATAAAGTCTCTTCACTATTATTCCACAATGTAATCTCAAGGCCAAAGAATGTATAAAAGGGAGATCATAAAGCTAAGGTAAAAGTCTGTAAATTTCTTAGCATCATGTTGAGAAAAAAAGAGCAATGCTGTTGAAAATTGGCTTAATGCACAGTAGAATTATAGTTATCAGATTTCTGGGTGTCTTAGCTCCTGTCAGAAAATTATATATATATTCTGGTAGAATTTTTCTTTGCCCTGCAACTCCTAATTGCCATAAAACATCCCCAAGTGACATTAACAGTCGAGTAAAATTTCATTTCCAGTGAGATTTTCGCCTTGCTAAGCAGATTTCATTAGTGTGCTTTTTAAAGGGCTAACACTTGAATTGTTTTCTTCTTTCCTATTGGCATTGTGACCTCAGATTCTGCCTCACAAAAACTTGATTACTTTGCTGGGAAGTCAAGGTCACAGTCACACCCGGATCCCGCATCTTGTGACCATTCCAGATCGTTGCTGCTGATCACTAATTTACAATTTACTGCTGATCAGTGCATTAGAAAAATCCCTCCCTAACTTCTTTCCCCATATGATTCCATCTATCATTTCGGAACCTCTGAACATCATACTGCCAACCATTCTATTTTCCTCTCAAACCTGATGCAGGGTTTCAACCAGAAACATTGATCTATAGCTTTTATCTCTACAGATGCTACAACACCCACTGATTTCTTCCAGCATTCTATTTTCTGTTCATAGAACTTTGGGATGATAATGCAATGTTCTCATTTGTCCTAAAACTCTGGGTTGGAAATAATCTGGCCCCTGGGATTTGGCAGCTCTGGATATCATTACTTTTCATTGCTATCAATTTATTTATTTTAATTTGAGTCAGTTCTCAATTAAAATGTGTTTTCATGCAATAACAGGGTTGGAGTTTTTTTTTTCCTCACTGTTAAAGTAACAAGATCAGCATGTGGCCAATACCTCTGACACCCACTCACCCGTTCTACCCCTGAGCTCCCCATTGAGCTCATTTGGGGATCCAGAACATGGCTAAGCTGAGGAGCCAGACTCAGTTTGGGATACAAGCAGCACCTCCTTTCACCTGAATATGGTCAGTGACCTTCATTGTAAAGGTAAATGTGGGTGACACAGTAGTGTATCACATCATGTGTTTGTCCCACAGATCCAACAACAGCTAGTGCATGACATCTGGAGTTTGCAATAGTTATTGAATTAGCTGATCCAAAGTAATCAAAAGAATATTTCTCCTTCCAAAAATGCTATTGCCTTCTATCTTAACATATTTTCATGCAGAATTGCTGCTCAGTTTTTGTAATAAACACTAGAATTGGTTGTCAACACAAAATAAACAGTAACTTCTTTCCCCAGGATGGGAATGTTTAATATAGAAAACATAATAATAGAATTGAGGACATTCTAAAGTCATTTTTAATATACACTCAGTGGCCACTTTATTAGGTACACCTACTCATTAATGCAAATATCTAATCAGCCAATTATGTGACAGCAACTCAATGCATAAAAACATTCAGACATGGTCAAGAGGCTTAAGAGGTTGTTCAGACCAAACATCAGAATGGGGAAGAAATGTGATCTAAGTGATTTTGACTATCGAGATGGGGTGGTGTGAGGATCTCAGACACTGTTGATCTCCTGGGATTTTCATGCACAACAGTTTCTAGAGTTTACAGAGAATGATGCACAAAACAAGCAAAAAAAAAAATGCAGTGAGTGGCTGTTTTGTGAGTGAAAATGCCTTGTTAATGAGAGAGGTCAGAGGAGAATGGCCAGACTGGTCTGAGCTGACAGGAAGGCAACAGTAACTTAAATACATTCAATAGTGGTGTGCAGAAGAGCTTCTCTTAATGCACAACTCATCAAAACTTGAAGTGGATGGGCTAGATTCGCTGAAGAACATATCAGCTTCTACTCTTGTACATAATAAAATGGCCACTGAATGAATAATCCATTTCCTTCAAGCATTAATTTTCCTTTTGCATCTATGACAAGAAAATACTTATTGCAGCCTAACTAACATGCTTAAACTCAAATAGTTAAAATGAAGCAATATCTGTTTTCTCTGAATATTTTTGGATCTTTTTAAAAATGTGTTTAAAGATTTCTCTGAACAGTATATGTTTAAAATATAGCCATTTTCACAATATTCGGCTGTGTCTGACAGTGCCTCTGTGAACGTATGATGCTGAGATGCATCCTAGGATGCACTAGGACACAATATCAGTAATGTAATCTGAGATCATCAGGTGTTTTTAGTCTTTCAACATCTGACAATCACACCTAGGCGACCCAGCCAGGGTTGATCAGGCCCCGACTTGGGTCCCAGCAACATTGGTCTTCAGCTCTTTATAAAGGCTGTGATCCCCACTTCAACAATGGTCTGTTTGAATTCAGTCTCTTGTAAATCTGCTTCAGTTTGAAGCCACAAAGCTCTATATGGAGATTCAGTCCTCTTGATCTTCTTCTTCATCTTAGATGGGCCACTTGTTAAAGCTAATTTGATTCTACTTCAGTTTTGTGGGTTCTGAGGCAGCTAAGAGCATGTTGCTTCTGGAGATTGTACTCTTTATAGTCATCTGACATAATCCTTCCTTCCTTGATGTTTATTATTTTGTAAAACACCTTTTTTTCTACTTTAAGAGTGATATGTAAGTACATAAATTATGTTTTTCAGGAATATTTTGGATTTGAAGAAAATTCCACAGTCCCTGTGCTCCAGTATCGTTGAGCTGATAAGCCAGGCTAACTTGTCAATGCTGCCCACAAATTCGGAAAGAAGTATAAGTCTTTTCAAGTACGCCAAGGATTGTTTGGTAAGCGTCAGGGAAGTTATGGAACTCAAATATCAGCACCACAAAAGATGATGAAGGAACAAGATACGAAAAGCTTTTTTAAGTATATAAAGGGTAAAAGAGAGTTGAGAGTAGATATAGGACCAATAGAAAATGATGCTGGAGATATTGTCATGACAGATGCAGAGATGGCAGAGGAACTGAATGCGTATTTTGCATCAGTCTTCACAGTGGAAGACATCTGCAGTATAGCAGACATTCAAGAATGTCAGGGAAGTGAAGTGTGTGCAGTAAAAATTACAACTGAGAAGGTGCTCGGGAAGCTTAATGGTCTGAGGGTGGTTAAATCTCCTGGACCTGATGGAAATTCTGAAGTAAGTAGCTTGAGAGATTGCGGAGGCATTAACAATGATCTTTCAAGTACCAATAGAGTCTGGCATTGTACTGAATGACTGGACAACTGCAAATGTTACTCCAGTATTTAAGAAGGGTGGGAGGCATCAGAAAGGAAATTATGGACCTGTTAGCCTGACATCAGTGGTTGGCAAGTTGTTGAAATTAATTATGGAGTACCTGGAGACACACGACAAGATAGGCCAACGCTAGCATGGTTTCCTGAAAGGAAAATCCTGCCTGACTAACCTACTGCAATTTATTGAGGAAATTACAAGCAGGGTAGACAAAAGAGATGTAGTAAATATGGTGTACTTGGATTTTCAGAAGGCCTTTGACAAGGTGACACACATGAGGTTGCTTAGCAAGATAAGAGCCCATGGAATTACAGGGGAGTTACTAGAATGGGTGGAGCATTGGCTGATTGGCAGAAAACAGAGAGTGGGAATAAAGTGATCCTATTCTGGCTGGCTGCCAGTTACCAGTGGAGTTCCACAGGGGTCGGTGTTGGCACCCCTGCTTTTTACAATGTATGTCAATGATTTGGACAATGGGATTAATAGATTTGTGGCTAAATTTGCTGATGATACAAAGATAGGTGGAGGAGCGGGTAGTGTTGAGGAAACAGAGAGTCTGCAGAGAGACTTAAATAGTTTAGGAGACTGGGCAAAGAAGTGGCAAATGAAATACAATGTTGGACAATGGTATGGTCAAGCACTTTTGTGGAAGAAATAAAGGGACAGACTAAATGGGGAGACAATTCAAAATGCAAAGATGCAAAGGGACTTGGGAGTCCTTGTTCAGGATACCCTAAAGGAAACCAGCTTGAGTTGGTTGTGAAGAAGGCAAATGCAACATTGGCATTCATTTCTAGAGGTATAGAATATAAGAGCAGGGATGTGGTGTTGAGGCTCTATAAGGCACTCGTGAGACCACACTTGGAGTATTGTGTGCAGTTTTGGCCTCCTTATTTTAGAAAGGATATACTGATATTGGAGAGGGTTCAGAGAAGATTCACAAGAATGATTCCAGGAATGAAAGGGTTACTGTATGAGGAACGGCTGGCAGCTCTTGGGTTATATTCCCTGGAGTTCAGGAGATTGAGGGGGGGATCTCATAGAAACGTTCCAAATGTTAAAAGGCCTGAACAGATTAGATATGGCAAAGTTATTTGCCATGGTAGGGGAGTCTAGAACAAGAGGGCACAAATTCAGGATTGAAGGATGTCCATTTAGAACAGAGATGCAGAGAAATTACTTTAATCAGAGGGTGATAAATCAGTGGAATTTGTTGCCACAAGCGGCTGTAGAAGCCAAGTCACTGGGTGCATTTAAGGCAGAGACAGACAGGTTCTTGATTAGCCAGGGCATCAAAGGGCATGGGGAGAAGGCAGGGGAGTGGGAATGACTGGAAGAATTGGGTCAGCCCATGAATGGCCTACTTCTGCTCCTATTTCTTATGCTCCAACTCAACGATCATGGCTGCATTTATGGAGGGAAATGGGTAGTTGACTGTTTGGGCCAAGATACTTCATCTGGACTGGGATTTCTCCAGAGTTAAGGGGTAGCCATAGGCACCCACAGGGACACCAGCTATGCCTACATTTTTGTTGGCCATGTAGAACAGCCTTCCATGGTGATGCTCCCCAACTCTTCCTACGTTACATTGATGCGTTGCTGCTTCTTCATGCACTCATACTAAGTTCATCAATTTCATCACCATTGCCTCCAACTTCCACCCTGCCCTTAAATTCACTTGGTCCATTTCTGACACCTCCTTCCCCTTTCTCGATCTTTCTGTTTCCATCTCTGGAGCCAAGCTCCCTACATTTGATAACCTACCGATTCCCACAGATATCTTAACTAAACCTCTTCCCACCCTATCTCCTGTAAAAATGCTATTCCCTTTCTCAGTTCCTTTGCCTCCACTGCATCTGTTCCCAGGATGATACCTTCCTTTCAAGGGCATTAGGGGTGCCTTCCTTCTTCAAAGAATGGGCTTTTCCTTCCTCCACCATTGATGCCACCCTCAGCCTATCTTCCCACTGCCCTTAGCATACCTCCTCATAAGCCTCCACATTCAACACATCATTTTCCACAATTTCTGCCATCTTTAATGGGATCCTACCTCCACCACCCCCACTTCTGCTTTCCCCAGGGATTGCTTCCTCCTTAATAACCTTGCCCATTCTTCTGTCCCACTAATCTCACTTCCTGACACATAACCCTGTAAGTGACTGAAATGCTTCACGTGCACATTTATCTCCCCCTTTATCTTCATTCGGAGCCCCTAACAGTCCTTCCAGGTGAGGCAACACTTCACCTACGAATCTGTTGGAACTGTCTACTGCATCTGGTGCCCCAGTGTGTCCTCCTCTACTTTGCTGGAACCCAAAGTAAATTGGGGGACCATTTCATCTAGCACTTCTGCTCTATCTGCCCAGCTATTTTAATTCCTATCGTCATATCCATTCTGAATTGTCAGGCTATGGTCTTCAATTTTGGCACAATGAGGCCTCCCTCAGGTTGGAGGAGTAACACCTCATATTCCATCTGGATTGCCTCCAACCTGATGACATGATTTCTTCTTTCAGTAAGAATTTCCCTCCTTCTTCCCTCTTCTTCTAAAGTGTCATCTGTTCATTCATTTCCACAGATGCTGCTGTATCTGCTGAGTTCCTCCAGCATCTTGTGCGTTGCTCTGGATTTCTCATTTGCTTGGGATTTTTAGTGGTGTGTGTGTATGTATATTTATTTACGGAAATATATATTTAAAACACATCCATCACTTTCAGTTTTTTTTTCTAATTTAGTCATTGTTAAGGTTGAAGAAGAGCACTCACTTGCTTCTTTTTTGTGTATCCTTGGACTTCCAAATAGAACATTCAAGTCAGTTCACAAACTTTAATCTCCCTCTATAATCTTCAAACCTGTTTTTAGGATTTTGTAAATCTCAAGTACACTCTATAGTTCATTCTATGAAGAAGACATGTACCTCACATCCTTCTTGGTCCAGTATCAAGTACCCTTCCCCTCTCAGTTCAATCCAAAATTAAATGACTTCAGTTCCACCTCCAACCTTACTTCATGCAATGATAGTCAGGATAAATTCCTTTGCTAAACTCTGCAATACATATATAACCTATGCTAACATCACTTGCCCCTGAAGTATCTGTGCGTTTGTGGAAGATTTTCTCACCAAAAGATTGATTTTTAAATTATAAAGTGGGGATTAGCAAAAGGCAGATTCCAACAGTGTCTCTTGTTTGTGAATAAGAAATTGGCAGACAATGGGGTGAAGCATAAAATATCCCGTATGTGAGAAAATCAGTTTCAGCTGTTCCACCTTGAAAGTAGCCCTATCAAACACATCCTTGCACTATCAACATGTCATCTGCTCTAATCCCTCCGCTTCACTGGTTCTCACGATCAGAGTGTCACTACTTTTAGAAAGGGTGATAAGTAGATTTCAAAAGTATAAACCATGCTCTGAAGATATTCTTCAACCCATGTTAAACTTATGAGAGCACTAATGGTCTGGAAAGTTACAGTGGGTTTCAAGAGGTGGTACATCATGAAATAGTTGAGATAAGAACTGGATAAACAGATTGGACTACTAGCAACTGCTTTAAATTGATTGATTGACCTCTGGATAAAAGTGTTGCTGCTAAACAAATACAGATAAGGATCTAGTAATGCTATTTGAAAAGTCAATTTGTGAAGATTTAGTCAGAATTACATTGTAGATATTATCAGTCCAGTAGTAGGACCTTAGACCTTATCTATAGGTGTTACTGATTCGCTGCATCTTCTCAGGGATTGTTGTTAAGAGCTGAAATGGTCTCCATCTGCTTGAAGATCACAAATTGGACTGTATTTAAAACTTTTCATTAGCTGTGTCTTTTAATGCTGATTTTTCAAGATCACTGCATATTAGTGCAATATTTGAAATGTAGCCCAAAGTTTCTATTCAGAAATGCCAAAGACAGATGGATCATTTGCTAAATAATATGTGCCAAACTGAACAAGTTAAACAGTATCCATCTGGAGACGTTTCAGTTTTGAAATGTAGAATTGCTGATTTCTGGACTGTATTAATTATAGTAAATATTCCATTAAAAAGGCTGTCAGTCTTTGCATTTCATTATCACTTACTTTGGCATGACCTGACTTGGAGCGATAATGTTGGTAAATAACGTACAGTGAGAGTGAGATCGATGGACGATGGGTTGAGTATTCTGACTGGGGTTATATAATTCTGGAAAGACAAGAGAGAGGAAATCCAGAAGGTGAGAAAGGTATATCTGTTTCTGAGATGCTCTCATTTTATTTCTATTGTTTGAGGTGGAATGAACATCAATGAATGTCATAGAAGGACGCCTTGGCCAGTTAGTAGTTTAATTGTTCACTGTGAATTGGCCTGTAATTAAGCGAGGATTGCTGGGCGATCCAACTCGTTGTGTTGGAAGGGCCTAATCCACACTCTATTTCTAAATAAATAATATAAATACCTTTCCTCGTGGCTTTCATTCTTCGGCCCATATAAGCATAACTTATCATCTGAGACAAAAGATCAAATACATGACAGTTGTGAGTTTACATATGGTCACTTGATTTCTCATTTTTATGGTTCTCTGTAGGTTTGGAACAGCCCTTCCCACCTTGGCTTAGTTTGGTCATTCCTTGGCATGAAGGAATGTAAATCAGTAACAATCTGCTCCTATTTCCTGGCCATATTTGGTTTTGCTCAGAGCAACATACTTAAATGGTTTGATGTGAATTGTTCAGGATGCAAATAGGGAACAGAAGGTGACAGTCAAAGAAAACAGTAAACACAAAATAATTTCATCACATGATTTTCTTTCTTGGCATCTCAACAAATGATTTAAATTTAAAAGGAAATTAAAGACGGAACAGTTTCAAAGAGAAAAGAGCAGAGAATTAATATTTCATGATAGGTACATAAAATATGAAATTGAGTGAGAATTCCAGGTTGAGGAGTTATTATCTTAAATTTGTCCTCTTACTGGAATACTAATTAATGCATCATTGATAAGTCATGCATTTACTTTCTGGGTTTGGTATACAGGTGGGCTCAAAATACAGCAGAATTGCTGAGTAAAAGGGACCTAAAGTCTGGAAAATGAATTACTTGTGTGATAGCTCCTTGTGTTTCTCTTGTGTGATTTTAAAGCTTTATTAATAAGTTCTGTGTGTTGTTTGTCTGTCATTTCCAACAATGTTTGTCTGTACAGCTCATGGAACTACACAGAGAAAAACCTGTGCAGGAGGAGTTTTATAGTGAAAAAGCCATTGCATTGGGGCAGTTCCACTCTCCTGACCTCAATGGTATGAAAAATCATCATGGCTGGAGATTTCCTTGGCTGCAGTGGATAGCCATGGGCCTTTTGTGCCTTAGCATGCTCTTCGCTCTCCATGCAGCATTGCAGCACCACCTTCTTGGCCGTTAGATCTTTTAGTTGATCTCATCTGCCCAGTCCGTCGGAACTGGCTTTGCATGTGGGGGTATACATATTCCTGTCTCGCTGGGGTTGGAGGTTCCCAGCTACCCTCTCGTGGTTTTTCCACCTGTTGAAGCGGTGTACCAGGGTGTGGCTACTGTTACTTGGAGCCACAGGTGAGAGCTGGGTGGCAGATGGGGATCAAAGGTTGACAAGCTGCCCCCGGGCGGAGCACGACAAGCTTGCCACCAGGGATATTACCCCCCCCCCCCCCGGACACCCCATACACCCCATAATATTCAGCAAGTATGAAACCCTATACAAAAATAATAGAGTCATGTGAACTATAAGAATGATGCACATTTAATGCCAAGCCACCAGACGCGCTGGTGTCCCAGGACAAAAAAGTCTTGATTTAATCAATGAGGAAAATAGAACTGATATCTGACTGGAGAAAATGCAAAGAATTTTTAGGTAAGAACAGTATCATGCTTGATTGCAATATCCTCTATTGTCAAACAGCTTGATAATGCACATGAAATTATCCACCTGAGATGCTGGATCATTCTGTTTAATGCTATTTAAGATAACCCGACAAATCTCTTTACAAACTGATGGAGTGAATCTTGTTGGTTGGATTTGATGGCTCGCATCAGAATCAGAATCAGAATTAGTTTAATATCACTAACATATGTTGTGAAATTTGTTAACTACAGCAGCAGTACAATGCAATACATGATAAATATAGAAGAAAAAATTGAATTACAGTGAATATATATATACATTAAATAGTTAAAATAAGTGGTACAACAACAGAAATTTAAAAAGTAGTAAGGTAGTGTTCATGGGTTCAATGTCCATTCAGAAATCAGATGGCAGAGGAGCAGAAGCTGTTCCTGAATCACTGAGAGTGTGCCTTCAGGCTTTCATACCTCCTTCCCGATGGTAACAATGAGAAGCGGGCATGTCCTGGGTTGAGGAGGTCCTTAATGATGGATGCCGAACTTCCTTGGGCAACGCTCCTTGAAGATGTCTTGGATACTACGGAGGCTAGTACCCATGATGGAGCCAATTTTACCACTCTCTGCAGTTTACTTTGATCCTGGGCAGTAGCTCCCAACATACCAGACACCCATCCCTCCAATACCAGACAGTGATGCAGCCAGTCGGAATGCTCTCCACGGTACATCTGTAGAAGTTTTCGAATGTTTTGGGTGATAAACCAAATCTCCTCAAACTCCTAATGAAATACAGCCACTGTCTTAGCTTCTTCAGCACATTGCACATTTAGACAGAGATATAACGTAAAGATTTTTACTCCTTATGTATGTGAAGGGTTTAAGGAATGAAGTCAATTCATTTCAATTCAATTTATAGCTGCATTGATATGTTGGGACCAGGTTAGATCCGTAAAGCTATTGACACCCAGGAATTTGAAATAGCTCACTCTCTCCACTTCCAATCCCTCCATGAGGATTGGTTTGTGTTTCCTTGTCTTATCCTTTCTGAAGTCCCCAATCAGCTCTTTGGTTTTACTAATATTGAGTGAAAGGTTGTTGCTGCAACTCCACTCAACTAGCTGATATATCTTGCTCCAGTACACCCAGCACTCAGCATTCAGAAAGTTAAACTTCCATAAGTTGAAGCAGAATGTGAGATTTAGTGTCATAAGGTGCCGCATCAATCACTGAAACAACACATGGTTCAGTAAAATAGATCTGACTCCTTATAGATTTCAGTTCATGGTCTGTAGATTAGGAGGCAAAGGGGAAGGAAAGATTGATTGGAAGAGGACACCAGCAGAAATGACAGCAGAACAGCAATGGTTGGAGATTCTGGAAGCAATTCAGAAGGTGCAGGATAGATACATCCCAAAAAAGAAGTATTCTAAAGGCAGGATGACACAACCATGGCTGACAAGGGAAGTCAATGCTAACATAAAAGCAAAAGAGAGGGCATATAATAGAGCAAAAATTAGTGGGAAGTTAAAGGATTGGGAAAATTTTAAAAACCATCAGAAGGCAACTAAAAACCCATAAGGGGGAAAAAGATGAAATATGAAGGTAAACTCGCCAAAAATACCAGAGAGGATACCAAAAGTTTTTTCAGATATTTCACAAGTAAAGGAGAGGCAAGAGTAGATATTGGACACTGAAAAATGTTGCCGGAGAGGTAGTAATGGGGGCCAAGGATAGGACAAACAAATTGAATAAGTATTTTGCATTAATCTTCACTGTGGAAGGCACTAGCAGTATGCCGGATGTTCAAGGGTGTCAGGGGGCAGAAGTGAGTGGAGTTGCTGTTACTAAGGAGGAGGTGCTGGGGAAACTGAAAGGTCAGAAGGTAGATAGGTCACCTGGACCAGATGAACTACGCCCCTGAGTTTGGAATGAGGTAGCTAAAAGATAGTGGAGGCACTAGTAATGATCTTTCAATAATCAATAGATTCTTGAATGGTCTAGGAGGACTGGTAAATTGCAAATGTCACTCCACTTTTCAAGAAGGGGGGAAGGCAGAAGAAAGCAAATTATAAGCCAGTTAGCCTGACCTCAGTAGTTGGGAAGATGTTTGAATTGGTTGTTAAGTTAGAATTCTTTGAGAAGTAGAGGGACAAAGGAGAATCAGTAGATGTTGTGTACTTGGATTTTCAGCAGATCTTCGACAAGGTGCCACACATGAGACTGCTTAACAAGATAAGAGTCCATGGTATTATAGGAAAAATACTAGCATAGATAGAGCTTTGGCCGTTGGCAGGAGGCAAAGAGTGGGAATAAAGTGAGCCTTTTCTGGTTGACTGGTGGTAATCCACAGGGGTTTGTATTGGGACTGATTCTTTTTATGTTGTACGTCAATGATTTAGAGGATGGAATTGATGGCTTTGTGGCCAAGTTTGCAAACGATATGAAAATAGGTGGAGGTGCATGCAGTGTTGAGGAAGCAGAGAAGCTGAGAAGGACCTGGACAGATTAGAAGAATGGGCAAGGAAGTTGCAAACAAAATACAGTGCCGGGAACTGTATGGTCATGCACTTCGGTAGAAAGAATAAAAACATTTTTTCAAACTGGAGAGAAAGTTAAAAAATCCAAGGTGCAGAGTGACTTGGGAGTCGTCTTGCAGGATACCGTAAAGGTTAATTTGCAGTCTGAGTTGGTGGTGAGGAAGACAAATGCACTGTCAGTATTCATTTTGAGAGGATGAGAACATAAAAGTAAGGATGTAATGCTGAAGCATTATAAGGCACTGGTGAGGCCTCAAGGTGTATTGTGAACAGTTTGGGCTCCTTATTCATGAAAGGATCTTCTGATATTGGAGGAGGTTCAGAGGAGATTCACGAGAATGATCCTGGGAATGATCCTGGGAATGAAGGGGTTGTCACATGAGAAGCGATTGATGGCTCTGGGCCTGTACTTCCTGGAATTTCGAAGAATGTGGGAAGAGCTTATTGAAACCTATTGAATGTTGAATGGTCACGATACATTAGATGTGGAGAGAATGTTTTGTATGGTGGGGAAGTCTAAGAACAGAGAGCACAGCCACAGAATAGAGTGATGTCCGTTTAGAATGAAGATGAGGAGGAATTTCTTTAACCAGAGGGTGGTGAATCTGAGGAATTCATTGCCAAAGGTGGCTGTAGAGGCCAGATTATCAGGTGTATTTAAGGCAGAGGTCGATAAGTTCTTGATTGGTCAGAGCCTGAAAGGTTATGGGTGGAAGGCAGGAGAATGGGGCTGAGAGGGAAATGGATTGGCCATGATAAAATGGTGGAGTAGAAATGGTCTTCGATGGGCCAAATGGCCTAATTCTGCTCCTGTGTCTTATGGTCTAAGTTTTCTTTTAATTATTTTGCTTGCTTCAGTTAAATATTTTAAGTATTGCTAAGTGCCTATTAATGTCTGATTAATGCCTATTAATTTCAAAGACCTTTGACTATTTATTACAGTTTTATTTATTCTTAACAGTTATGTTTGTCAGAGACATTTAAAAATTAGTAAAATGCCTCATAGCTTTAATGGAGCAAAGCTGTTGTTTTCACTTATGCCAAAGAATGTTGGGCATAGGATGTTGTCTCCCACCGCCTGGTCACTGTCTATAACTTGCTACCTTAAGGCTAAAGTCAGTGAAATCATTCCTTTGCATCCAGTCTGGGCAGGTGTGGTCCAGCAATTCACATGTAGGCAAATGATGTACAGCATTACTAATATCTCAGTACAATATGCAGGGATTTACTAGAGATTATTTTCGCATCAACATCACAAAAATCTGTTTCAATAATTTGTACTATTTCTTGAAATTGAACAATTTGCTTTTGTGAAACTGCTGAGCCACCTTTTGTTGCTGAGTGGACAAAGTGCTGAATTTGATTCATCTGTTGTGAAAATTTTGTGAAATCCATGGATCAGTCTGGAGAGCAGAAGAGAAAAAAAACATAAAATGGCCAGAAGCTCTGGCACTTTCACAACAGGCAGAGCTGGTCCAAATGGCCATCTAGTGCATGGTATTATTCCATTATAAAGTAGTAATCAAAGAGAAAATAAAACTGTTTTCTCCTGCTAACAACATTATATCTGAAGATTGTGTAATGTAATAACACAAAGGATATTAACATACATTGTAATAGAAAATTGACTTGGTTGGGAGCACAAATTTCCAATGGAATCTAACAGGAGGTAGAATGTAAATTATATTCTTGAATTGTTGTCCTCCATTGTGTCACCATCAAACCTTACAATCTATTATCTACTGCTTTAGCATATAAAGTCACCATTAATAAGTAGAAAATCACCAGTCAGCAGAGATAAATATTAAAAATCACAGCTATTCACTTCTGTGATCAGTTCATTAACAAATTAGTTTCCCACAAAACTCCAGAAACAAAAACCCGGTTGCTTTAACAAGCTACTGAATTTCACACTGCTGAGAATAATTTATTCCCTTCAAAAAAGCTTCACAAATTCAGGATGGGGTGTTTGGAAATCTTCAGTGAGCAATCTGCTGCTTCTAATCTTTTATTTAACAGTTTAGGATTGCGGCAGGACAAATGCTTTAATTTGTGACAGCAATCCTTCACATTAGAATAAATATAAGCTGAAAGTCAAGTTTTAGAGTGAACTTGAACAAATAACTCTTTGGCTTACGTGGTTCATTTTTGACTTTACAATAAATATTGCATCACCTTTGTTCTCACACCTTAATTAACTCTGTGGGCATTGTTAATGGTTCCATTGCTCTGCATCTGATTTAAATTTAAAATGATGCATAAGCAACAAATTATGAGCATGTGTTTTACATGTCACATTGCAAAAACTATTAATGAATCATGCTGATTTTTGAAAAACAAAACAGATAACCAATGATGTCCATGGTACGCAAGACCCCTGCTAATTTAGAAGGAAAATAATTAACTAAATATCACAAACACAGCTGCAAGGATTCTTGGACTTGTTACATTTATGCTAAATCTGAAATGGAAAGAGGTTCTTACTGAAGTAATAGGATACAGAGACAACTGAGCAGTGGTGCAGATTGTGGAACTCCTGCCTCACAGCTGTGGTGATCTGAGTTCAGTCCTGACCTCTGGCACGCCATGAATGCATTCTGCATGTGGGTTTCCGCTAAGTGCAACGATTTCCTCAAACATCTCAAATGCACGTGCATTGGCCAGTGTAAATTTGTTCCCATCTGTAGGTATCTGGAGGGAACCGATGGAAATGCAAGAGGAATAAAAATGGATTCATGTTGAATTAGTGCAAATGGTGTTTAGTACTTGAGGTGTGTTTGATAGATGGAAGGAGGCAGAAACCTCAATCTATTTTTTATGCAGTTTGATTCCATATATTACACTGGACAACAAATTTTCTCAAAAGTGTTGCTTCCTCAGATGTATTTTTTCGTTTATGATAGACCATTGAAGTTGAACTCAAATATAATGTTGGACTGCTTCTATCACAGGAATTTGGAGAAACAAGAAAGCAACTTTTATTGAATATAATGCATTTAATTGCATATCAGTGCTGACGCTTTGCATAGTTCAACTAACCTAAATATGTTTTGTTGATGATTTTCATTTGTACTCAGTGTCTGAGGCTGCTCACTTAAGTGTCCAACAATAATCAGCTAGCATTGATGGATTCCAGTTGCCCTGATACCATTTTTCTATGACAGCAATGACGTGGTGAAACTTTTCACCAAGCTCGCCACTGATAGTGCCAAGATTTGCAGGGAAAAAGTCTAAATGGGGATGCAGAAAATGAATCTTTAGTGACATGTTGCACTTGATGGTTTTGAAGCACGTTGTCAACTAGCTTCTCATAGTTTGGTGCTCTATAGTTACCAAGAAAATTTTCAACAACATTCTTGAACCTTCCATGTGATTTTCTCCAGTCCCAGTAGAAGTTCTTTGAATTGCCTGTCATTGATTTGTGGACCAACAAAAATGCCTTCCTTAATCTTGGCATCAGTTATTCTGAATTGAATTATGAATTGAAATAACAAATGTAGGCCATTTTTTAAAAAATGGGGTGTGATAGGGAAATTTTATGATTATTTTCATGATCAGCACACCAAATCCCATAAGATACACCCAAATGTATTCAGAAAGCAAAGCTTTTGTTGTACAGTGTCATAGAACGTAGCACAGTATAGCAGTACACCAGTCCTTCAGCCTATGGTGTCTGTGCCAAGCACCATGACACATTAAATTAATCCCTTCTGTTTTGCACATGACCCATATCCTTTCATTCCGTGCATCATCTACCTATATAAAACCTTCTTCAATGCCATTACTGTTTCTCTTCCAATTACCAACCTCGGCAATACATTTTGGACAGCTCCCACCCTCTGTGTAAAAATGAAAACTTACCCCACACATCCCCTTTCAAATTTCCCCCTCTCACCGTAAATATATGCCCTCCAGTAGTCAACATTTCTGCCCTGGGAAAAAGATCCTGGCGGTCCATATTATCTATGCCCCTCATAATTTTATGAACTTTATTAGGCATTTGCTTTGATAAATGTCATCTTATCTGATTCTTTTGTAGTTAGGTCACTAAATACGATATAATCTTCCCATTGCTCTTAGTTCATAATAAGACTTTATTTCTCATAATAAACAATGACCATTCAATAGGGGAAAGCACAAGGGACCTTTTTCAGAATAGATTTGATATGGAAAGGCCATTTGTAACTCATTCCTACCACAAATTGCCCCTGTGATGTATTGCACTCAATTCTATTTTTACCACGATTCCATGTGGGATTTAAGTAACCTTTGTGTTATTCCCAGTTGAGAGCTGGATAATGTACTAAATCCCCATCAGTTCAGTTCCTCGCAAATTGTGGAAACAATCACAGCATGACAAATCCCTCAGGATAGTCAAAACTTGTTCAAAAGGATGAAAAATATTGATTTCAAAGTTAGAAATGAAAATCGATTTTCTGATTTGGCTTTATCTGCTGCAGAGTCAAAACTAGGGTTGAAAATGAATGGCTTGGCAGTTTTAATTGGACCTGCTGTGTCAATGGTTCTCAAGCCGTGCGGTCCAGTTCCTGGTGTGCTATCACACATCATTCAGTTCCTGATCTATGCCACCTGTCTCTCCTGAACCTGATCCATATTCTCCAGGTGCCAGTATCATAGCCTCACTTGCTTCATTTCTAACTCTCAATGTTCATTTGCAAAAATGCTGAAAGAAAGAAATGAAAATGCCACAATTGTGAACCCAAAGTTTATAAAGGATTTGAAAGGAATTTTTCCACAGTGCTTCAAAGGCCTGCTCACTGCTCATAACCACAATGGCAGCACAGTGGGGCAGCCAGTAGAGGTGCTGTCTCATACCGTTAGAGATCTGAATTCAATCTCCAATCTTCGTGCCGTCCATGTGGAACTTGTACATTCTCCCTGTGACCATTTGAGGTTCATCCAGGTCATCCTATTTCTTCACACGTTCCAAAGTCGTGTGGATTGGTGGACTAATCAGTCACTGTAAATTCTGCCTCGTGACTGGATGAGTGACAGGATCTGGGGAAATTGATGTGAATCTTGAGAGAATGAAATAATGAGTTAGATGCAGGATCATTGTAATTGGATGTCAATGGTCTTGATAGTCTGAGGAAGCACTTTCATTCTGTATGATTCTATGACATTGTGAACAGTTGCTCAGGCTCATATAAAATTAATGTGGGAGTAAGCCAAATCATTTTTTTAGAACCCCCTCCCATTAGTTTAGACTCGATTAAATTCAACAGGTAACTTGCCGAGTAACTCCAAACAGTGCAGTTTCTCAAAAGAATCAAAATTGACACACTTCTCTAAAAGAGGTGAGTGAGCATTGTGTTAGGTGTTTGGAGATTCTTTAATAGTCTATCTCATGGGAGTTTGGAAGCTAGATCAAAAATCTAGTGAGCATGATAAGTACAAAAAATAGAATCTATGATAGAAGCCTGGCAGGGTGGCACAGCTGACGGGACTAATATCTCAAGCATTGCAAGTTCAATCCTGACTCCTGGCACAGCTTGTGTGGAGCTGCTGCATTTTCCCTCAGACCCTATGGGTTTCCTCTGTGTCCTCCAGTTCCCTCCCACATTTCAAAGATATACAGGTTGATTGGTTAATTAACCATTGTAATGTGCAGGTAAGTGGTAAAATCTGTGGTGAATTGGATTGGAATGTGGGGAGTATAACATAAGATTATAGTAGGATTAGAGTAAATGGTTGGCACAGGTTTTTTGGGCAGATGGACTTTTTTCCATTCCTTGTCACTCAATGATCAAATACTTCTAAGCAGTGTTTTGTGTTCATTGAATTTTGGAGCAGTTCCCAGTACATTAAATAAGATTTAATTTAATCAATATTGGAGTAAAAATATGATCAAATTCAAAGTATAAAATTTTAAATTTATCGTCAAAGAATTATTCAACTCTCCGTAATGTGAGATTTTGGTTTAGATATTCCTTGTGGTGTTTGTCTCCAGAACAAAGGAATGAAAGTGGAGCTTCAAGGAGTCCATTAGGATGCCCCCTGGCATGAGAAGATTTGGTAAATAAGTTAAAAAATGGCTTTTCCAGTAGCTAATGGTCAGAAATGCAAGGTTACAAGGATGCAAGACTTTGTATTAGAAACAAAAGCAACTTTTAAAACAGAGAGTTATGAGCTGCACTTGAAGCAGAGGCTCGGTCAGCATTAATGTTAGACAGATGGAGGGAAAAAATGGTTGAACGGATGTGGCGATTAGACAGGAAATGTAATTAGATGCATTTACTCATATGACTTGTACTCACTGCCAGTATCTAGTTAGGCCAGACTGCCAGTTTCATAATGTAACCTCTCTGCTTCCTTGATACAAAAGACCAAAGCCAAAGAATATTTAAGATTAACTTTATTTGTTATGTGTACAAAGGCAAAATTTGTGATGTTTGAATTTTATGTAACAAAAAAACTTGATTGATGATTTGCTATGTGACTCATTTGCTGGTTTTATTTTCTTCTTTGTCAACAGAAATTTACTGCTTCTTCATTGACTAAGGAGCAAGGCACCAACTTGGGTTCTCTGGTCTGTGAATTCAATAATCAAGACTTTAAAGACTTGAACAACACGGTCTTCCTTGCAATAATTCCTCAACTGCGCCAATGTGGACGATTCAGTGAAGAGAAGAAAAATGCTCTCAGAGAAAAGATCTTGACAACCTTTTCGTAAGCAGAGTTAGCTTTTAGTGAGATAAGATGTTGTCAGTGTTTGGCAAGCTACTTGTTTATGGCAACTTAGAATGTGATATCAACATAAAGTATTTTCTTAAATCTAGATCTATCTCAAGCTGGACAGTGGATGAATTGATTCTGTTAGGTGACTTGCTGACAGTTCTCAAGCATGATGATTTTAAAAAGATTCCCAATGATGTAAGTAGACTCTAGAAATGGTCTCACCAGAGCTATGATTCCTCTGATATTATAGATATAGCCACAGGGTTGAATAGCAAAAATCTGGCTTTTCTTTGGTGTAACATTTCATTTGGTAGAAGTTATGAATACTACTGAAAAAGCTTCAAGAAGTCAGAAAAGTGAAGTTGTGCACCATGGTAACGTAGTAGTTAGCACGACGCAATTACACCTTGGGACGCTTCCGAGTGCAGAGTTCAATTCTGGCTCATTCTGTAAGGAGTCCCTGTGGAATGTAAGGGTTTTCCCTGGGTGCTCTCATTTCCTCCCACAGTCCTAAGTCATACTGGGTAGATTAATTAGTCATTGTAAATTGTACCGTGACTAAATTGGCGTTGTAGGGTTGCTGGGGCAGCATGGCCCGCTGTATTGCTAAATAAATAAATATATAAAAGCAAACTACAATGTGAATAACGTTGAATCTTCAACCCACTGTCCTCCCATTGGGTATGGCTTCCAGTTGGGAATGTGGAATTGGTGAGTTTACCCACATTGGCATGTCATGACCAGTCATGAGGAAAAGATATTTAGTTTTTTCTCATGCCTGTGAGCAGAAAACAACAATTTGTACTTTTCTAATGACTTTAGTTTTGAAAGAGATGCCAAGGTACTTCATTCAAACAAAAAGTGCAAAATAAGCCACAGAAAAATAGAATATAAAAAAGCAACAGTGTGATCCGGGAGGAGCAACACATATACAGTACGTGGAAAGGACATCATGATCTCACATCTAGTAAACCTTTCATTGAAAAAAAGGATGGAAGTGATGTTTAGCTTTGTAACAATCATTACCTATCCTATTAGATTCCTTCTTCTTCAGCACTTAACCTCCTCCACCTATCACCTTTGAGTTTCTCACTTCATCCCTCTCCCCTATCTTCCCCTATCAACTTCCGGCTTGTACTCCTTCCCCTCCATCCACTTTCTTATTCTGGCTTCTTTCCCCCCTTCGTTTACAGTTTTAATGAAGAGTCTCGGCGCAAAACGTCGACTCGTCATTCCTTTCCGTAGATGCTGCCTGACCTGCTGAATTCTTCCAGTATTTTCTGTATGTAACTCTGGATTTTCAGCATCTGTAGAGTATCTTGTGTCCTATTAAACTTGCTATTTCTCAAAGGAATTAGAAGAGTGCTTCACAGTTGCCTTGTGGTTGGATACAAGACATAGCATCATCAAGCTTCCCCATTGACCTTTAACATGGGGTCAGTGTTGCTGCATTTTCTGCCTCCACTTAAAATTGGTTTTTTTAGTGTTTCTTGCTTACAAAAATGTGCAGCACTTTAAATATGATCAAATAATTTTAATGTAACCTCGTTAACCATTTGATTTTCCTTTCCGTCCAATAATTCAACTACCATGCGAACCAGCAGTAGTATATCAGGTCTGCAGCTCCAGTGACCCAAGCATTGACTGGGTGGGTCTTCCACATTCCCAATGTGATCACATGGATTTCTTCAGGACATCCTAGTTTCCTCCATCATCTGAAAAACAAGTGGGTTGGTAGGTAAATTGGCCACTGTAAAATGACCTGTGTGTAGGTGAATGGAAGAATCTGAGGGAGTTGATAGAAATGTAGGAAGTATAAAACAGCATGTACATAGAATAAGTGTAAGGGGTTGCTGTGGCCTCATTAGGTCAATGTCAATCTCCATGTTCTGTCACTCTTTAATCCTTTGACTCTGATTTCCATGATTACTGTGTCTCCCAGGCTTTATCTACAGTAAATCTCCATTTCCTGATGATGTCCAATTATTTTATCTGCATGTACATGTAATATTTTCATGTGTAATCAAATACCTATACTTTATTGTTAAAATGCATTTCAATTGTAATACTTGACATCTTCTTTAGGATGACATAAAAATAGCCCTTGAGCAGATCCTCTCCTCTCACAAGCCTGCCACGAACGTTCCTTCTGATCAATTTTCTTCACTTTATTGGAAGATCTTCTATATCCTCAATAAGCCAAAGTCCAACATGAAGAAGCGATCAACAAGTAAGTTACAATAACAAACAACCAAATAAATAAGTTGTGCAAAAGAGGAATAGTGAGGTAGTATTCGTGGGTTCACTGCCTATTCAGAAATCTGATGAGCGAAGGGAAGAAACTGCTTCTAAGACATTGAGTGTGGGTCACCAGGCTTCTGTACCTTCTCCCTGATGGAAGTAATGAGAAGAGGACATGTCCCAGATGGTGATGGTCCTTAATGATAAATGCCTCCATTTGAAGGTGCCTTCAATAGTGAGGAGGCTTGTGCTGGTGGTGGAGCTGATTGAGTCCACAACCCTCTGCATCCTCTGCAAACTCATTAGTGAGTTTTGAGCATCCCATGTTGGGGCCAGAAGTATTGTAACACTTGTACAATCCTCGCTGATTTGATTTGAAACAAACGACGCATTTCACTGTATGTTTCGGTGTACACGTGACAAATGAAGCTAATCTTTCTTTTCTAATGTCAGCTCACAAAGCTCACAACAGGTGTTGAAGAGCTGCATAACAACCAGAAAAACCCAGATGAATTTCTAGAGTGATGTATTTTGACTGGAAATCATGTCCAACATGGGAAATAGCAATTTTCAGACATGTACAACTGAGAAAAGCCTGACATGTCCGAATATTTTGGCCTCCTTATGATAAAATACTATGACGCACTTCAAACTGCTTCAAGTCTAATTTAGGAAAGCAGTCAGGTATATTCTTCTCACAATTTTTCTTCACATATGTTGACTTCTAAGCTGAATGGCAGAAGAAGACTCCTGAAATCAAAATAATTTCTAAACTACTGTGAGTTTTTTAGATTCAAGTGTTGAAGAATAATGCAGGATGGAAACAGGCCCATCATGTTGACGAAGGTGCTTTCCTGAGCTGGTCCTATTTGCCTAACTCCTATCCATGTAATTTAGTTGTCTTTACCACTTGCAGCTTGTTCGTTATACCGACTGGACCCAAACTTCCGATGAACTGCCCCAGTGCAACGGCTTTTCCTCTTTAAAAACTCTCCTGTGGTCTTCTGTCATCCTTGAAATGACGGACAACCGCCATAGGTCATTATTGGGACAACACATTACAATTATATAGGATGTTGGTGACATTACAAAGAAATGTTGTATACTGTTTTCATTGCCAAGCCAAGGAAGGATGTAATTAAAAGAGAGAGAGAGAGTGCAGAAGAAATTCACTAGCATTTTTCCAGTAATGAAGAGCTTCAGTTGTGAGGAGAGGTGGATAGGATGGGACTATTTTTCCTGAGGCAAGGTGGGGTGAGAGGTTACCATTCAGAAGCTTATAAAATCATTTGGAGCATTGATCAGATGGATGAATACTATCTTTTCTCCCAGGGCATAGGTTTTTGATGGGAAGGGAAAGGAGCTGACTTTGCATGCTAGGACAGGCATGTCCCTATCTGACGGGGACATAAGGCCCACCTGTTGAAGCGATGTACCAGGGTGTGGCCACTGTCTCATGCAAGCAGCTACCTGGAGCCACAGGTGAGAGCTCCATACATGTTATCTGCATTCTTCTCCTCCCGTGTCACCATTTTCATGGAACTACAGTGCCTATAAAAAGTATTCACCCCTTCCCTCCCTCCCGGAAGTTTTCATGTTTTATAGTTTTACAACATTGAATCACAGTGGATTTAATTTGGCTTTTTTGACACTGATCAACAGAAAAATTGTGTCAAAATTAAAACAGATCTCTATAAAGTGATCTAAATTAATTCCAAATATAAAACACAAAATAATTGATTGCATAAGTATTCACCCCCTTTGTGCAGTCAAGGTGTTCAATTGATTGTAGAAAAAATACAACTGTTGGTGAGTCAGTATCCTGGCAAAAACTACACCATGAAGACAAAAGAACACTCCAAGCAACTCCACAGAAAGGTTATTGAAAAGCACAAGTCAGGAGATGAATACAAGAAAATTTCTAAGTCACTGAATATCCCTCGGAGTACAGTTAAACCATTCATCAGGAAGTGGAAAGAATATGGCACAGCTGTAAATCTGCCTAGAGCAGGCCGTCCTCAAAAACTGAGTGACTGTGTAAGAAGGAGACTAGTGAGGGAGGCTACCAAGAGACCTATGACAACTCTGGAGGAGTTACAAGCTTCAGTAACTGAGATGGGAGAGACCACACATACAACAACTGTTGACCGGGTGCTTCACCAGTTGCAGCTTTATGGGAGAGTGGCAAAGCCACTATTGAAAAAAAATTCGATGAAACCTTGGCTAGTGTTTGCCAGAAGGCATGCGGGAAACTCTGAGGTCAACTGGAAGAAGGTTCTATGTGCTAATGAAACCAAAATTCAGGCTTTTGGCCATGAGACTAAATGTTATGTTTGGTGTAAGCCAAACATCACACATCATCAAAAACACCCCATCCCTACCATGAAGCATGGTGGTGGCTGCATCACACTGTGGGGATGCATCATTGCAGCAGGACCTGGAAGGCTTGTGAAGGTGGAGGGTAAAATGAATGCAGCAAAACACAGGGAAATCCTGGAGAAAAACCTGATGCAGTTACAAGATAACTGCAACTTGGGAGAAGATTTGTTTTCCTGTAAGACGATGAGCCCAAGCATAAAGCCAAAGCTACACAGGAATGAATTAAAAACAACAAAGTTAATGTCCTGGAGTGGCCAAGTCGAGTCCAGACCTCAATCCAATTGAGAATTTGTGGGCTGGGCTTGAAACGGACTGTTCAATCAGGGTCCCTATGCAATCTGCAGAAGTTGAGCAGTTTTGAAAAGAAGATGGGGAAAAATTGCAGTGTCCAGATGTGCAAAGCTGATAGAGACCTATCCACACAAACTTAAGGCCGTAAATGGTGCCAAAGGTGCATCTACTAAATACTGACTTGAAGGGGGTGAATACTTATCCAATCAATTATTTTGTGATTTTATATTTGTAATTAATTTAGATTATCTCGTAGAGATCTGGGTTTTTTTCTGTTGATCAGTATCAAAGAAAGCCAAATTAAATCCACTGTGATTCAATGTTGTAAAATAATAAAACATGAAAACTTCCACGGGGGGGGGGGGGGGGGTGGGGGATGAATACTTTTTATAGACACTGTATATATATATATGTAGCCCTCAATCTCTATGTTCTACAACACTCCCCAAAGCCGTCATTGACTGTGTAAATCCTGTTCTGGCTTAACTTCTCGAAATGCACCACTTTGCATTTGGCTGGGTTAAATCCCATAATTCTTTGTTCATTTTCCTACTTGATCTAGATCTAGATAGCATTTTTCATTGTTCACCACACCGCCAATTTTAGTGTCACCTGCAAAATAACTGACCTTTAAATCGCAAAAGGTTGGTTTGCAGTTGCAGCAGGCTATCAAGAAGGCAAATGGATTGTTGGCCTTCATTTCTAGAGGGATTGAATTTAAGAGCAGGGAGCTTGTGCTGCAACTATACAGGGTACTGGTGAGGCCGCACCTGGAGTATTGTGTGCAGTTCTGGTCTCCATATTTGAGGAAGGATATATTGGCTTTGGATGCAGTGCAGAGGAGGTTCACCAGGTTGATTCCAGAGATGAGGGATTGGACTATGAAGAGAGATTAAGTCACCTGGGACTGTACTTGCTTGAATTCAGAAGGATGAGAGGAGATCTTACAGAAACATATAAAATTCTGAAAGGGATAGATAAGATAGAGGCAGGGAAGTTGTTTCCACTGGTAGGTGAGTTTAGAACTAGGGAACATCGCCTCAAGATTCAGAAGTGTAAATTTAGGACGGAGATGAGGAGGGACTGCTTTTCCCAGAGACTGGTGAATCTGTGGAATTCTCTGCCCAGTGATGCAGTGAAGACTTCCTCAGTAAATACATATTTAAGACAAGTTTGGATAGATTTTTGCATAATCGTGGAATTGAGGGTTATGGGGAAAAGGCAAGAAGGTGGAGATGAGACCATACCAGATCAGCCATGATCTTATCGAATGGCGGAGCAGGCTCAACAGGCCAGATGGCCTACACCTGCTCCTATTTCTTATGTTCTTATATGCCACCTTCATTCTCATTGAAGTATTTGATATATAAGACAAAAACAATGGATCCAGCACTGATCTCTGCAACAAAACCCTGGATATAGTCCTCCAATCTGAAAATAATCTTCAATTACCACCCTCTGAATCCTTACATCAAGCCAATTTTGAATCCAGTTGGCTAGTTCATACTGAATCCCATATGATCTCACACTCATTCTACCATTCAGGACCTTGTCAAAATTTCTGACAGTGCTCCAGCAATTTCCTTCCATAATGTCCGAGGACACACTTGGTCAGGTCAGAGGGATCCATCTATCTTTGTGCTCCTCAAGACCAGCAATATTTCTTCTTTCATAATATTGATATGTTTCAGGACGTCACTATTTTCTCTCCTGAATTCTCTTGTTCATGAGTTTCTCACAGCAAATTCAGATGAAAAGTATACATTTCAGATCTACCCATCTCCCATGGCTCCACAAATAAAAGGCCACACTGATCCTTTAAGGATCCTGTTCTCTCTTTTACTGTTAATATACTTGTAGAATCTCTTAGGATTCTCCTTTCACTTGTCTGCCAATGATATCTCATGTTCTCTTCCTGCACTCCTGCTTTCCTTCTCAAGTGGGTGCAACGACTGAAAGAGTTTCAAGAAACCTGATAGTGGGTTTCTTGTTGTTCTCCATCCATTGCCAAAGATGATTAAATTTAAAAAATCCATTCTGCAGAATAAAGAATAACCATTACTCCCTCACGAAAATATAAGAACTTGCTTTGTAGTGATTTCTAATAAGAGTGAGGTAGAGTTCCTGTGTCAATGTGGCTACATTGTCCTGCATTACATTTCAAGAGCTGATATTTTTCATCTGATATTTCCTGAGGAAAAAAGAAACTCTAAAGATTGTGACTGTTGTCTTTCTCATACTTTATTTACGTGACTTCCAGAGTGTGAAGAGATGCTCACCTTTGACAAAATTGAAGCTCTCGGCGAAGCAAATAGAATGTGGACTGTGGCGCAACTGCGTTGCATTGAGACGGGAGACTTCGTAGATTCTCTGGACACACTGACTGTGGTCACAGGCTTCAGCATTGATCAGCTGGAAGCTTTAAAGGAAAAGGCCTTGGAGGTGAGTAGCTGCAATATCCACAGGTGATAGTGTCCTAGTTGTATTCTCCACAATCATTGGGAAGATGCAGTCATGATGAAGTTAAAAGAATTAGGAACAATTTGAAGAAATTCTAATCTAATAGTGTGCCTTAGAGGGTATTGGACTCTTAGCATGAGTGCTGTCAAGTGAATTTTCTTCTGGGACATTGACAGCATAAAAAGAAATGACAGTGGACTGGGGAGCATTTGTAGGCCGGCTTTTGATTTAGTTACCAGTACCATTGCTCAAGAAGCACGCTCAGCTTCACTGACCATGTAAATGAAGTGAATTTCTTTGCTGGTGATTCCTGGGACACAGTGTTCATACCCTTTTCACATGGTGCCCTGCTGCATGTGATGACTTCAATTACTACATGTCTTCATTGTTTAACTTAGACCTGAAGGACTTCATCTACCCCTGAGTTAATAACGTGGACATTGTCCCGTAGTCTTCCCTAATTCAGTATATCTGCAACCTCTGCTGGCAGGATCCACGCACACTTCCAATTGCACCATTCACATGGCCTGTCATGCAACTCTGCCGCCATGATTTCCCATTCATTTCTAGGTCACATTATGGAAATATTAGTCCTCACAAGATGTGTCATTATAGGAAAGATGTCGAGGTTTTGGACAGGATGCATAAGTAGTTGCCAGAATGCTGCCTGGATTTGAGGGTACGTGCTACAAGGAGAAGATGGACAAGCTTGGGTTGTTTTCTCTTTTGCAGCACATACTGGGAGAAGACCTGGTAGAAGTTTATAAGATTATGAGAGGCATAGATAGCGTAGACAGCTGATATCCTTTTCCCTGACTTTAAGTATCTAATTTCAGATGGTAAGTGAGAAAGGGGTAAGTTCAAAGGAGTTATGTGAGGCAGGTTTGTGGGCTGAAGGGCCTGTTATTGTGCTGCTCTGTTCTATGTTCCATGTTTCCACCCACAGTGCCAAATTTCACTCAATAAACTGGACAGCTTTGATTGAGGAACCTATTATCAGAAAGTCTGCACAGACACGCAGACCCCGTGCATCTTTTCTCATTAACATGTTCAAGCACGGCTTAAGGTCGTCTTTGAACAACAGTTCCTTCACATAAAGTTAATCAAACGCATTAGTTTTGAAGCCCAGAAAGGCTTCAGTGCAAGAGAACTGATTGAAAATACTTGATGCTATGCAGATTCCAAGCCCTGTCTGCATAAATGCACCTCCTCAATCAACTGACTTGTTTATGTGACAAACGCAACAGTTACCTTGTATCTGGCCAAGACAGGTGCCATCAGTCAGGTTTTATACATTCTATTCTTCTTCAGTTAAAATCTACCTATTTTACCAAATACTTCTATAAGAAAATTTGTCAGTTCTCTGTCTTTCAGATGGCTTTCTGATGAGGGTTACTGAGATATTAAAGCAGTTCAGAGTGGCAACAGGAGATAGAGATGAATAATGAAATAAAGATGCAGTTTGGAGCAGAAAACATCAATGAAGCAATTGAAAAAATAACTGGCAGCCCAGGGCAATAACATGTAGCTAATTGAGTATGTGATTTAGATTGGCTATTAAGTTTCTAAGTCTTATTATGATGATATAAACCGGCTGCTGCAATGAGACAACCCAGTTTGAATGGCAATGTGGGTAGTTTTATGAAAATCACAGAGAGTTGTTTCAGCTGACAAGAACCTCCCCTTTTTTACTGAAGAGGTTGTTAAGGAATGAGACCAATTTAACGCTGTGTAGCTAATCATACTCTTAGAAAAAAAAGCAGTGAATAATCTAATAATTCTTTTGATGGAATAGATGATAGAGGGTTAATTAAAGCTTAAGGCAAGATATATGAATTTAATTCAAATACTAATGAGTGGATTGAGGACATTTCACCATTTATTTTATATTTAGGCAGGTGGTCTCTGGAGAGAAAATCATGAACAGAAACATAAAGAAAGGAGAAGGCCATTCACTCCTTTAACCTGTCACACCATTGTAAATAGTTCACATGTATCTTGGATTTCTATTCCTTTGCACCCATATCCAACAAAAATAATCCGGTGGGATCTCAGTGTTGAAGGTATTACTTAACAAGTGTTCACAGTGTTTAATTTGGGAAGGAATTACACATTTAAAGATTCCTTTTGATGAGAAGGTCCTTTCTTGTGGTAATTCTTCTGAATTTCTCTGAATTCTTCTGAAATTCCTCAACTAGAGGAAGTATTTTCTTTGTACCTTGTCTCCTGAATAAGTGTGAATTTTAAATAGTTCAAATCAATCACCCATCAAATTACCAAACTAAGGGGAAAACGACAGAAATTCATAACTGTTTTCATAACTTAGCAAGCTTAGTTTTGATAAAAATCAGTCCTGAACTCCTAAGGTCAATATATCTTTCTAAAAGCACAAGAATCAGAACTGGAAACAGCCATATAAATGCAGTTTTGTAAGTACTCTGCAAAACTCTGCATTGTATTAAAGAATATTAATATCAGTGGTTATGTTATTGGAGAACCCTGAATTAATATAAGGAGCGAGTTCAAATCCCACCATGAACACCAGATAATTTAAATTCAGCTAATTAAATAAATCTGGAATAGAAAGATAGTATTAGCAGTGGTGATTATGGATGTACTGACTGCCATAAATACCCATTTGATTCAGTGATGACCTTTACAGAAGGGAATCTGCCATCTTACCCAGTGGAGCAATTACAACCTGTGGTCTTATGGACTACATTAGGTAATAGAAATATGCACTTTTAACAAAAGTATAATGTATTATACGGTGTAATTGAGATGAATGTTGTGAAATTTATCTTTGGCAATGGAAGAATATAAAGGAATTAATGAATTGATAACCTGGGCATGCTGAGAAGATCATAAGAAACAGAAGCAGATGTAACCCATTCACCATGATAATGGATAATCTTTTTCCTCACTGCTAATTTCCTGCACATACCTAATATCAGTTGATTGCCTTAAAAATCAAAAATGGACCCCTGATTTGAATATACCCAGCAGCTGAGAATCCATAGTTCTCTTGGACAGAGAATTCCAATTTTTCCAGACACTCCAGGGGAAGAAATTCTTCATTTTGGGTCATGAATAGCAACACCTTGTTTTGAATTTCTTCTGCACAAGAAATCTGAATGCATGATTAAAACTCCCTGCACATATCTGACAAGCTCTGAGAATTTGGATGTTCGAATCAGATCATCAGCCATTCTTCGAAAACTAAACTTGAGAGTATACAAATAAAATCTGCAATTGTTGGAACCACAGAGCAGGGCTGAGGTCTGGCAACATTTGTGGAAAGAGGAACAGTGATAATGCTTCAGGTTTCAGACTCTTTATCAGAATTGGGGAAGAAAGAAAACAAAATGATTGGCATCTCCCTACAGCAAGGGACTTAAATGGGGTGGAGTTTGTTAGGTGTGTTCAGGAAGGTTTCTTGACACAGTATGTAGATAAGCCTACAAGAAGAGAGGCTGTACTTGATCTGGGATTGGGAAATGAACCTTGTCAGGTGTCAGATCTCTCAGTGGGAGAGCATTTTGGAGATAGTGATCACAATTCTATCTCTTTTACCACAGCATTGGAGAGAGATAGGAAAAGACAAGTTAGAAAAGTGTTTAATTGGATTAAAGGGAATTATGAGGCTATCAAGCAGGAAATTGGAGGCTTAAGTTGGAAACAGATGTTCTCAGGGAAAAGTACGGAAGAAATGTGGCAAATATTTAGGGGATATTTATGTAGAGTTCTGCATAGGTACTTTCCAATGAGACAGGGAAGTTATGGTAGGGTAGTGGAACCGTGGTGTACAAAGGCTGTAATAAATCTAGTCAAGAAGAAAAGAAAAGCTTACGAAAGGTTCAGAGAGCTAGGTAATGTTAGAGATCTAGAAGATTATAAGGTTACTAGGAAGGAGCTTAAGAAGGAAATTAGGAGAGCCAGAAGGGGACATGAGAAGGCCTTGGCAGGCAGAATTAAGGAAATCCCCAAGGCATTCTACAAGTATGTGAAGAGCAAGAGGATAAGACGTAAAAGAATAGGACCTATCAAGTGTGACAGTGGGAAAGCGTGTATGGAACCGGAGGAAATAGCAGAGGTACTTAATGAATCCTTTACTTCAGTATTCACAATGGGAAAGGATCTTGGTAATTATAGTGCAGACTTGCAGCAGACTGATAAGCTTGAGTATGTAGATATTAAGAAAGAGGATGTGCTGGAGATTTTGGAAAGCATCAAGTTGGATAAGTCGCCGGGACCGGACAAAATGTACCCCAGGCTACTGTGGGAGGAGAGAGAGGAGATTGCTGAGCCTCTGGTGATGATCTTTGCATCATCAATGGGGACGGGAGAGGTTCCGGAGGATTGGAGGGTTGTGGATGTTGTTCCTTTATTCAAGAAAGAGAGTAGCGATAGCTCAGCAAACTATAGACCAATGAGTCTTACCTCAGTGGTTGGTAAGTTGATGGAGAAGATCCTGAGAGGCAGGATTTATGAACATTTGGAGAGGCATAATGAGATTAGGAGTAGTCAGCATGGCTTTGTGAGGGGCAGATCGTGCCTAACGAGCCTGATTGAATTTTTTGAGGATGTGACTAAACACATTGATGAAGAAAGAGCAGTAGATGTAGTGTATATGGATTTCAGCAAGGCATTTGATAAGGTACCCCATGCAAGGCTTACTGAGAAAGTAAGTAGGCATGGGATCTAAGGGGACATTACTTTGTGGATCCAGAACTGACTTGCCCACAGAAAGCAAAAAGTGGTTGTAGATGGGTCATATTCTGCATGGAGGTCGGTCGCCAGTGGAGTGACTCAGGGATCTGTTCTGGGACCCTTACTCTTCGTGATTTTTATAAATGACCTGGATGAGGAAGTGGAGAGACGGGTTAGTAAGTTTTCTGATGGTTGGAGGTGTTGTGGATAGTGTGGAGGGCTGTCAGAGGTTACAGTGGGACATTGATAGGATGCAAAACTGGGCTGAGAACTGGCAGATGGAGTTCAACCCAGATAAGTGTGAATTGTGAAGGATGTGGAAGCCATAGAAAGGGTGCAGAGGAGATTTACAAGGATGTTGCCTGGATTTGGGAGCATGCCTTATGAGAATAGGTTGAGTGAACTCAGCCTTTTCTCCTTGGAGTGACAGAGGATGAGAGGTGACCTGATAGATGTTGAGAGGCATTGAATGTGTGGATAGTCAGAGGCTTTTTCCCGGGGCTGAAATAGTTGCCACAAGAGGATACAGGTTTAAAGTGCTGTGGAGTAGGTACAGAGGAGATGTCAGGGGTAAGTTTTTTACTCAGAGAGTGGTGAGTGTGTGGAATGGGCTGCTGGAAATGGTGGTGGAGGCAGATATGATAGGGTCTTTTAAGAGGCTTTTAGATAGGTACATAGAGCTTAGTAAAATAGAGGGCTATAGGTAAGCCTAGTAATTTCTAAGATAGGGACATGTTAAGCACAACTTTGTGGGCTGAAGGGCCTGTATTGTGCCCTAGGGTTTCTATGTTTCAATGTTTTCTAGAAGCAAAGAGGGTTTGGGTTGAGATGGGCAGAACAAAGACAATACCTCTGAATGGCTGAAATTAATGATGTACTTACAATCAGGTTATGGTTCTCTGGTGTGTGTTGCCAAAAGCAAAACTGTTGTACAAAATTATATTGCTAGAAAGACACACCTTACTGATAGACAAAATCTGAGCCAAAGTCACAGATAGATGAGAGGCAGAAACGCCCAGTTCAAAGAACGACAGGAAGTAGGAACTATTGCCAAAGTTGTAGAATTCAACATTGAATCTGAAAGGCTGCAATGTATCCAGATAGAAATTGAGGTCTTGTTCCTAAATTTTGCATTGACCCTCCTTATAACAGTGCAAGAAACCTCAGGCTGTTAAAGACAGAGTGGGAGTGGAAATTAGTGCCACTTTATTCAGTCAAATGTGAACAAGGTTATAATTAACAACACTCCATTTCACCTGATGGATGTATACACCCCTTTTACTTTACTCAGTGCCTCTTCCAGTTGTATCCCTTGTATCTCTGACACAAGGGATAAAATGAACTGACAATTACCTCACTAATCTACCTGAAGCAGGTACATCTGTCCATGACAGCATTGACTCTTTGGTGATTATATCCAGGCTTTAAGCTGAGGATAGCTTCTATCTCTAACTTTCTCTTCCTTTAAGTTGATCCTAAAATCCTACCACTCAGTTGTCAGCTTTCTTAATTTTTTTTGGCCTCTACATCAAATTGTATCTGATTATACAATGTAATGTGCCTTGGGATGCTTTAATGCATTGCTTCTCTCCCTAACAGCATTATGGCTGTACCCACTCTTCAAGAATTCATGAAGGCAGTTCACCAGCCTCTCCTGAAGAGTAACTACAGATGGGTAACTAAATACCACTCAGCCTGTGAAGCCCCCCTTCAATGTATATATTAAATAAAACATTATATAAATGTATGTTGTTAATTTGTAAACATTATTGTCGCTTCAGGTTTATGGCAAGAATATCAACAATGAAGTGCTTGCTTCTTTGGAGAAGATCACACTTGGCTTTACTGATGAGGAAGTCAAGAAATATTTTACTGAACCTGACATTGATACCCTTGGTGCAATCTCAGGATACAGCAAGTGGGCCAGTAATGATGTGAGTGTAGGCTTCATATTTCAATATTCATCACTCATACAGCCTTTCTCGGTCATTTCATTTAGACCAGTGGTTCCCAACCTGGGACCCACGGACCCCTCAGTTCATGGTAGGAGTCCATGGCATAAAAAAAGGTTGGGATCCACTGATTTAGATGTGTTCTTTTAGGCAAAGGCCACATTTGGAAATAGCCACAAGCTGCAACCTGAATTTAAATGGGTTATAATAAAAAATATGTAACAGCATAGAATTTAAGTAGAACATGTAGGGCTTTATATTGACTTCTCATAGATAATCTGATTTTCATCATTACTCAACCAAAGACAGTGCTATTGAAATTGGGGGAAATGTGTGTCGTGGCTGCACCTGGGGTAACCTGGTACACTAGATCACCCACCTATAACAGACCATGTCCGTTACTATTCTATTCACTCTGTGGATTCATTAAAGATTTCAGTGGAATCCACAATGGATTTTATTCCGAACATAGACCCACACTGTTCAGAAGCATTTTTGCAGGGAGATAACTGAGAAGGATTGGCTTAAGAGGAGAATTTTAAAGATCAAAAGTATGCATAAAAATGAATCTCTGCTGCCCATGCAGAGGAAAGGAGCAGTGGTCCACTGTTAGTGAAATAAAGGCCTTGAATGTAACAGATAAGGCCCCTTGACCCTGCTCTCCACCCTGCAACCTAAATCTCATTTTACTTTGTATTGATGAAAGGTCATCAGATGAAACATGAACTTTGTTTAATCTCTCTCTGCAGATGCTGCTTGATCTGTATTTCCAGCATTTTCTGAGTTATTTTGTTCAAGGCACTTCTAAATACTGATTGTGTGTTTTTTAACAATTTTAAAGATGGATTTTCAAAGATAACCATGAGAAACTACCCTCTGATGGATTTGCAGCTGTGTAGTTAAATTCTTGCATGAATGGAGTGATGATACAGAGTTTTCTTATTTCTTTTATAGTATTCCTCACGAGCCAAAACTATCTTGAAGAACTTTATGAAAGGTCGTGCATTCAGTAATCTGACTAGTACAGATCTGGTTGGACTGGGTTACTTCCTTTGTGCATTTAGTTCAGATGAGATCAAGGACATTGACGTCGCTGCCTACAGGTAAAAGCAATTCAACAATCACCATTTTCAAAAGCATTATTCACCAGACTAACTTCTGTCATTTTTCTTCATTCTTCGTTCACCTGCAATCAAGGCCCCAAACAGTCCTTCTAGGTGAGGCCACACTTCAGCTGTGAATTTGTCGGGGTCATCTACTGTATCCAGTGTTCCCAATACATCCCTTTAACATTGATGAGATCTGATGTAGATTGTGGAACCGTTTTGTTGAGCGCTTTCGATCCATTCGCAAAAAAAAAGGACTTCCTGGTGGCCAACCATTTTAATTCAAATCCCCATTCCCATTCAAACATGTCAGCCCATGGCCTGCTCTTCTTCCATGATGAGGCCACTCTCAGGTTGGAGGAGCAATACCTTATATTACAACTGGGTGGCCTCCAACCTGATGGCATGAACATCGATTTCTCCAACTTGCGGTAATTTTTTTCCGCCTGCCCTTCATTCTTCAATTTCCCACTCTGCCTCCCCCCCCCCATTACCTCTTCTCCTCATCTGCCTATCACCCCTCACCCTGGTGCTGCTCCTCCTTCCCTTTCTCCCATGGTCCATGCTCCTCTCCTATTAGATTCCTTTTTCTCCAACCCTTTATCTTTCCCACCTATCACCTCACAGCTTCTAACTTCATCCCCCCTCCCCCCCTGCCTTTTTATTCTGGTGTCTTCCTACTTCCTTTCCAGTCCTGAGGAAGGGTCTCAGCCCAAAACGTCGACTGTTTATTCACTTCCATGGATGCTACCTGACTTGCTGAGTTCCTCCAGCATTTAGTGCGATGATGAAACCTCATAAATGCTGTACAGTTTTTAGCAGAAACTGAACCATCTAATCTGCAAGCTAAGTAAGAACATAAACAGGAAGATAGCCATTTAGCCCGTTGAGATTTCTCTGTCACGTAAAGATATCTACTTTGAACTGCAAATTATTTGATTTCAGTGAACTCCAAAAATATATAATGTAGGTCTTGAAGATATTCAACAACTGAGTATGCAGCACTTTCTATGAATGACAATTCCAAAGGTTCACATTGCTACGAATAAAGACCATCCTGCTACTCTCTATCAAAGGATTAGAGGAGAAGTGTTGGGAATTCAGAACCCAATTGGTGAAAAAATAGGTCTAATGAAAAATTAAACACCCCAAGTCTATTGGGAAAAATATTTTAATTACCTTTTCTGTTTGTTTTGTTTTGTTTCTCTTTCTCAATCAAACCTACCTGTCCCAATATCTGCCCACCAATCTGCATTCTTTCTTTTGAAATGATTCCATAAATGGAGTACACACAGTGTGCTGGAGAAACTCAGTAAGTCAGGCAGCATCTATGGATGGGAACAAAGAGTTGACCCTCCAGGTCGAGACTCTTCACTAGGACATCCATAGATGCTGCCTGCCTGACTAAGCTCCTCCAGCACATATTGCTCTAGATCTCCAGCATCTGCAGTGCCTCTTGTATCCAGAAATGAAAACTGTTTTCCAGTAAATATTTTCACTTAGCTCTTATTGTACCATTCAACAACTACAGCATACTGTAGGAGTAGAGGCAAACCAAGACATCTTCAAACCCAGTATTCAACACCCTGAATATTCACTCTCTCTATTCATGCTTGATAGTGTATACTAGTGAACAAATGCACTGCAACAACATGGCCATGCATTTTCAGCATCACTTCCCCAAACATCCAGATGAATAAACTATGTTTTCACTACTGGAGCTTAACAGCATCCTGACTTGGAGCTGTTCTCTCATAACTGCTAGAAACTCCCTTGTTACAACACTGTGGGAGTAATTCACTGCAATTATTGTGGCGGTTCAATAAGACACTTCATTGCCACCTTCTCAAGGGTAGTTAGGGGATGAATGATAATGTTGGATATGCCTACAATTTCCAAATCCCATAAGAGAAGTAAAAAAAAACTCAAAGCTCCTTGAACATAAACTACGATGAAAATCGTAGCTGACTTCACCTTTTTACCTCTGGTACATACCATTCAATCTCACACCACCAGTTATCTTGGAATTGAATCATGAACAAGACCTGCTCCCTTCTTCTCTCTGCAGTACGTCTATTCTCTAGATGAGGGGTTCCCGACCTTTTTTATGCCATGGACCAATACTATAAAGCAAAAGGTTTGTGGATCTCAGGTTGGGATCCCCTGCTCTAGACCAACTGCATTGATGAATAAATGGAGAAGAACTAAGGAAGTAGGTTTTGAAGAAGGTGGAATTCGCTAACCTCATTTGTTCAGCTGAACACCAATGAACTTGTGCATTACTATGATTACATGCTTTCATTGTTTGTTTTCCTTATACTACATAGATCTGCTGCCAGGGATATTGGGAGTATAATGTGTCCTAAGACAGAAACTCTCACTGCTTTGAAAGAAAGAGCAGTCCAGGCATTTTCCAATGTAGGAAATTGGACTGGAGCACAGCTACAGGAGATAGGAGTCGTAGCAGGTAATATATATGTTAAAGATTGTATGGTTAATAATATAGAAATAGGGTGTTTGGCCCAACAGTTCCCTTTCCATTAGCTACACACCAGACAAGCAGATATTTCCCTTCATACTTACTAACCCAATCCTAATAGCCATTTTTCCATCTTCCGCCTTTCCAGTTCAATCTTGAATGGTGACAATTTATGTCACTTCCACTAACCATGGAAATGAATTCTCCAATCTCGTACCTCATGTTCACCAGACCAGAAAAGAACTGGCAAGAGCAATTAAGATTCCAGCATGCCAATAAAATTTTAGCTGGGGAATTAGTTGCTGGATGGCTTAGCTACCTCACAAAACCAGACACCAGTTATTCTGTGTGTTGTAGAGTGTGGGTAAGGTGAGAAATGAGTTATCTGATCATAAAAAATCATGTACCTGTACCTTTCTATTCATAGCTGGATTAAATGCAGTAGAAGTACGAAAACTGATGACATCTACAGTTTCGTTCCTGACACCTGAAGCTGTCTCCAATTTCCCTCCTAAAGTTTTCTCGGCAAGTACCTTCCCCCTATTCTTTCTATGGGAAAACAAGATTATGAAAAGAAGTCAAAACAATAGAGAAGCACGTGTAATGTACTTAAGATCTATGTTTATTTAATGGGACTGACCATTGACGTACACCCTCTGGCCAATCATTCAGCGCTGGGGAGAACTGACCATTTCACAACCTTGACCTAATTGAAATCTTAGAGTTGAGCTGTAAATCATCAAATGGATACCTTTGGAAACTCAAAAGGTTGTAGCCACAAGATAGGTTACAAGATCCACCTGCAAGTGAACTTGTAGAAGGAAGGGTCACGATGTGCAGGGCTGGGGCATTCAATATTTGTTTTCTCCTGGTTTGGTTTCTTGGTTCCATTGGCCATAGAAATGCTGATATCCTTCGTTTACCCATGGCAACGCATTGTCATCTAAAAAGGCAGTCAAAGCCCCATTTAATGGGACTTAGAATGGAATAGTTGAAACCAATAAAACAAAACTGGATTAATGGGTTGCTAATTTGCAATTTGCCAACACTAATGTTTGCTAAAGTGAAAATGCAAGCTTGAAATTTATAAATAGATGCATCATCAGTGACACTATCCTGCAATTATTATTATTTTTAAAATTTATTTATTGAGATACATTGGAGAATAGGCCTTTCCAGCCCTTCAAGCCATCCAGCAACCCTTGATTTAACCCTAACCTAATCACAGGACAATTTATAATGACGAATTAACCTACCAGCTGGTACGCCTTTGAACTGTGGGAGGAAACCCATGCTGCCACGGGGAGAGCGCACGACTCCTTACAGACGGTGGCAGGAATCGAACCTGGATCGCCGGTACCATAAAGCGTTGTGCTCGCCACTTATGCTATTGTGCCGCCTGCCTCTAGACCCGTTTTTGTGCAATATAATATGAGAACCCTTATTACTGCTGTAGCAAGAAAGAAAGAACTATAACATCTGCAGAGCAACAATTCATGACTGGAACTCAGTCCATTTTTTGTATGCTCAACCCCAGTTTGCAAGATACACTACAGGAAATCACCTCACTGGGACATTTATTTGGTTTATCATTATGACCATGGTATACTGTATACACTTTTCTATGAACAGCAACTAACAGACTGTATAAAGTTCAAGCTCCATCTTATTGTCATGAACATACAAAACCAGGGTATAAATGCTACGAAAATCAGCTTTTAGCAGCATCAGTACGGTACATTACAAAGATGACAAGCATAACTTATATAAAATTGGATCAATGTAAATTACTCATACCTTACACAACAAAACGTGCAGGCCAAGAACCACGTAGTGGTTGTGCTGATCATATTACAGTTTGTGGCATCAGAGCTCGGAGTTCAAATTCCTGCACTGTCTGTGAAGAGTTTGTACATTCTCCCTGTGACGACTTGAGTTTCCACCAGGTACTCCAGTTTCCTCCCACAGTCCAAAGACAGTAGGTTAATTGGTCATTGTAAATTGTCCTGTGATTAGGCTAGGGTTAAACAAGTGGGTTGCTGGGAGGCATAGCTTGTTAGGCTGGAAGGGCCAGTTCTGTGCTGTATCTCTAAATAAGAATGTTAAAAGTGTTTCAGTAATTCTTTGCTGGTACTTTTGTTTCAGTAATTCTTTGCTGGTACTTTTTTATTTTTAAAAAAATGAGGACATATATAGTAAGTACAAAGTTTTCTTGACCAACTCAGTTTGGAATATAATTATTGCTCTGATTTTACTGATGAAAATTCTCTTGCTCCATCAATTCAGTCTATGACTGTTGAACAGCTGAGAAATTTGGGACCAGAAAATTATGGTGCTGTAACTGAAGCACAGAAGAAAGCACTGTCACCGGGGCAGATCGATGCTTTGAAAGAAAATATTGGAATTGCACGCAGCACAAGTGGTGCAGGTGAGCCCTTGATTTATCATTGTCTCAAGGTTCTTAGAGTCTTTGCATGTCCAAGGAATTGGTTCACAAACACACATTGTGAAAACTCCTGTCTCTCCCTAGTTAGACTCCTCTGAATTGCACAATAGTGGAAATTTGGAATGAACATTGCTTCTAAAATGATATGGAAAAAATAGCAAGCATTTCTACCTATTATATATCATTGTATCAAAACTGTGCCTGACTATTAGTCCATTCATTCTACCCTTTCCAACTATGCTTTTCAGTATAGATTTATGCTTTTGTACTTTGTGACAGTCTCATTCACACAATGCAAAATACTGGGATCCTGCAGTAAAATGGCTATTAAAGAGGTTGCCTTCAAGTCTCAAAACTTTAGTTACCTGAGAATGTAAATGGGCAGGATAGTTTTGAGTTTACAGATGTCACAAGATAACATCTGACAGTTGTATGCATTTGTCAGTGACACTGATCTGGTCTAACCACTCTTCAACCACTGTGAGATAAACCTTCATACATATGAATGAGTGAAAAATTCAAATTATGAGTTTTAATTGCTTTTAAATAAGGAATATTTTTAAAAGCTGTGCATGATCTTAAAGGCTGTTGGTGAGGCATATTTGTGCAATAAATATCCCAAGAATTTCACTTGAGTATGTTATTTGCCCTGGTCAGGACGCATTAATATACATCCCACAAACTTCAGCCATCAAGCTCCAATAGGCAGACATTTGTATGGAAGGGATGGTGCAGGTTAACATTGACTTGTGCACAACAGCATATGAGAGATTGGGCATCAACTTAACATTTAGCAATCGAGAATCCTCTACCAACCACTGCCTGAAGTACAATATCTTCCAACAACAAATGAAGGCAGATGTTGGCAAAGAGATTCACAATCAACTTCTGTGACCACGATAGCCCCGAGCCAACTGAGGGAAAAAAATCTCACGCATGCACAAAGTTCATGGTCTGCCAGGCAGCAGTAATTGTTACAGCAATGCACAAAAATCTGGAAAAACTCAGCAGGTCAAGTAGCATCTATGGGGAGAAATGGATGATTGGGAGACCCCTCATCTGGACTGGTGAATGAAGGGTCTTGACTCGCAATTTCAACTCTGTTTCCCTCGACAGATGCTGCCTGAGTTCCTTGACCTTTCTGTGTGTTGCTCCATATTTCAGCATCTGCAGTTTCTTGCGTCAGCAATAATTACTGCCCTGCTCTGAGACCTCAAAGCACTGGGGAGATTCCACTTGCAGTGTAATTGAACCAATTGTAATTGTCCTCACCCAAGCCAGTAGCCTCAGCATTGAGACTTCATAGGTCAGGCCAAGACCCTCATGTCCAATACAAGATTTCCAAAACACACACTCCATTCTAAACTCTGTCACAGATTACCGGGTGAAAAGCGGAAATGGTTCAAGGATTCTCTCAAAGTTTCCTTGGAAAAAAAAAGTGCCATATCAACCAACTTACAGGAATCGCTTGTCCTGTAAGAAAATCTAAAAACTCTACTTGAAGTGACATTGGAAACCTCCAATCAATATGTCAGCAGCATATAAATGTCCAGTGTAAATATTACAAGAAACCCTAATGACTCGCACTCTTTGCACATCCTTTCCTGTTGCTTGGCTTTCTGGTCCCTCGCACTAAGCCATTCATTGACAAGTGCCAGCCTGTGAATGGTGATCAATAAATGACAGTGTTAATACTTCCCTAATTCCTCTGTCAACAGTGGGCAGACTCCCAGAAACTGCTTCTGATGTGCCCGTTGACAGCCAGCCTTTGGGACTAGTGTTTCACCTGCATCAACGTCCAACCATCCTTCCAAACTCCCATCCACCTGCATATTGAACATTAGCATGACTCTCTGTTCCGATTCAGCAAAAGCTAACCAACAGATACAATGTGTGATGCCAGGATCTACTTACTGAAGGATATAGATAGACTTTTGGGTTGTGCCTGTGGCCGATCCAAAAGGTCCTTGTCAACTAAGAGGACTGAGGACCACTTTAGCGATTAAGTTACACAAAGGAAAATTTTCAAAGATTTAGAGTAGGTCTCTGCCCATATAGAAGGATTCTTCATTGCTGTTTCCGTAACAATTTTGTTTTTTGACCATTCAGGGTTGTTCGCTCTGACCTGAACTCCTGAACCTGGAAGACCTGTGGACCACTCTTAGTCTGTCCTCTATCCTTTGATCTGTTTGTCATGGGTGGCCCCTATCAAGAGCCAAAGCACAAAGGCACAAAGTCCTGACTCTAGCCCTCTAGCCTATATATATATATATATATATAAAACAATATGCATCTTTGTCTCTATTCATTGGGCCATGATCAATAAATTTTCTAACAATGCATCAACAGGAGACAGGAGACACCCACACAAGTTATGAAAAGGCAACTACACAGGGCCCAGCCCTTTAGTTTATGGTGGCTGTAAGACTATGGTTCTGCCCTCAGAGTCTTTGTATAGTTACACCATTTCCCCAGCATATGTTTCTGCACTTTGGTATTAAATAATCAAATGCCAAGGAAAGCCACCCTGCCTGTCCTTAACTGTTCCTTTTACAGCAAAGGTTAATAAATAATTGCAGAATATAAATCATTGTGGAATATAAATAATGGCCTCGGAGTTTGTTCATTGCCTCTGACTAGAGCTAAATTTCCATGCAAGACTGTGTTTATAATTAGAATTTTTCGTACTTTCTCTTCTGCCAAAATATCTTGATAGTTATGTGGCTTTGCATTTCCATTGTTTGCTGGCTGTGTCAGTCTAGTTAGAAACTACTTTTGCTGTGTAAATCTCATGAGCTGTCTCCACATCCAGCAACGAATACACTACCGACAAGTGTTAATACCAGAAATTCTCCAAATAACAAATACAAATTAGACTTTCAAAAAGCAATGCACAACCATGAGATTAATCTGTCCTTCATAATGATTTTACTCATATATCTCTTGTATACTTGTATATTTAAAAATAGACCAAGGAGAGGTCGTCTCTATTTACCTGTAAATAGACAAGACCTCTCCTTGTCTATTTTTCCATTAATACCCCAGTTAGCTGAATGGAAACAGATTGTGATGGTATCAGGCAGGGTAATAAAGTCAGTCACCTTATTTGCAACAAAATGGAAATTGATTAGTCTGGTTTATTTCTCTAATATTAATATTAAAATGTTATTACATGGACAAGGCTAGGTTTTTCCTTCAGACTGACTGCTCTGCATTTCGTGTTTTTTTTGTTTTTGATCAGGTTCGATTTACTGGAATCCTGTGATCATGTTGACCCTTCTGGTTCTCAGCTTGACAGCGGCACTCCATTAAAATGTGAATTAAAGAACTGGAAAAATCTCAATCGCTGAGCAACGAGAAAGTAAAACAACAAATACAGTTAACCATTGAAATTCTAGGTTAAATTTATAAACCACTGTAAATTTCTTACCGTTGGTATTGCAGAGATAATTGGATCGTCTTAAAAAAATGTTACAGCTAAAGAAAAGGAATTTCTCCCAAGATTGTGAAGCACAAATCTATTGAATAATACAGCCTGTTAGCAACACAGATTTAATTTTAAATGTCTCGACTCAAATCTTACTGGAAGGGAGCATGGCTAAATAAAAAGACAATTGAAAGAAAATGGGGCATTCTGGTTAAGGAAATTTATACATGATATGCAGGGATTTTTTTTTAACCTGCAAGTACATCGTAACTAGTTAATGTTAAAATAAAAACATGATTGGAATGAAATAAGCTAAGGTACATATGATTGCAGAGATTGCATTACATAAATAGAAAATGGCCCTTTGAGTGCCCATTAATCCAAGTGAGGTCCTGAACTAATTTCTATTGCTTGAATGGTTTGAAGAAGAACTTTTTAAAGCCTAGTGTTTTTTTTAACCAAACTATGGCTGGATTCTATTTTTTTTCTCACTATTTGACTTTCTCTAAAGGGAGTACAGTAGTATTGTGCTAGAGTGGAGATAAAGATTTAAGTTTAGTCAGAATGCTGAGAGATTATGATCAGCTGAGCATTTCTGCTGTGAATTTCATAGCATTCCAAAATTATCAGATTATTTTTGATGTGGTTAGTCTGTGGTATGTTGATGAAATATTTCCTCTGTTGGCTGGAAGGAAATATATCTGACCTTTATAGAAGTTTGGGTGATTTAGTGAAGGTAAAGGGTTGAGTGTGTTAACATTTCTTTATAGCCTGACAGGAAAAAATTGAGATGATCAGGTTTACTTCACTTCACCTGATTACTTAAGTTACTTAAGTCGAAGCATGGCCATGTCACCAATGTAACACCTATTTCACTTTAGTCTGGTGTAGTCTCAACAGGACAGAAAATATCAACCATTCTGTGCAATCCAGTCAGTCCAGCTCTCATGAGTCATAAATATGTGCAATGTGTACGATCAGACATTTTGGCACACATTAGAACATTTGAAGTAACTGAAATAGCTGGTAAAAATTTGCTAAAATACTGGATTGGAATATAAACCCATTTAGTACCTATCCACTCAAATGGAAAATTTAAACACCATTATGCCGACCAGAGGGGACAAATTGGATAAAGTATTACATGAACTGCTGATCTGTTATCCCCCGTCTTGTGCTTCCAGCCATGGCAAATTTTGCTTCATAACTTCTCCCAAAAAATGTGTTTGCAAGGGTTTTTAAAAACATGTTAATTATAATGTATAACCAGACAGTTGATAAGATCACTTTGCACCAGGATAACTTTCTTTAAGAGGATTAGTTACGGTGACAATTTACAAATAGTAATTTCTAGGACAAAGTTCATGTGTATATTTATCTTCACTAGGATTACATTTACTACAGAATATTTCTCAAGCCTAAATAGACAACCAAGCTTTTTTCACCGTTACTTTATAAATTGTCTAAAATAAGCATTTATTTAGTTTGATCTTTCTGCACAAATATGATCACAGGTCTGGTGTCTGCAGAATATTAGATTTGTATGTTTAAGTCGTCAATCTCAGAAAGTAATCATTTACTTTAACCTTTGAAGAGGAGATTCTTCTGGCCTTTGTGTCTGCATAATCCTTTTAGAGAAAATTAATTAAAAAAAATAAGAACATATTGAATCGTATTTTTCCAAATCATACCTTATCTGACATCAGGAAAGCATAGAGATCCATCAAGAATTGCTGCTGAAGACTGTAGGCTATCTTTGTCAGTAACAGTGAACAGAAAGAATTGCAACTTAATGCCTGAACATTCAAATTAAGCATTTGTCTTGAATAAACTGTTCTTATTAGAGTACTTGTTTATCAAAAAAGAGAATAGTCATAATAATTTATGCTGAGAAGTGTTGTGATATACTTACAAGGGAAACAATATAAAATATGAATAGAAAGGTGTCAGATCAAACAAACATGAAGTGCAAATTACTTCAGTGTATCGATATTATTTCATATACTTAAACAGAAGTTCTCGAGGGTAACTGTACCAATTACTGTTATAATATTTTTGAAAAATAATGGGGATAGGGAAATTGCACATGATGATTGTACAGCAGATCTTGCTGCATAAAAGCTTTTTTCAACTATTAATTGCAGGCCAGGCACATTGCTTATTGTTTGTTTTATTCAATTGTGATCAAAAATATGTTTTTATCTAAAAAATGAAGATTCAGATAGGAGGAATATAATTATCCCCGTTGTAATTATTTCTGGTGTAGCTATTATTCAATTTGCTTGCTAAGTAAATAATGAAATGGCTGTTGATTAATTTGTTCCTTTTGACCTTGGTGTTTTGCTGTTAGTTCATTATTCGCAGGTTTTCTAATTGTCATCCAATTGATTTTCTTTTGAATGCATTCTCGGAGATTGGAGTTGTGTTCTAATAAACTTATAGACATAATAAAGCCAAGAAAATGCAGTAGTGAGGCCAAATAATTGAGTTAAAGTTCTGCTGGGACTTTCATTTCTAACTTACTTAAAGCTTTTGGAAGGAATTTGGTGACTTTAAAACAATTGCCCTTTTATTCAGTCTAGCTTTCATTTAAATTATTGGGACAGTTTGAGTGTCAAGATCAACAAAAATCAATCATGATTATGAATTAGGATGTCTGACAGAAGAGTGCTCTTTACCTGAACTTTGACATGATTTCCACAGAGGTCACCTTGAATTCTACTTAAAGTTCAAAGTAAATTTTATTAACAAAGTACATATGTCACCATATACAAACAACCCTGAGATTTGTTGACCTGTGGGTATATTCAAACCTATCTACAGAAGGTTGAATCTAATTATAACAAAATCAGTGGAAGGCCACACAACTGGGGAATTCATCCTGAGTGCAGAAGACAATAAACTGCAATCGCAAATATAAATAAGTAGTAATAAATAATGAGAATATGAGCTGAAGAGTCCTGGAAAGTGAGCCCACTGGTTGGGAGAACATTTCAATGATGGGGCAAGTCAAGTTGAATGAAGTTATCCCCTTTGGTTCAGCAGCCTGATTGGTGAGGGGGAGTAACTGTTCTTGAACCTGATGCTGCGAGTCCTAAGGCTCCTGTACCTTCTACCTGATGGCAGCAGCGAGAACAGAGCATGTCCTGGGTGGTGAGGATCCCTGTTCATGGATGCTGCTTTCCTCTGACAGTGTTTCATGTAGGTCTGCTCCATGGTTGGGAAGGCTTTACTCATGACGTATTGGGCCAAATCCACTACTTTTTGTAGGATTTTCTGTTTGAGTTAAAGAAAAACAAATACGAAAAACTTAAAGGTGAGAGGGAGCCATTACATTATGACAAAGAGATAAGGATAAATTGTAGCAGCAAGGACTACAAGAAGTAGATATAGATCTCTGACTTTTAAAATAAGTAGCACTGATAAAAATCAGGTGACTCTTGTTTTGCACATGAAGCAGCTGTGTATGATTTCTCTGCACCAGGTACAGTGAAGAATGCTTAAAATTAAAGCTCATTATCAAAAATAAGTACATTCCTTGTAAATTAATCAAAAAACCATAAATGCTGAAAATTTTAAATTGGTCAAAACACTCAGTAGGTAAGGCGGCATGTATGGAAATAGAAACAGGCTGAGAACTCCAGAAATAGGAAAGAGAGAGAATAAGGTGTGACTCAAACTTAAGCACCCTTTTTACTTTCTACAAAGAATGAGGTTGTGAAGACAGTTTCCTGTTGAGTTTTAAGTGCCAGATTTAAAAAGTGAGTAGGGCTCGTCAAGATATTCTGCGGATAGGATAATAGGCACTTGGCAAGTGTGATGGATATTCACTATCAGGGCCAGGGTTGGGGTTCCTTTTACGAGCTCAGCTTTCTAACATAGCAGCTGACGCTTCGATTCACAGAGTAATTGAAAACTACAGCACAGAAACAGGCCCTTTGGCCCATCTAGTCAGTACCAAAACATCTAAAATGCCACGTTCCATTGAACTGCACCTGGACGACCATAGCCCTCCAAACCTCCCTCCCATCCATGTACCTATCTAAGCTTATCTTAAACATTGAAAACAAGCTCACATACATCACTTGAGCTGGCAGTTCATTCCACACTGTCACCACCCTCTTAGTGAAGCAGCTTCCCCTCATGCTCCCTTTAAAAATTTCACCTCTCACCCTTAACCCGTGATGTCGTCCCACCCAACCTCAGTAGAAAAAGTCTGCTTGCATTTACCCTATCTAAGATGGTAGCGCAATATTAATACACAGCAGCCTGTCTGGACTCTGGATTGGGGATTGCCAAATGTTATGTGGATTTTCTGGTGTAGTCTGTTTTGTCATATGTTTTTGTGATATCATTCTGGAGGAACGTTGTCTCATTTTTTAACTGCATTGCATTTGTGGTTTCTAAATGACAATAATCTGAATCTGAATCTATGCCTCTCATAATTTTGCATATCTCTATCAAATCTCCCTTCAATCTTCTACATTCTGGGGAATAAAGTTCTAATCTGTTCAACCTTTCCTCATAACTCAGGTCCTCCAGACCTAGCAACATCATTGTAAATTTTCTCTGTACTCTTTCAATTTTATTTACATCTGTCCTGTAGGTAGGTGACCAAAACTGCACACAATACTCCAAATTAGGCCTCATGAAAGTCCTATACAACTTCAAAATAACACACCAACTCCTAAACTCAATACTTTGATCGATGATCTTCACGATGCTATCTACCTGTGACAGCATTTTCAATTAATTATGGAACTGTATTTCCAGATCCCTTTGTTCTACCACACTCCTCAGTGCCTTACCATTCACTGTGTAAGACTTATCCTGGTTAGTCTCCGCAAAGCACAACACCTCACACTTGTCTGCATTAAATTCCATCTACCATTTTTCAGCCCATTTTTCCAGCTGGTCCAGTACCCTCTGCAAGATTTGATAGACTTTCTCAGTGTCTACTACACCCCTGATCTTAGAGTCAGCCGCCAATTTACTGATCCATTTAGCTACATTATCATCCAGACCTTTGATATAGATGACAAACAACAACGGACCCAGTACCAATCCCTGGGGCACTCCACTAGTCACAGGCCTCCAGTCAGAGAGGCCACTGCTACCACTCTCTGTCCTCTCCCACAAAGCTAATGTCTAATCCAATTTACTACCTCATTTTGAATGCCAAGCGACTGAACCTTCTTGACCATCCTCTCATGCAGAACATTTTCAAATTCCTTGCTGAAGTCCATGTAGACAACATCCACTGTCTTGCCTTTGTCAACTTTAGTGCTTCAATGGTTCAGTTTATTATCAGAGTATGTATACAGTATACAGCCTGAAATACTTGTCTTTGCAGACATACACAAAAAAACAGCTTTGTGGGCTGAAGGGCCTGTATTGTGCTGTAAGTTTTCTATGTTTCTAACCCCAAAAGAATGAACCCCAAATGTCCCTCTACCCTTTCCCCTGCGCAAGCTGCAGCAGCATCAACTTCCCTGGCAACTTCCTAGAAAAATCAATGAGATTGGTTAAAGGTGACCTACCACACACAAAGAGATGATGACAGTCCCTGTATATCCAAATACTCATATATTGTTGAGATACTCATATACTTTTGATCAAGGTGCTTTTTTTTGAGGAAGTTAAACTTCCAACAAATGTAACGCACACAAAATGCTGAAGGAACTCAGCAGGTCTGGCAGCTCTATGGAAATAAATAAACGATCAACATTATAGGCCGAGACTTTTCATTAGGACTGGAAAGGAAGTGGGGAGATGAAACCAGGTGGGTGAGGGGTGGGGGGGATGAAGAAAGAAGCTGGGAGGAGATAAGTGGGAAAGGCAAAGGGCTGGAGAGGAAGGAATCTGATCGGAGAGGAAAGTGGATTATGGGGGAGAGGGAAGAAGAGGCACTGGGGGAAGCTGATAAGCAGCTGAGGAGTACTGCTCATCTGAAGTTTGCATTCTGGGTGTGTCCTCCTCAGTAAAAGTCTCATCTACGAGGTCTTCAGCCTCTCAAATGGTCCTAAGTGCATCTAGCTCCAGCTCCATTTCCAGTTTCTTGACCTTATCAGTCAGGAACTGAAGTTGGGTGCACTTCCTGCAGATATCGTCATCAGGGAGACTGTAAGGTACCCTGCAATCCCACGTCTTACAGGAGGAGCATTCCAGTGCCTTAACTACCACTCTTCCTATGCTTGTTATGTCTTTTGCTCGAACTTCTTAACCTTATGTTCTACAATCAACTAAATGCCTTCAAAAGACTCAGTACCTTTAGCTTATGCCTGCACTTGCCCAAGCCTATTGAGCCAAGGCCTGACCACTCTAAAACTGACTGACTCACACAATAGCCTATTTGCTTACACCTCCTTTCTTTTTATTTGCTCAAATAAGACTCACTCCCAATGAGACTTGCAGCTTTCAAAATGGCTCCCACCCTGCAAGATGTTGCTTTCTCACTTGCTACTTCAATGACTTAATTCTGCTCCTAAGTCTTATGGTCTTACATCTTTAAAAAAATAATAAAGCAAATGATTTTGCTGCACAACACTTCCTGCACCCTCAAGTACCCCCCCCCCCCAAACAATAAAGACCAATGTAAGCCCATGGAAATTAATGACTATTTCCATAACTCAGGAGATGCCGCTCAGTAGTGGCTGACATCTATGATGAAATTCACCATTGCTTGTGGTACATCAGTACAGCCTTTGGCTATTTGAGAGAAAGGCTGTTTGAAGATGAGTACCTCCAACTCAGCATGAAGCCTATGGTCTACCAGTCAGTTACCCCTTTCATTCCATACACATCAGAGGCATGGAGTCTTAGCAAGCACCAGAAAGCATTTAGTAGAGTATCATTAAATCATATTTACAATATTCTCTGAATCTACTAATCAAACATCAGTGTCCTGAAATAGACATTCACCTCCAAACCCTGTCACAAGGAAGTACCAAGAGGGCAGTTAAAAATATTCTTAAATTCATAAAAAAGAAATTTGAAAATCCTTAACAACTCATGGTATTTCTTGGCTTCTAACCATTCAAAGTAATGTGATAATTCTGGATAAGTTGCAAGGCATTTGTCAGAGTTGAAAACCTGTGTGCAACAAATTAGGAGAAAAATTGGATAAAGGGACTAACAGAATTGAAGTGAATTTGAATTGACTTTATTTCTTATACCCTTCACATACATGAGGAGTAAAAATCTTTACGTTACGGCTCCATCTAAATGTGCATCTCAGAGGCAACTTTCAATGGTCCTCTTGAAGGAAAAGTAGCAAAAGATTGGAGCTTAAGAATGGTATTCCTTTGTCAAGTTCAAGTTTAATCTCAATTATCATTCAACCATACATGAATAAAGCCAAACAAAAGTGTTCCTCCGGGACCAAGGTAGTGCAAAACACATTACCAACAGCACACTGTGCATAGACATGGCATAAATAACACACGTAGTTATGATTTCAGCAAAGCATACAGTCACAAAGTAAAAAATAATGTAGCCCAGGTCCCTGAGCGTCATGACTGTAGATTGCCCTGTCCTTGTTCTTCTACTGAGCAAACAATGGAGTGCAGAACTGATGGGTTTTGGAGGCCTGAAATTTACCACCAAAGATAGGGCAGAGAAAGTAAAAGGTTCAGTGGGAGGATAGGATGGTTCAGGGGGATGCAAAGAGTCTAAAGCATAAAGGATGTACACAGGGCTTGAAGAGCGTGGGGAAGTGAATGGGACAATTCAAGTCCCGAAACTTTTGTAAAGGAACAATCAGGTCTTCATTCTTATCACTGTGGGTTTGAGAATTGGATGAGCTGTGACTTCGGCTGAATACAAACAAGCGCATGGACTGTCCGATGTGAGTGAGATTCTGTAAGACTGATGGTGATAGGACAGGTTAATGAACAGTCCGACAGTGGAATTTTAATTCTTGATCCTCTGAATTCTTCAGCCTTCCAAGCAGCTGTGTTCTTCAGCAATAATAACATATGGGTGTCAAGTTTCATCATTCATCAGCTACATATTTCACAAAGCTTCGTAGTCCTTTATAAGAAAAGGTCAGAACAATGACAGGTTTCATCCTGTATTAGTTATTGATGTAGCACCTGCTAAGAATCCTTAAATTAGTTGCTGACATCACAGTTGGTACCCCCGGTTACAAAACAACACATCCTTTGGACCAAAATACATTTCTGTTCATTAATTGGCTTCATTAGCTCTCCCCTTGTCCCTCTTCTCCTGAAGGTACTTGTACTCTGCTGGTATAGTTCTGCAGGGAGTGGTTACCTTCCATAAATTTGCCCTGGCCATTATTCTTGTGCATGACTTGACAGTAACTGTCAGTAAATTATTCAACTGTGGAGAGGCATCGACACTGAGACAGGATTTGTCATCAGTCAATATCTACACATACAGTGTTGCTGTGATGAAGAATGGAATATCAATGCTGGAAAAACATAAATGAGTTTTTAGGTTACGTCAGTAGCTATTGCACTCACACCGCACTTTTCCTGTTCAATTGAAGGTTTATGTGATATCTGCACACACATATCTCTAAATGATTAATATTTTTAAACTCCAATATCATCTGTGATCATCAGAGTGAAACTTAATGCTTGACCCAAGTTTTGAATTTCAAGAGCAGAATTTACATGGATGATCAGAAAAGAATTCAATCATGCAAAAACTGATAACTTATCTAACAGATGAGTTCATATTTGATAAACTTCTCGTGGATAATTTTAAGATGTAATTCTCTTTGACTAGAAAATCCAAGTCAAGTTGACAACTCAGCCACTGCGGAAACATACAAAAAGACATTTCAATTGTCACCAGTTTCCTTTTAATTTCTCTTGATAAAGAAGGAAAAGCCTTCCTCTTAACAAAGGTTGTTTTTTCGGTCCCTTGCTTTCAGCTCTTTTTTTTGGTAGTAGGCATTATTATCTTCTGTTTTTAAGTGTATTTACAGTTTTGGGGGTTTGAATGTCCTGATTTATATTCTCTATATCGTGTTGTGATTGGTCTGGAGTTTTTTTTGTTGTTGCGGGGCTTGGGGAGGATACTAATTTTACATGTCTTCAATTTGGGTGCTTTCTCAATTATCTTTTTTGTATTATAGTATTATTGTATGTTTATTTTTGCACTGTATTAATTTTCTTCATTTTGATTTGGGTTTTTTTTCTGTCTGCAGTGATGTAGAAAATACATAAAAAAACTAATAAAAAAAAAGAAGGAAAAGGACTTGGCTGCGAGTATAAGCCATACATCATAGTGTCTAGCAGTTTAAAACTTACTCAACATGAAGTAATTTAAAATATCACCTCCAGCTTCAGAAACTTTCTTTGAGTTTTAATGCCTGTACAAATAGGTCTGTCAGTGCATCTTTCCAAATGTAACACACATGAGTACTTCACCTCTGGTTACTGCTATAGGCTGTTCAAAACTTGGTGATTGCTTTTGATACTTGGGGTAATCACGGAGCATGGCCTGTAGGCAGGTAATTAGGGATATCATCTCTGGTTACTGCTATTGCACGTTCAAAACGGTGATTATTTTTGATACTTAGGGTGATCATGGAGCATGACCTTCGGTCACTTAGTATAATTAGCGATAGATCATTGTCTTTTACTGCAGCCTGAGAAACACTACTGGCACATTCTAAGGACGTAATCCATGTGCTCTACCCTCACCTCATATCCTTTGCACCATCTCTACACACTAATATCACTAATCCTGTTGTGAACAAAACCCATTAACCTTTAAACTGATGATAATACCATAACAACATGTTACAGCTAAAATTGCATAATTTCAGATCAGCCTTTTTGTCTAGGCCTGTAAGTGCTTTTTATCTTGCAGTTCCTATAATTAGATACGGAATGCAGGAAGACGCCAGAGTGGGAGGGAAATGGATCAACAATTGCCTGAAGAAAATGGACTCATTAACGAAACACAATTATGAGAGATGTCCTTCTCAGTTCCACAATGAAAAGTCAAAGAGCTACAAAAAGCCCCCTGTGTGGTTTCCTGCATATAATTTTCATCCTGAATCAAACAGCATAATTTATTCAAGCTGTAACTCTTGGCAGTATGGAAGTTCAGAGGGATCCTGGGGTCTGAGTCCATAAGCCACTCAAAGCTGCTGCACAGGTTGACAGTGTGGTTAAGAAGGCATATGGTGCATTGGCCTTCATCAATCGTGGGATTGAGTTTAAGAGCCGAGAGGTAATGTTGCAGCTATATAGGACCCTAGTCAGACCCCACTTGGAGTACTGTGCTCAGTTCTGGTCACCTCACCATAGAAAGGGTGCTGAGGAGATTTACAAGAATGTTGCCTGGATTTGGGAGCATGCGTTATGAGAATAGGTTGAGTGAACTCAGCCTTTTCTCCTTGGAGCGACGGAGGATGAGAGGTGACCTGATAGAGGTGTATAAGATGATGAGAGGCATTGATTGTGTGGATAGTCAGAGGTTTTTCCCAAAGATGAAACGGCTAGCATGAGAGGGCACAGTTTTAAGGTGCTTGGAAGTAGGTATAGAGGAGATGTCAGGGTTAAGTTTTTTACGCAGAGTGGTGAGTGCATGGAATAGGCTGCTGGCGATATAATAAGGTCTTTTAAGAGACTCCTGGATAGGTATATGGAACTTAGAAAAATAGAGGGCGATGGGTAACTCAAGGTAATTTCTAGAGTAAGTACATGTTCAGCATAGCACTGTGGGCTGAAAGGTCTGTATTGAGCTGTAGGTTTTCTCTGTTTCTATGATTCTATTTCTTTTAGTTGAAAGAATTATTTTTGTGAATGGTTGAAAGAGGAAGACACACCTGCTTGAAAGTTTGGTTCTAAACTTGGCTGGAAGCAATACAACAGATACCCATAAGGTTGTCTTTCTCTCCCTTTCTTCACTGTATGTGTGAAGTTAGCTGGTTGATGTAAAACATTTCAGATGACTGATAAAGATAGCCTGGCAGTAAACACCAATGAAAATAAGGGCTATAATGTGCAAAGTGGCTGCTCCTCACAGTAAGATATCAGAATAAGACATTCTGAAAAATAAGTACTTGGTGAAGTTTAGCAGAATGGAAGGAATGGAAAACTCACCAAGAGAAATACAAAATCCTGCAGAAGTTAAGTTGTGCTATTCCTTATGATTAAATCCAGAACAAGCCCATGGCACTGTAAGTAGAATAGATTTGATTAATCTAATGTAATGCCTGGTTAAGTTTTTTACTGCTAATGTTGTAGGGTATTTCATTTAATAGCTTTCTGTAAAGGCAGTGTTGCCTGCTGATAGCATGTTTGGGTTTCGTTGAAAGATAAGGGGCTATGCTGTTCAAATTAGGAATGTTGTGTCAGCCAGTCAGGATGGTGGAACTGAGAGAAGGTTCTTGAGAAAGATGGGTGGAGAGAGATTTGTGATGGACACTGGTGAGGTCCTTGGTCTCTTTGGCGGGAGCTGAGGAGAGGACAGGAGGGAAGATGGATGAGGCCTGTTCCACAAGGTGCTTTGTGCAGATGAATGGCTTCAGGGAGGAAGGGCCAATACACTTGAGAGAGAGCCCATTTGGTTGGGATGGATTTCGAGCAAAGATCAGAATGTGGTGTGTGCTTTCACACACACTGTTGGTCTAGCATGGAAGTATAAAGACAACCTTGAGATGAGCTCCAATGATGTGCATATTTAGACAGGTTTAACTGTAATGGGCCCTTTTATTTTTTTCCCCATTTATTTTTCCTACTAACTGTTTGGTAAAGCTGAAATTGTAAATGTATGTTCTTTATAATTTTAGTGGTGTATGATTTGTTATTTCTTGCCAACTGACAATTGTGTATGGGCAGTGTTTACACAGCATTCGGTCAAATCAAGGTTCTTTTAATTGGAATATCACAATGTTCCTGTTTGACTGAACCCCAAATCATACCTACCCTAGTACCTGTTGTTTATAAAAGGTGGCCTTCTTCCTGTTGAGTCCTGTAGCTGTTAGTGGGGCTGGGAATGACCAAGTTTCTATATGAGTCTGGTGAGGGTGTTGCATTGTGGGGGCTATAATCTGGAGACTCACTGAATACTGTGTAATTGCTGTTAAGAATTCATTAAACCGTTTGTGTTTAAGCCTGTGTTTAAACTAGTGTTGGGGAAAGTGAAAGGTACTTTATTATGGGCACCATGGGGATTAAGGTTTGGTGCGATTCAAAGAGATTATCCACAAATAATGCTTGTGTTTTGAGCAGGGTGGATGTCGATGAACGTTCAGGCAGAGTACTAAATTCTGTAAAAGTTTTGGGGAAAGTTATGCTGATTGAACAGTATTTTGACCAATCAACTGGTAAGGATGTTGTATTAGTCCAGACTAGTAGTGATGTGACTGAAGTCACGCTGCCTGATAGGTTGGGAGACCCTGGGGAGGTGGGGCCATGGACAGTCTATATTTTTAGAGAAGGGGGGCATGTAGCTGAGGGTGAAGACTTTAAAGACGAGATGTTCTCATTTCTGCAAAGTGAAGGAAAAGAGTTGACTGATGTGAAAGATTTAACAGGTCGTTCAGCTGTTGATTTAAATTCTGAGCTGGTTTTTTGACCATTACGTCACTGGTTGATAAATGCAGAGGTGTATCTGCAGAGAGCCAAAGTTATCGTAGGCTGGGGCCAAGCCCACACCCGATGGGGAAGAATATGAGGAGACATATTGGGCTGAGCAGACATCTCAGTTGCTGACATGACAGTGCTCAGATGATATGAAAAAACAAAGACTGGTAGAGAGCTTAAAGGATCTGGCAGCTGATATAGTGAGGTTCCTCGAGGCAGAAAATCCATTAGCCATGTTAGATAATTACCTGCAAGCTCTGGAAGATGCATTTGGCACTGCTGAAAGTGCAGCTGATCTGATGTTGAAGTTTAGGCACATAGTTTAGGAGGAAGTAGAGAAGCTGTCAGCCTACATTTTCAGGTTGGAGAAACAAAGGGGGCATTCAGCTGTCGGAGATAAATTGCTTGAGGGTGGAGCAAGTTGTGAGGGGGGGGTGCTGTCACATGACGTGATTGCTCTACGTATTCGAATGACCCGCCCTCCTCCACCTTTTACTGACTTACTCAGAGAAGTTAGAGAGAAGAAAAACATGATTGAGAAGCGGGACATTTGCAAAAGCTGAGTAGTGTCTTCAGTCGTAGCCTCTGTTTCTAAAGTGGTCCCTGATGCCACTGAGATAGATTTTTTGAGGAATGAGGTGGAAAACTTTCAAACTGAGCTGATTCGATGGATGTCTGCTAATGTTTCAGCGAAATGTGATACGTCCTTTGGGAAACTCAACCTATCTGTAGGACTTACAATGCAGTGGACTGCTGCTGAAAGGGGTCTCTTGACTGGAACGACGACTGGTATTTTCTGTACAACTGTGGAGAAGGTGGACATTTCAAGGGAGACTGTGAGGGATGTGAAAATATTCAAAAAGTAAGTCAGCATTTAATCAAACAGACTAAAAGAGGCAAAACGACAGAGAGACCCAGTAATGGAATGGACTGGGGTTTTGGAGAGAGTATGTTCCAATCAGTATATCAAGGGAAATACTTAAGTATAAAGCACTATTCCTGAAGATTTAGTGGGACCAAGCTCTGATGTATCCAAATGGATTGATGGTGTTTATGCTAGAGCCACAGATTCTCAAGTTACTTTGCTTTATAGACCCTTTTACAAATAGTATTTGATGCCTTTACCATTGACGCCACTCAGTGCCCTAGAGATTCAAGGGCTTAGTACTGAATGGTACTCATACAATGGTTACTTGTCATTGAAACTGGAATTTTTGGAAGCAGATGTTGGAGTAACTAAAACTATTGACATGCCTGTGTTGGGCTGCCTTGATCCAGTTGAAAAGAGTGGAGTTTCCATTCTTGTGGGAGCAAATATTTCTATTGTGAGAAGGCTCGTGGGAGCTTGCAAGGAGAGAAATGGAGAGCACTTTCTGAAAACCTTGTCCATTCACCCTGTGTTCAGACCTGCTTTTGAGAAGGTGAAAATTCCTCCTGAGAAGGATGATGAGAAGAATCGAGGAAATGAGTGGTACACCCAGTCTAAACCTGTCATGTCATGTCCTGGAGGAGTAGCTGAAGTGACAGGAACCCCCAAATTTACCAAAATGCCCAATGCCTTGGCCATCCAAGTGGATGCTCTTGATAATCAGGAAGAAGAGACATGCTTACCTGCGGGAGCGCTGGTCAGACCAGAACTGCGGAAATCTTCGGCAGTCTACGCAAACAAGATGATGGTGATTATCAGAAACACCTCAGGGAGAGAGGTTACTCTCAGACGTGAGGTACTGACTGCCCTGATTCTTCCTGTGATGTTAGTGTCTAGCTTTCCTGGGGAAATGCAAGAGGAAGAGTCTCCTGGATCATTGAGGTCGAAATCGAAGTCATGCAACTTTGGTGACTTACCCATTCCCGAGGAATGGAAAAGAAGATTAACTGAGAAGATGTTGGAACATGAAGATGCTTTTTCTACTGACAAGTCTGATGTTGGCTGCTCAGGGTAATTGCTATACTATTCCAGTGAATGAGTCACCCCTGTCCGAGAGAGATCTCACTGGTTAGCACCAGCAGAGATTGAAGATATTCGGCAGCACCTGGTTTTTTTTTTATATTAGTTTTTTTTATACATTTTCTACATAACTACAGATAAAAAAAAACAGATCAAAATGAAGGACTTTGATACAGTGCAAAAATAAGCATACAATAACAATCTCTGATACAGAGAAAGATAATTGAAAAAGCTCCCAAATTGAAGACAAGTAAAATTAGTGTCCTCCCCAAGCCCCACAACACAAAACAAAAAAAGGAAACTCCAGACCACCCACAACACAATATAGAGAATATAAATCAGGACAATCAAACCCCCAAACTGTGAATACACTTAGCAACAGAAGATAATAATGCCTACTACCAAAAAAAAAGGAGCTGAAAGCAAGGGACCGAGAAAAAAACCTTAGTTAGGAGGAAGGTTATGAAAGTACTCAATAATAGGTCCCCAGACCTTATGGAACTTTAAGTCCGAATTAAGAATTGAACAATGAATTTTTTCAAGGTCCAAGCAGGCCATAATATCGTTAAGCCATTGAGCATGCGTGGGCGGGGCAACATCTCTCCATCTAAGAAGGATTAATTAAACGTCTAGCCAGGAGAGAGGCAAATGATAATATTGGCAGCACCTGGTTAACTGAATGAAGCTAAGTTCAGTCATGGAGCGGGGATTCTGAGATGCCAGAAGATATGAATGATAGACAGGAAGAGGCACCTCTAGTAGATAGGTAGAGTCACACAGAGTGTTTGAAGCTGGAGAAGCTGAAGATGAGATAAGGAGGTCTCAGAGAGTTAGGAAACCCCTAGCTAGGCTGGCAGAGGATGCAGCTGAGAAACAGAGTGTTATGTCCATTCCCATGGTGAGATATGCTACTTCCATTTACAAATGGATTGTGAGTCCTGAAATCACACAATTCATTTGAATACTGTGTTATTAATCATGGTTTAATAAGTTCCAAAGTCATGAGGACATGACTTTGGTTAAGATTTTTACTGCTAATGCTGTAGGGTACTTCATTTAGTAGCTTCCTGTGGAAACAGTGAGTCCTGCTGATAGCATAAGGTGCTACGAGGTTCAACTTAGGAATGTTGTGTCAGCCAATCTGGATGGTGGAATTGGGAGAAAGTTCTAGAGAAAGCTGGGCGGAGAGAGATTTGTGATGAAGGCTGGTGGGGTTTGCTGGCTTTTTTGGCGGGAGCTGCAGAGAGGACAGGAGGGAAGGAGCATCCCTGTTGCACAAGGTGCTTCGTGCAGATGAATGACTCCAAGGAGGAAGGACCAATGTCTCCGAGAGAGGGCCCATTTGTTTGAGATGGATTTTGAGTGGTTTGGAATGTGGTGTGTGTTTTCACGCAGACCGTGGGTCCAACATGTGAGTAAAAAGACAACTTCAAGATACGCTCCAACAAGATCTATATTTGGACTGGTTTAACTGTAATGGGTCTGTTTATTTTTTTCTCTTTCCTTTTTCCTACCAACTGTCCAATGAAGCTGAAATTGTAAATATATTTCTTTATAATTTTATGCAGTGTGTTTCTTGCTGACTGATAATAGTGCATCGGCAGTATTTGCACAGAATTTGCTTAAATCGAGGTTTCTTTAATCAGAACATCACAACATTCCTATTTGGTTGAACCTCAAATCATACCAACCCAAGACACATATTGTTTATGTAATCATGACTGTGTTGCCACCCACAACTCCAATCTGCTAATTAAATTTGCACATGACACTACACTGATTGGCCTAATCTCAAATAATAACGAGGCAGCCTACAGAGAAAAAATCATCACCCTGACACAGTGGTGTCAAGGAAACAACCTCTTCTCAATGTCACAAAAACAAAGGAGCTGGTTGTGGACTACAGGAGGAATGGAGACCGGCTAACTCCTATTGACATCAACGGATCCGGGGTTGAGAGGGTGAACAGATTTAAGTTCTTTGGTATGCACATCAAAGAGGACCTCACGTGGTGATTAAAAACACAACTGTGCCAACAGTTGAAGAAATTCAGCATGAGTCCCCAAATCCTAAAGACTTTCTACAGGGACACAATTGAGAGCATCCTGACTGGCTGCATCCTGACCTGGTATGGGAACTGTACTTCCCTCAATCCCAGGGCTCTGCAGAGAGTGGTGCAGACAGCCCAGCACATCTGTAGATGTGGACTTCCCACTATTCAGGACATTTACTGCAATAGGTGCGTAAAAAGGGCCTGAAGGATCACCTCAACCACAAACTGAAAGTTTGATACAGTGTAGGTCCTATTCCAAAAATGGAGTACCTGGATTACCTTAATTTATTTTCTCTTTCCATTATCTTCTTTAGGGACCATTATGGAAAAGAAGATGATTCATCTAATCTAAATTGCAATAACACCTTTCCTTTAAATTAAACAATACACTGATCTATATCATAGAGGCATATAGTTAATATGTGCTAAGTAATTCAAATCCTGGGGAAAACTGCAGACAGAAATCAAAAGATAAATTGTGAGAACCGACACTGTTTGGAAAGAGATTGTTTAATCACTATGTTTCTAACACAGGTATTTCACAACCTCAGTGACCCTGCTTTGCTTTTGACCTTGGGTGCTTCAGTGTGAAGTTTAAACTTTTACCCTGTGATCTGAGAATTTTCTCTTGGGTGCTCCGATCACCTTCCACATAACTGCAAGTTGGTAGCTTAATTGGATATTATAAATTGACCCTGGTATAGTGGGTGACAAAAAAAGTCAGTGGGGAGAGCTGATGGGGTTGTGATGTAGATGAGTCCTGATAGTCAACATACTGTAGGTGCAATGTGCCAAAGCATCTGTTCATCACTCTATGAATGTTGTCCCATGACTCTCTCTATTTGATGATAGACAGTAGACAATAGACAATAGGTGCAGAAGTAGACCATTCGGCCCTTCGAGCCTGCACCGCCATTCTGAGATCATGGCTGATCATCTACTATCAATACCCGGTTCCTTCCTTGTCCCCATATCCCTTGATTCCCCTATCCATAAGATACCTATCTTGCTCCTTCTTGAAAGCATCCAGAGAATTGGCCTCCACTACCTTCTGAGCCAGTGCCTTCCAGATCCCCACAACTCTCTGGAAGAAGAAGTTTTTCCTTAACTCTGTCCTAAATGACCTACCCCTTATTCTCAAACCATGCCCTCTGGTACTGGACTCTCCCAGCATCTGGAACATATTTCCTGCCTCTATCTTGTCTAATCCCTTAATAATCTTATATGTTTCAATCAGATCTCCTCTCAATCTCCTTAATTCCAGCGTGTACAAGCCCAGTCTCTCTAACCTCTCTACGTAAGACAGTCCAGACATCCCAGGAATTAACCTCGTGAATCTACGCTGCACTTCCTCTACAGCCAGAATGTCCTTCCTTAACCCTGGAGACCAAAACTGTACACAATACTCCAGGTGTGGTCTCACCAGGGCTCTGTACAAATGCAAGGATTTCCTTGCTCTTGTACACAATTCCCTTTGTAATAAAGGCCAACATTCCATTAGCTCTCTTCACTGCTTGCTGCACTTGCTCATTCACCTTCAGTGACTGATGAACAAGGACTCCTAGATCTCTTTGTATTTCTCTCTTACCTAACTCTACACTGTTCAGATAATAATCTGCCTTCCTGTTCTTACTCCCAAAGTGGATAACCTCACACTTATTCACATTAAACGTCATCTGCCAAGTATCTGCCCACTCACCCAGCCTATCCAAGTCACCCTGAATTCTCCTAACATCCTCATCACATGTCACACTACCACACAGCTTAGTATCATCAGCAAATTTGCTGATGTTATTCTCAATGCCATCATCTAAATCGTTGATGTAAATTGTAAACAGCTGTGGTCCCAATACCGAGCCCTGTGGCACCCCACTAGTCACCACCTGCCATTCCGAGAAACATCCATTCACCGCTACCCTTTGCTTTCTATCTGCCAACCAGTTTTCTATCCATGTCAATGTCATCCCCCCCGATGCCCTGAGCTTTGATTTTACCCACCAATCTCCTATGTGGGACCTTATCAAATGCCTTCTGAAAATCGAGGTACACTACATCCACTGGATCTCCCCCGTCTAACTTCTTGGTTACATCCTGAAAAACTCCAACAGATTAGTCAAGCATGATTTACCCTTGGTAAATCCATGCTGGCTCAGCCCAATCTTATCTCTGCTATCTAGATATGCCACTATTTCAACCTTAATAATGGACTCTAGCTTCTTCCCCACCACCGATGTCAGGCTGACAGGTCGATAGTTCTCTGTTTTCTCCCTCCCTCCTTTCTTAAAAAGTGGGATAACATTAGCCATTCTCCAATCCTCAGGAACTGATCCTGAATCTAAGGAACATTGGAAAATGATTACCAATGCATCCGCAATTTCCAGGGCCACCTCCTTTAGTACCCTAGGATGCAGACCATCTGGACCTGGGGATTTGTCAGCCTTCAGTCCCATCAGTCTACTCATCACCGTTTCCTTCCTAATGTCAATCTGCTTCATTTCCTCCGTTACCCTATGTCCTTGGCCCATCCATACATCTGGGAGATTGCTTGTGTCTTCCTTAGTGAAAACAGATCTAAAGTACTCATTAAATTCTTCTGCCATTTCTCTGTTTCCCATAACAATTTCACCCAATTCATTCTTCAAGGGCCCAACATTGTTCTTAACTATCTTCTTTCTCTTCACATACCTGAAAAAGCTTTTGCTATCTTCCTTTATATTCCTGGCTAGCTTGTGTTCGTACCTCATTTTTTCTCCCCATATTGCCTTTTTAGTTAAGCTCTGTTGTTCCTTAAAAACTTCCCAATCATCTGTCCTCCCACTCACCTTAGCTCTGTCATACTTACTTTTTTTTTCGTGCTATGCAATCTCTGACTTCCTTTGTCAACCGTTGTGGCCCCTTTCCCCCCTTTGAATCCTTCCTTCTCTGGGGGATGAACTGATTTTGCACCTTGAGCATTATTCCCAAGAATACCTGCCATTGCTGTTCCACTGTCTGTTCTGCTAGGCTATCCGTCCAGTCAACTTTGGCCAGTTCCTCCCTCATGGCTCCATAGTTCCCCCTGTTCAACTGCAACACTGACACCTCCGAGCTGCCCTTATCCTTCTCAAATTGCAGATAAAAACTTATCAAATTATGATCACTATCTCCTAATGGCTCCTTTACTGCAAGATCGCTTATCAAATCCTGTTCATTACATAACACTAAATCCAGAATAGTCTTGTCTCTGGTTGGCTCTCGTACAAGCTGTTCCAAGAATGCATCCCATAGGCACTCTACAAACTCCCTATCCTGTGGTCCAGTACCAACCTGATTCTCCCAGTTCACCTGCATGTTGAAATCCCCCATAACTACTGCAACATTACCTTTGCCACATGCCAATGTTAACTCCCTATTCAACTTGCACCCAATATCCATGCTACTGTTCGGTGGCCTGTTTGGGTCCTTTTGCCCTTACTGTTCCTCAGTTCTATCCACACAGACTCTACTTCTCCTGACTCTACTTCCCCCCTTGCAAAGGACTGAATCTCATTCCTCACCGAAAGGGCCACCCCACCCCCTCTGCCCACACTTCTGTCCCTACGATAGCACGTATACCCTTGTACATTCATTTCCCAGGTTTGATCTCCCTGCAGCCATGTCTCCATTATCCCAACAACATCATAGTTACCCATTCGCACCTGGGCTTCAAGCTCATCCGCCTTATTTCTGACACCGTGCATTCAGACATAGAATTTTTAGCCCATTTCTCCTCTCTCTGTTTGAATCACTGCCTATTGTGCTTAACCCAGATCCCTGAACTCCCATTGGGCTATATGCCCCTAGAATTTTGTTGTCCTTCCCAAATTTACTTATTCTTTCAACACATTTAACTCCATGTTCCGTCAGACCATCCCTCTGTACATGTGTCCTCCTTATCACTTGTTCCGCCTCACCTTTCTCTACTACACACTTAATATTCCGGAACCGTGTAGTCCCCACCTGTCCTTTATTCTTCCTCTCGCTATCCTCTCTCACATTCTGGATCCCCGCCCCCTGCAAATTTAGTTTAAACCCCCCCAAGAAGCACTAGCAAACTTCCCTGCAAGAATGTTAGTACCGCTCCAGTTCAGGTGTAAACCGTCCCTTCGGAACAGATCCCACCTTCCCTGGAACAAAGCCCAATTATCTACAAACCTGAAGCCCTCCCTCCTGTACCATCCTCTCAGCCACGTATTAATCTTTATAATATTTCTGTTCCTTGCCTCACTCGCACATGGCACAGGTAGCAATCCTGAGATTGTTACCCTGGAGGTCCTGCTCCTCAGCTTCGCACCTAACACCCTGAACTCCCTACCCAGGACCCCCTCACTCATCCTACCCACGTCATCGGTCCCTACATGGACCACAACATCTGGATTCTTGCCCTCCCTCTCGAGAATAACCTGCACCCGATCTGAGATGTCCCGGATCCCGGCACCAGGGAAGCAACATACCATCCGAGACTCCCGATCTTCCCCACAAAATCTCCTATCCGCCCCCCTGACTATAGAATCCCCTATCACTACCGCTCTCTTCTCTTCCCTCCTCCCCTTCCTAGTCGAGGGTCCAACCTCAGTGCCAGAGACAGGACCACTGCAGCTTGTTCCTGGTAGGTCATCCCCACCAACAGTATCCAAAACGGTATACTTATTGTTGAAGGGAATGGCCACAGGGGTGCTCTTCTCTCTCTGTCTGCTCCCCCTGCCTCTCTTGACTGTCACCCATTTGCCTACCTCCTGTCTTTTCGGTGTGACTGCCTCCCGATAACTCTTATCTATCTCTGCCTCTGCCTCCCGAATGATCCGTAGTTCATCCAGCTCCTGCTCCAATTCCCTAACTCGGTCTGATAGGAGCTGCAGTTGGATGCACCTATTGCAGGTGTGGTCATCAGGGACAACTGTGTTGACCCTGACTTCCCACATACTGCATACGGAGCATACCACTGCTCTAACCGTCTCCCCCATTACCTGATCCCAGATTAGTCAGAATAAATGAAAAGCAGGCTTCTTGCCGAAGTCCTCTTGCGCCGAAGCCCAGCACTCTGCTCCTGCGCACTCCGCGGCCCGCTCCTGAAAGTGGGCCGCTTTTTAAAGCCCGCGCTCACTGCTGACGGCACCCGCACTTGCGCAGCTTCACCTTCCTCCTCAAGTACTCTCCAGGTAGGTCCGAGGGTCTTGGCCTACCTACAATGGCTGATCCTCCGATCCTCCGATCTCCAGTCATCTGTCGATCACGAGCACTCCTTACTCCCGCTCTGCTGCCCGCACCGAAAATGGGGTAGAGTGACAAATGAAGCAAAGTTTTGAGCTTATTCATTGGGCCAACAAAATAAAGTTTTAAATCCAGAAAGATGAGAGTTGTTCGAATCAAAGTATGGAACATAAAAATAAAATGGAGACCTGAAATAAAAACAGAAAATTCTGGATATTATCAATATTTGAAAAGTTCATAATAAATTTGTGAGCAAAGTACATATGTATATGTCACCATATACAATCCTGAGGTTTGTTTACTTGCAGGTTTTCACAGTAAATACAAAGAAACACAACAGAATCAATGAAAGACCTCATCCAACAAGAAGGACAAACAACCAATGTGCAAAAGACAAGAGCCAGCAAATACAAAAGAAAATAATAATAATAATAATAATAATAAATAGATAGATAGATAGATAGATAGATAGATAGATAGATAGATAGATAGATAGATAGATAAGCAATAAATATCAAGAACATGAGATGAAGAATCCTTGAAAGTGAGTCCAGAGGTCGTGGGAATAGTTCAAGGATGGGGCAAATGAAGTTGAGTAAAGTTATCCCCGCTGGTTCAAGAGCCTGGTGGTTAAAGGGTAATAACTGTTCCTGTACCTGGTGGTATTGTTCTTGAGGCTCCTGCACCTCTTTCCTGATGGCAGCAGTGAGAAGAGAGCAGTATCAGGAATCTGTGGGAGTGAATTTTCATTTGTTATGATGAAGCTCTTTGACTGATATGTTCTGTTTTTTTGTCTCTTCACAGAAGCTGCCTGACCAGACTGGTCTTTCTGAAGTCTTCTGCACCTTTTATAAAAACCTAATGACCACTTACAAGCTAATATAATGGAAACTAGTTCTAAAAATGCCTTTTACTCATTAGTAAATACAAAATGTTTTTGCAGTTCTGTCTATACCAGAGTCTTCCTTGCAGTGCTCTGAGCAAGAATATCAGCTTTTAAATTGATCAAGACCCAAGACCCTTCGTCAGGACCCTGAACATGGTGGTATGGGCCCTGAGGCTCCTGTACCTCCTTCCTGATGACACCAGTGAAAAGAAATGAAGGGTCTCAGTCCAAAATGTCAACCATTTACCAATGTCAAGCATCTCCATAGATGCTGCCTGGCCTACTGAGTTCCTTTAGCATTTTGTGTGTGTGTTGCCTGGGTTAGATACTCACCTCAAATGCTCGCTCTAATGAGTTTTCCTGGGACCATATTGGTTTCCACCTGCGGCTCTACTTTTCTTTGATATCTTAAAGATATTTCTCATATTCACATAGATAAGAGGACATTTGGCCCATTCTTTCTATGCTGGGAAACAGCACATTGCTAGGCCTGTAAAGCAGCTTCACTCCCATGTTGCCACCCATGATAGGTTAATTAGCCAACGTAAGCTATCCCGTAGTGGAGGACATGGCAAAAAATTCAAAAGACATTTACTGGACCTGTCAGAATGAACTGCAAAAATACAGCAACATGACTGAGGGGATTACTCTGCTGGGGAGGGGGCTCCAGGGACCTTGGGCCAAATTGTCTCCTCCTCGTGATAATATGCAAATAAGTAAATATCCTATAATCAGAGAATATCGTCAGAAAGTCAACATTTTGAAAGGTTGTCTATGTTGGTTAAGGTGAATGTGTTTACTCTGGGGAAAACTGAGCTATCAGGAAATGTAGAGGAAGCTCATCCCAAAAGCTGAGTGGCGGAGTTGATTCAGCAGTGAACAATAACTTTAATAGTAGACTACAAAATAACAAGACACCATGGACCACAAAACAAGAGAGAACAGAAACTAAACTCAATAGGCAATGAGGTAAACTTTAGGCAGGGAGAGAGAGGTCTAGGATCAACTGGTTTGGGCCACCTGGTTTGATGAGAGCACAACGACTGAGGATGCGAACTGGGGTTAAATAGGCTGCCGGTGATGAGAGTGGAATGAGTGGCAGGAGACTCCTATTAGCTGAGTGGAGATTTGGAGGTGCCTCCATGTTCAGGCCTGTCATGATAACCCGCCCCCCCCCCACCCCACACATGGCTGGCTCCCAATGGGCCTGGACAATCTTCCACCATCGGAGGTGCAGGTTCAGGTGTGTTGAATGGTCCATAAATAATGGGCTTGAGGCAGGACATGTAGAAGGTAAGAATGATTCTGAGGTATGGTGGGAGCTGGAGACGATAAACGATTGGTTTTATGTGACATGTGATCGTGAAAGGACCAATGAACCAGGGCGAATGCTTATAGGAATTGATGTGCGCAAGTGCACATCAATGTCCCCAGGCTGGAGTAGTATGGTTGAGCATGGTTGGTGTTTAGAATGCTACTCCACGGCCTCCTTGAGGAATTCCAGCCTGGCAGACGAAACCTCCACTGTTGGCTACTCTGCTGGGAACAGTGGTGGATGGTAGCCATGAAGCACTACCTGCCACAGAGGATGTGTGTAGCTTGTGGAACAGCTTAATACAGAGCAGATACTTCTATCTTGTGGAAGGGTTGGAGGCAGCTAAGCATCACAGAAATGTCTCCTTTTGCTAATTGGCTCTTTCTGATGGACCATTGGTCTGCAGATGACAACCAGAGGCCACGTCTTGCTGAGTTGTGGAGAGGGAAGCAGAAGGCTTTCCAGAGGCGGGAGACAAATTGTGGGCTCCGGACAGACACAATGTCCTGTGAAAAACTGGGGAGGCGAGCTACATGTTGGAGAACCAGGTCCACCATCTCAGTGGCTAATAGAAGCATGGGGAGTGCAATGAAATGGGCCCCCCATAGAAAATCGGTCCACTGCTGTCATGACCAGCATGGCTCCATTGTAAGGGACCCTGATAATATCCATTCCAATACGGGACCATGGGTGTCGAGTGACCGGCAGAAACCGCAGGAGCCCAGAGGCTTGCTAGTTGGAGGAATTGGACTGGGCACACCGAGGACAAGCAGTGACAAACTAGTGTACATCTGCAAACATGGTGGGCCAGCAGAACAGGTGTCACAGGAAGTTCAGAGTCTGTTGTGCGCTTGGATGGCCAGTGAAGGGCTAGGGGTGGCCCCACTGGAGGGCATCAGAGTGCACGGCCACTGACACGTACACACGATAGTCAGAGGTGTTGGGTGGAGCAGACTCGTGCTATAGGGCCTGCTAGTTCTCAAGGACCCAGATGACTGGGGCAACGATCTGAAGGAATGGAATGATGGGCTGAGGGCCACTCTCTGTTTCAGCTGGGTTGAACACGTACCTGTGTGGCGTATCCTGGAGGATGTCATTTTTGAAAGCTTGGAAAACAGCTGGATTGTTGGAAAGTCCAAAAGGCATTTCCCTCCCCTGCCTCCATTCCCTGTCCTATCTTCCATTCCTGTCTCCTCACTTCATTCCCCATCCTTGCTCCATTCTCCTCCCTCGCTCTATTACCCTCTCTCCCTTCATTACTCTCCCCTCCCTCCATTCCACTCTTCTCCTTCCATATTTTCAGAATGGCGGGTGGATGTTATGAACACCATCTTCCATTTATCCCCCAGCAGATTTGGATCAAATTATATGCACTCTGTAGACCCAGTTTGGTGAAGATCTAGGCCCTATGGAGTGTTTTCTATCTATAGTGCTATCTATCAAGGGGAGAAGGAGGTGATTTTGTTGAGTCCACGGTTGATAATATTCAAATATTCAAATATTCAAATATTCTCACATTTCTTTTTGACAAAGAAGAATCCTGTATTGGCTAGGGACTAGGGTGGTTAAATGAAGCCATGCTGTAGCACTTTGGCAAAAAAGTTGTTCATGGCTTGGGTCTTAGGAGGGGAGAGGGAGGACAGACATCCTCGGAGGAGGGTGGTGCCCAGGAGGAGGCAAGTGGTCTGAGAGGCGGAAGGGTGCTGGCTCCTCTTTTACTGAGTACAATTGATAAGCCTTGTATTCCTGTGTGGGAGTTTGGTGAGGTTGAGGGTTTTCTTTGTCTGCACAGATTTACGGGGTGAAGTCAACTGAGGTTGCAGAGGCACCTGGCCCAGCAGTTCAGTCCCCAATTCAGCAGTGAACCAGACGACCAGGCGAAGTGAGGACTGTGAGTGGAGAGCCAGGGGTAACCCAAGGTGAGAGGAGTGTTGGGTGAGTCAATCAGGAGGAATTAGCTGGACTCACAGCATTGTCTGATGCTCATGTGCACATTCTGATGTCCGTCGATGGCTGTGATGGTGAAGGGGGTAAGAGGTGGGTTCAGGAGGGAGTCCAAGCTGCGCGTGCAGAGTCCAATCCAGAAAGAAGTCTGTTCTGCCGGAATCCATCAGAGCATGTATAGAGCTGACCAAGTGAGGAGGAGGACAGAGTGAGACAGCCAACGAGGGGCGGGGAAGAGGAGGGTCCCTTGTCTCTATCTAAGGGCACCGTTTTCCCAGACGCCGTGGGCATTTGATGCGTAGGTGGCTGACTGCTGCACAATAGTACATGAGGTTCTTCCCCAGCAGCATGGGATCTGGAGGCATTGGTGATGGGGTTTCTCTAGCCTGAAAGGGTACTGGAAACAGAATGGAGGGTCTGACTGATGACCTGGAGGGGCATTCCATAAGGGCATGTCGATACGGAGAGTCAGAGTGATGAGGCTTGAGGTCGGTGGAAGGGGGGAACGGGAAAGAAAAAAATGTCTGGGGCTGGTGAGGTCTTTGATTATGTTGGTTGCTTTACTGAAGGTAGTGAGAAGTCTAGACAGAGTCCATGGTTAGACTGGAGAAGCTGGGGTTGTTCTTGGAAACGAGAAGGTTGAGAGGGGATCTGATGGAGGCTGTTAAATTCTGAACCGGTCCAGACAGAATAGACAGTGTGAAGTTGTTTGAATTAGTGAAGGGGCCAAGAATCAGGGCAAATAATAAAGATACTAGGCAAAAATAAACAAATAAAACCTGAAAAATTATATTTTTATGCAATGAATGGTTAGGATCCAGACACACTGCTGAAGGTAGAGTTGGAGGGATATTCAACTGTGACATTGAAAGGAGCTGCATAAGTACTTGAAAGGAAATAATTTGCAGGGCTATGGGGAGAAAGAAAAGAAGGGGGTGCAGCCAGATTATTTCTCTTATATGCATTTGATGGACAGGCGAATATGAGTTCAATCTGATGCAAGAAAACCACTTAATATAAGGATGGTGACAGAACAAGCAACAGCGCCCCATTTAATTAAGTAAATGGAACTGATACATGGCTCCTGTGAGATGATTCTAGTGGTTTTCTTATATTATCAGCTTTATGTGTGTAAGTTGTTATTCTTACCAATGATCTAAATGCTAATCTGCCATTTGCAGAGACTCAGCAGGCTTAAAGCCACAGGTAATGCACCAATATTGCATAAAGGTTAGTGAGACTAATATTGCATAAAGGAAGGTAAGTTTCCCAACAAACTGTATGTTAAACTGAAGTCAACAGCATATTTCTTCTTGCCGGTAACAGAATGCTAGTCCCAATTAGCAACTTCTAAGACTTGCTGCCAGATATTTTGAGGAAGATGCAAGACTGCTGAGTGAATTTCAGTTCTTGGAGGCAAGGAGGAGGCAAGAGCAGGAAAGCATATGTAATTCTTAGAAAAGAATCTAATTATAATGTTGTGGCTGAGGAAACATGTGATGAGGTTTTAGAAAAAAGGAAATGTTAACTGCTTTCATTGAATTGCAGAAATCGTTTCAAATGGAAATAATGAGTCTTAATGGAAGGGTTGACTTTTGCAGAAATTAATTGAAATAAATCTTAGTTTAGGTTAGCATTTTGTTGCTAATCCGCCATCATATGGCTGCATAATGATTAGCGCGACGCTATTACAGCTCAGGGCATTGGAGGTTGGAGTTCAATTCCATCGTCACTTGTAAGAGGTCTATTTATTCTCTCTGGGGAGTGCGTGGGTTTCGTCCGGGTGCTCCCATTTTCAAAGGCGTACCGATTGACAAGTTAATTGGTCATTGTAAAGTGTCCCGTGGTTAGGCTAGGGTTAGATCGGTGGGTTGCTGGGTGATGTGGCTCAAAGGGCCAGAAGGGGCTGTTCTGCATTGTATTACAATAAATAAAATAAATACTTAAGAGCAGGAGATACAAAGGGTGACAATATATTTCTTAATCCTCTGTATGAACAAAAGGACCCATGACTTCTTAATCTATACATTAATGATTTAACTCAGTGTTAAAGAGAAATAGTTGTCAGCTGCCAGTGACAAATGGTACTGCAGTAAGCATACTGCAGTACACAGACACTATGATCTGTGGCACATCAATCTGACATTGTCATCCACTAAATAAACTGAAATAACGTCACATGAAATGGGAACTAAAATGAATCAGAATGAAGCAATAATAGTGAAAGCAAAATAACTTGAGCTGATTAAAATTGACCTTGTATGCGAATAGTCCAAAGCTGATTTTCCACCCTTGAAATAAAGCCTTATCAACCATATGTTAGTTTTGTGGGTAATTATTTTCTTTGCAGCAAGGTTTGGAAATGATTAGGAATGGCTAGCATCTTCATTCCTGTGGTTTGGGCTCATCTCCTAGAAGGCAGTTGATATCTAGAAAAATATCAATATTGGCAGCTTTGATAAAAACAGTGTTCTTAGACAAATGGTGATGCTTCTGGACCTTTCCCAAAGCCATCTATTAGAGAAGAATCTGAAAAGCTATCCCTTCGAGTGACGACTGATGCAAGAACATAGAACATCAGTCTGACAGCCTTAAAGCTGCATGTTGAAAGATCACCCTGGGCATATTGTGAAAGGCTGAGACATGCAGTGCATCAAAATAAAATGGGAAACCAATAGTAAAGCACTGCTGGGTTTGGGGGATAATTTTATCGAAACACTGCAGTGTCGTGTGAAGATGTTTCCACACCACACCAAAGCAACATATTATGTAATTTTTGACCCACAATAAATAGGGAATCTCTGATATTTCCATCTCAGGATCAGGTATCTCTTTAAAATAAACTTCTGTGTTGTTTATTGCTTGTTGCCATGCCCTTGCATTTGGTAGAACTCACAGGCTTTGAAGAACTTGAGAACTTAAGAACATAAGGCCGTAAGACATAAGAGCAGAATTAGGCCATTCAACGCTTGAGTCTGCTCTGCCATTCCATCATGGCTGATTTATTTTCCCTCCTAACCCCATTCTCCTGCCTTCCCCATGTAATCCTTGACACCCTTACTAATGAAGAACGTATCATCTCCACTTTAAATATACCCAATGTTTTGGCCTCCAAAGTCATCTGTGGCAATGAATTCCTTCTGGCAAAATAAATCCCTTCTCATCTCTGTTCTAATGGGATGTCCTTATATTCAGAGGTTGCACCCTCCAGACCTAGAATCCCCTACTATTGGAAATATCCTCTCAATGTTCACCCTGTTTAGGCCTTTCAATATTCGATAGGGTTCAATGATATCCCCATTATTCTTCTAAACTCCAGTGAGTACAGGTCCACAACAATCAAATGTTCCTGGATCCATTCTCGTGACCCTCCTCTGGAACTCCTCCAATGCCAACATATCCTTTCTTAGATAAGGGACCCAAAGGTGCTCACAGTACTCCAACCCAAAATGCTGGAGGAACTCAGCAGTCCAGACAGCATCTATGGAACATTGCAGGCTGAGTCCATTCCTCAGGACTTGAGGAATGTCCTGTGTGTGTTGTTTGGATTTCTAGCACCTGCAGATTTCTCCTGTTTGTCACAGTACTCCAAGTGCGGTCTGACCAATGTCTTATAAAGCCTTACATCCTTGCTTTTATATCTACGTCCTCTCGAAATGAATGCAAACATTGCATTTGCCCTCCTTACCACTAACTCGCAATTTAACCTTTAGGGAATCCTGTTCAAGGACTCTCAAGTCCCTTTGCACTTCTGATTTTTGAATTCTATCCCTGTTTAGCCAACCGTCTGTGCCTTTATTCCTCCTACCAAAGTGCAGACTATACAATTTTCTACACTCTTTTCTACCTGTCATTTCTTTGTCCAATCTCAGATTGGAAGAAGTTGTTCCTGAATCATTGAATGTGTGTCTTCAGGTTCCTGTATCTCCTCTCTGATGGTAGTAATGAATAGAGGACATATCCTGGCTGGTGGGGTCCTTAATGATGGATGCCACCTTTTTGAGGCATTTTGAAGACATCCTTGATGCTGGGGAGGCTGGTGCCCATGATGAAACTGGCTGAGTTTACAAACTTCAGCAGCTTTTTCTGATCCTGTGCAGTGGTCCCACCATAGTAGATAGTGATGCAGCCAGTCAGAATGCTCTCCATGGTGCATCTGTAGAAATTTGCTAGAGTCTTTCATGACATACCAAAGCCTCCATTGTGCCTTCTTTGTAATTGCATCAGTACGACGGGCCCAGGATAGATCTTCAGAGATGTTGACACCTGGGAACTTGAAATGGCTCACCCTTTCTGTTGCTGATTGCTTGATGAGGACTGGTGTGTGTTCCCCCGAATTACCCTTCCTGAAGTCCACAATCAATTACTTGGTCTTACTGACAAGGTTACTGCAGCGATACCACTCACTGATCTAGCTCATTCCTGGTTGCCTCCTCGACATCATCTGAAATTCTGCCAACAATTGTGTCATCAGTGAATTTATAGATGGCATTTGTGCCATAGAAATTCACTTATTGATCACTATCTGGTGCCATTTATCAGGATAAGCCTGAGTATTGTTGAGGCCTTATCTTACTTAGACAGAAGTTGTTTCAATCTCTGAGTCTTGCTTCTGTCTGGGCAGAGGATGATTAATCCATCCATCAATGCATAAACAGTAATATCTCTTTGCATCTTCTCTCGGCTTGATCCACTGGATTCTACTCTATGTGGCCAAAGGCCATGTTGCAAAATTGCTAAATTGCTCACAGCTCAGAAAAAAAAAATCCTCCTCCAGAATCAATCAGAAAGCAATGCCAAATTGATCCAGGCAGCAAAACCTGGGTTTGAGCACATTAGCTAAAGGTTATACCACTATACATGTCTATCAACTGTAATGCCTTCAGTGCAAGAGAACTCCATTTTTGTTGTTGGAGCCCAGAGTGGAGTCAGGAGGTAGGAATAAATAACATTATAAATTTATGGCAGAGAGTGATATAAAAACAACAGTTATGTAATCTAATTTCACGACCATAAGATGTAACCTATTTCTTTGAATGGACTTGTTCTGTTGTCAATTTGCAAAATATGTAGTAAATACACCTTTAGGTCACCAGTAATGGAGAACATCATTCCTGTTTGATTCCATAGACCTCAGTAGTTGAGGCTGCTTGTGGAGCATTCCCTCTCTAGAAGGAAAATTTAGTCATAAAGTCAAAACTAATAAAAAATATAATGTCAGATAGATCTTAGAGCACTTCTAGTTAACTCAAATAATGAAGGGATGAGGTAGCAGCTCTTTCAGGAGGTAATGATGCATGTAAGTATTATGGTTAAATTGAGAAACTATGCAGGACTAAATCTTTAAATCCTATTATCATCAAAGCAAGGTTTAGTTGAGGAATGTGATAAAGATACTCATTACAATTATGGACTGTGCAAGATTTAATTGTAGATGATTATACATTTGTTTTTATGTTTCTCTTGCTTTCATTGCTATTGTTGATGAAAAACTATATGCAGTTAACAAGAATTGTGTTAACATATCATGAGAGTGAAGTTTAATTCACTTGTAAATGTTTTGAATACAAAGATTATATTAACCCTAAACTAAACTTCAACATTATTTGATCAGCTATATCAAAATTATGTTACTTTAGCTGGAAGTAGATTGCCATCATCTCACTTATTAGATGGAAGCCATACAATGTAATGAAGTGAATTAAAATAAAGTAAACAATCTTCAGTTATATTATATGTGATAAGATTGGCTGTCAGTGGAGTAATATGTAACTGGGAAATTATACAGCCACTAGGTTGAAATTACACTGAGTTGTATCTAGTATATAGTGCTGAAACAGGTCATTAGAAGACTGCTGATTTCAACCAGAGCTTATGCTTCACTTATTCTTTGCCTCCTCTATGGGCAAAAGAGTGGTGCAGCTTGTGGAGTTTAATCCTCATTTTAGGTGCTGTCTGTGTGGACTATGCATGAACACGTGGGTTTCCTTAAGGCTGTTCCAGATTCCCTCCATATGCTAAACAAGGGTCAGGTTTGTGGGTTTATCAGTCAGTGTAAGTTGACCCGAGTGTGTAGCTGAGAAGTAAAATCTTGGGCATTGATGAGAGTGTGGGGAGTATTAAAATGAAGTTTAATTTAGGATTAGTATAAGTGGGAATGAATCAGAAACAGAATTAGGATTACTGTGATTGACATAAGTCATGAAATATGGTGTTTTGTAGCTACAGTATAGTGCAGGCATAACTATTTATTATAAATTACAATAAAAATAAATAATTAAACAGTGCAAAAGAGGGATAGAGAAGTAATTTTCATGGTCCATTCAATAGAGGGGAAGAAGCTGTTCCTAAAATGTTGAATGTGGTCTTCAGGTTTCTGTACCTCCTCCCTGATGGTAGTAATGAGGAGAGGGCACAATGCTAGACACTGCCTTCTTGAGGCACTGTATTTTGAAGATATCCTCAATGGGGGGATGGAGCGGGCTCAGTCTGAAGCCTTTTACAATCCTGTGCTTTGCGACCTCCATACCAGATGGTGACTCAAGTCAGAATGCTCTCCACAGTACATCTGTAGAAATTTGCTGGAGTCTTCAGTATCATACCAAATCTCTTCGAAACTGCTCATGAAGTGTCAGCTGCTGGCATGATTGCATCAGTATGGTGGTCCCATGATAGATTCTTTGAAACATTGACACCCAGGAAGCTGATCGCCCTTTCCACCATTGACCCTCGGTGAGGATTGGTGTGTGTTCTCCCAACGTCTTCTTCCAGAAGTCTGCAATCAGCTCTTGGTCTTGCTGAGGTTGAGTATAAGGTTGGTGTGACACCACTTAACCAGCCTATCAATTTCTCTCCTGTAAGCTTCCTCGTTACTATCTGAAATTCTGCCAACGAAGTGGTGCCATTGGTGATTTTATAAATGGTGGTTGAGCTATGCCTAGCCACACAGTGATGAGTGTAGAGAGAATAGAACAGTGGGCTAAGCACACATTCTTGAGGTACACCTGGGTTGATTACCAGCAAGGAGGAAACATTATCACCAATCTGTCAATCTGTTACTGACTGGCCTCCTGATGAGGTAGTCTAATTGCAGAGGGAGGTACAAAGGTCCAGGTTTTTAAGCTTGTTGATTAGTACTGAGGATATGATGAAGTGAATGCTGAGCTCTAACTGATAAACAGCAGCCTGATGTTCTTGTCCAGGGGATCTAAAGCCCAGTGAGATTGCATTCTCCATGGTCCACCTCTCATCACAATAGATGAGAGGACAACTTGGTGATAATCATTGAGGCCTTGCTTTCTTGGGCACCTTTTGAAGCAGGTAAGAACCTCCAACAACATCAGTGAGAGATTGAAGATAGCCTGGGCCTGACACGTACAAGGGTTCACCTTCTTAAAGGATGTTCTGACATTAGCCTCAGGGATGAATCACAAGGTCGCCAGATACTGTAGGGATTCTCACAGGTATAATTTTATTCTCCCTTTCAAAGCATGTATTAAAAATGTTGGGCTCATCGGGAACTAGTTCAAATGCATTGAGTTAAAGGGTCTGTTTCCATGTTATATTACTCAATTACTCCATGATTGTACCTCCCTTGTCTTTGTGGAGGAGCATCCAACAGCTGAAACAACCTTTGAATTCCCCTTTTATTTATTGTTGACAACACCTGGTTCTGGATTCTCACACACACACACACACACACACTCTCACACACACACACACACACACACACACACACACACACACAAAATTCTCTACAGTCTCCTCATCATGCTTCATGAATTAAAAACATTCCTTCTAAAGAATTCAGAAAAACAGGAGCAGGAGCAGGCCACTCCACCCCTCCACCCCTATTTAATATGAGCATGGATGCAGTACCCCAAGCTCAGCTCCTTTTCTGTGTCATTTCCCCATAATCCTCAAGTCATTGATCTGTCTCAAGTGGAAACAAATCATTCCTCGATCCTTTCCCAGACAAGACTGCTGGACAGTTTAGTTTTTATAGATAAATGCATCTTTTCATTTCTGGTGTCACTTCTGTGAACCTTATTTTAAATTCTCTCTCTTTTTCATCTACAGTATCTGTAACCTGATGTCCAGAATGTGCACCATATATCATGCTAGGCCATTCTGTAAACATATTGTGGCGAGCATTTTTGTCCTTAATGACAGACGAGGAAGCTTGTTGACTCAACAACCATTTTATTGTGATAAACACAAAATAGACTGGAAACCATGACCCAGAGAGTGAACCCAACCAGCCTCATACAGACAGGGAGGTGACCACCACACAGCCCGGTTATAGTTAAGGGGGTCCACAAACACACAAGCAAATATCTGTATAACCCAAGCTAAAATGTAACAATAAACGAACTGGAGAACTGGAACTTCCCACCATAATCCCACAAAAGCATTTTAACACAAGAACAATAAACAGTGCTGGTTATTAGAAATGCAGGGGCGGGTTGTCGACCATGAGCACCCCTCCCCCCCACCCCAGAGCATCACAATATTAATCCTTTCCTGCATTTCGTCACGTACTGTTTCTGACAGAATTCTTTCTCATTTTGGAAACAAAACTAAACCAAACTGTGTTCCTGATACCATTTCTGTTTACTTTCTGTTCAAAAGTAAACTCTGATCTTTGTGGAACACCATTTCTAATTTGTCAACAGTTTGAGTAGCTTTCTTTAACTCTTAAATCTCTGTTTTCTGTTTGGTAGTTAGCTAGGTATCCACTCTACTCTCTCTCCTCTTGATTCAATATGTTATTCAGGTCATATTGTGATATTTCATACAAGGCCTTTTATGAAATTCAGCCTACCACCGTTGCCTACCTGTATCTATATCCACAGGTTTAGTACATTTTTAGTACATTGTATCCTACATTGATATACATTAATATACATTATCCTACATTGATATACATTAATCCTACATTAATATCCTAAGTGATATTACAATATTGCAATGTATTAATTTAAATAAATAAATGCAAAGACAATACTCATGTTAAAGAGACTAGTGGAGAGAGCTAAAATAATGCATAGGGGATTATAATGTAAATACGTATTTTAGAGTGGACAACTCAATTGTTTCTTATTTTAAAGAGTAAACTTAATACAATATAAATGAAACAACCACCAGGATATATAGAAAGTAGCCACCATTTTATTTTGAGAGCAGCACAGAGATACCAGATGGAGTATATATGAGAAGTAAGATGAATAGTTTCTGCATTGCATGGAAAAATCAAAGTGTGTTAGTTTGCAATTAACAGTGGAAGTACATATGCCATCGACACAGTGCTAAATAGAAATAAACTGAACACTCCTAGACTGTTTCAATGACTTTGTGGTTGATGATTTATATTGTGTGGTTAACTCTTTTTTTTTTGCTGTTTCTGCAATTTGCTCCTTTTTTGTGTGTGTTGGGTGTTTAATGTTTTCTTTGAGTGGGTTCCATGGCGTTTCGTTGTTTCGTGGCTGTCTGTGGGAGGACGAATCTCAGTGCTGTATACTGCATCCATACTTTGATAATAAATGTACTTTGAATCTTTGGTTACTAAAGAATTTCCAGCTGAGGATCTGAAAGCCATTGACCAAGGTTGATTGTTATAACAGAGGAGATAACCTTGCAGAAGAGCAGTACAATGAACTAAAAATACATTACATAGCTTGAAAGGGCATATTAATGATCAAAAGGAGATTTTCACAATCTCATGGGATTCTGGCACTGTTTAAATTCACTTTATTTTCTTCCCAATGACTATTACTCTACATTATTATCTGTGCAAATCACCATGCATCTACCTGTCAAATGGATTATAGATTGACAGTGAAAGTAGACAATGTATTTTTGGTACAACTGAGGAATAAATTATTTTTAAATTCAGTGATCTGCTATAAAATTAAATAGAATGAAGCATGAGCAGACTGGAGAGAGACTTTCACTATTATCTTATAAACACTGACAACTCAGCTTCACAATTTCCAGTAGTTTTCTACAAAATATTCCTGTAATGATCCTTCAGTCAGTAATACTGTGGTAGAGATTGATTCGCACATGAAGAATATGAAGCACCCTGATGGCCACTCTCTGCACAAAGCTGGTCTGAAAACAGTATAAATCCTGCACCACAGAACCAAAACATCCTGTCCTATAAATAACCCGCAGCCTGCAGTGATTTCACAGCAGTCTAATCTCAGCATTTAAATGACTGTTAAAAACATTTGCAGTTTATAACCTATTTGAAATTCTTTCATGAAATAATTGTCTCCTGTCTCTTTCGGGTGTCCATTATTCTCCTTGTTGCCATGCATGAGATGCCAAAGATAATAATATTCCTAGAGCAGAATATTAGTTGCATGATTTCCACCATAATTAAGTTATGAGGAATAAGAATTCTTTGTGGAATATCGTTAGATTTCATCATTTCACAAGTTGGTGTGGCGCTTTACAGTGCCAACAATTGGGATGCATTTTTCCACCACTGCCTGTAAGGAGTTTGCCTGTTCTCCCCGTGACCGCGTGGATTTCCTCTGAATGTCCCAGCTTTCTCCCACATTCCCAGGACGTACGTGTTAGCAAGTTGTGGGCATGCTATGTTTGTGCCAGAAGGGTGGCGACACTTGCAAGTTGCCTCCAGCACATCCTCGGACTGCATTTCACTGCATGTTTCAATGTGCGTGTGACAAATAAAGCAGATTTATAAAGCTTATCTTTGTCTTTGTCAGTGACCTGGATCATTTAGAGCATCATGTGCTCTAAGACTTCACCTACAGTGCATGTCAAACTCTACCGAAGGATTGGGATAGGGAATTTCATCCAGTTGTTCAACAACTTGGGGAAGGGGGGTGGGGAGTGAAAGATTATGATAGTCTACAGCTTCCCTAATATTCTCAGGCGAATATTTCAAGCAGTAGCAATCATTAAGCTTTCTATCAAATTTGTTTATGCACAGTCAATGAATGTTGTTTCTTTCCAAGTCGACGTTTCTTTTTTAAAGAGTTTTTCAGTTGTGACACAGAGGTTTCTGTATACCCAGGTATTGTCAGAGCCAGATTATTCTGAGGTCAAAATTGTGCAATGAACCATTGAAAAATAATTTTAAAAAAAATCATTCTGAGCCATAATTGCATTTGATCTCGTCTATCAAGCCCGAGGCAGAGGAAGCAAGCCCACTGTACACCTGATCGAGTGGGCTGATGCTTGGCCATTTCTCATGAGGGTGGGGTGTTGGTTCAATTCTCTACATGAAACTGAAGTGTCCTCTGAGTGGAGAAGGTCACCAGCATGGTTGCTGAATGGTCAAGAGATGTTGAGATAAGTCAGGTTTGTGTGAGGTAAGGGTATTGAAATCAAAGGGATCAGCAGGCCAGGCAGCATCTATGGAGAGGAATAAAGAGCCAACGTTCTGGGTGGAGAGCCGATGAACGGTCTTGGCCCAAAATGTCGGCCTTTACCCCTCTCCGTCGATGTTGCCTGACCTGCTGAGTTCCTCCAGCATTTTGTATGTGTTTCTCTGGATTTCCAGCATCTGCAGAATCTCGAGTGTTTTTGGTAGCTGGGGTTGTGGGAGCTTGCTGTGCACAAGCTGGCTGCTAGGATTACTGCTTTACTAAAGTGACCATAATTTGAAAGTTCTCCATTGGATGTAAAGCAATTAGGAATGGCATAAAATGGATTTTTTTTAAAATTCATGGATTTCATAATCACCTTCATTTACAATTAATCCTTGCCAGCACATATTTTAATAATTGCGCTCCACCCAAATCTGCATATGCTATTCCCTCTGTTGTCACTCAGCCAGGCAGCTGTAATTAATGCTTTGTACATAACTACTCAAAATCATAACCCTAAAAAGCCAACAGCTCTTCATGGGAACTTACTTCCAAAATGATGTAACAGTTTGAGAATATACCCCATTGGCAACTAAGAGAGAGTACAGTGTCTCTTCCTTCCAGTCAGCTAAATTGCCTTCCTTCATTTCCGTTCTTAAGATGTGCAACACCTCCAGCAAATGAGATCACAACTTAGAAGCACAGGAATGGTAGAGCAGACTTGATGGGCCGAATGGCTTAATTCTCCTCCTATGTCTTATTGTCTTAAGGGATTTTCCTCCATTCGGAGGAAACTCATCTATCCTATATTCTTATGTACTTATATGTGCTTTTATATATTAACAGAAGTTGCATGGCTGTAGATTCCAGCTCCATAGTGGAAGAGAGGCTCAGAGATAACACTCTTATGAAATTCGACACGTGATTTGTTTCCAGTGTGAAAATACAAATTCAAGACAGAAACTGCTCCTAAGGATGAGGCAGCCAAGTTTCAGACAGCAATTACTTCTTAAATCAAGTTGCATGGAATTCAAGTTCAATTACTTGTGCTGCTAATATCCATCTCTGTGGTTGAATTCCAGCACGAACTGAAAGTAATTAAAATCTTTAATAACTGCTTGTGTTCACCTTGCCTATCGTGCCTCTGCCTAGTAGTTCTTCACACCAATTCAATCTTCCCTCTCAGCTGTGAGAAATCAGAAATCCAAACGCTATGATTAATGATCAGCTTGGAATGGGAATAAAAACCATCAGCTTTCCGGTTAGCATTTCATCTCAACCATCAGAGCTGGATCTATTGAAGTCTGATGTGAGTGTTATTAACCTGTGAACTTAGCTCCTAAAATGTACTTTCTATAATTAATTTGGATGTGTGATTAAACAAATGAAATTGCCAGCCGCTGATGATGGTGGACCTCTTTTTCATTGTCCAGATAGCTCTGTGGCAGCTATATATATAAATCTGGATTAGCAGTAGTTTGGGGTATTTGTAATCCAGAAGATACCTGCTACTATTTATTGGATTGAACGTGGATTGAGGCAACCATTTAAGGCTCACTGTAACCGATCCCTGCTGAAGTTCAATTTGCATTTTTTTCATTTGCTTTGCAGCAAAGCAAACCTCTGGTAACAATGCCTCCCTGCCCAGGCCTCATTCCAATCTAATTCAGGTTAATCGGATATCATTTTCTTTGCTTATCTCGGTTTGCATTGGATTATGGTTTGGATGACTCTGGTTATGTCAGAAGTAGGATGTTAGCTCCAGGTATAGGAAATACAGCACAGAAACAGGACCTTCGGCCCACAAGGTCTGTGCCGTCCATGATACCCAATAAAACTAATCCCATCTGTCTGCAGGTAATTCATATCCTTCCAATCCCTTCATGTTCATGTGACTGTTTAAATATCACAATGTTGTTTGCCACCACCATCCCTAGCTGAGTGTTCCAGACACCAATCACTTACTGTGTTAAAAAAAACTTTTCATTTTTACTTCACCATATGCTCACTTGTCATTTTAATTGTTTACCAGAGAGCAATAACATAAACAATTGGTGGGGACTTAACTAAAACAATGCATCATTTACTTGTAATGAAAATATGTATTAGAATCCTACCACAGAGAGGTTCCAACTAATCCAGTGTTATCTCTCTCTCACTGATAGTTCATTGACCAACCCCCTTTCTGACTTTATTTACCTATGCTTAGTGTGAGCGATACACGCTATAACAAACCTATCAACGATTAAAATAAGCAACACGCACAAAATGTTGGTGGAACACAGCAGGCCAGGCAGCATCTATAGGGAGAAGTACAGTCGACGTTTCGAGCCGAGGCCTACTTCTCCCTATAGATGCTGCCTGGCCTGCTGCGTTCCACCAGCATTTTGTGTGTGTTGCTTGAATTTCCAGCATCTGCAGATTTCCTCGTGTTAACAATTAAAATAAAGTTTGTTTTGAATTAAGATAGTTTAAGATAATGATTTTTAGAGGTTAGCTTTATTTTGCACACGTATATCAAGACATACAGTGAAATGCGTTGCTGGCATCATACCAAATCAGCCAGTATCATGTTGGGCAGCCCACAAATGTTGCGATGCTTTCAGTGCCGCCATAGCATGCCCGCACCTCACTAAACCTAACTGTACATTTTTGGAGTGTGGGAGGAAACCAAAGTACCTGGGAAACCCTCATGAACACGGGAGAACAGGTGGCAGCAGGTATTGAACTCCTATCTTACAGGTTAACATTGCACTAATAGAGACACTGTCATGTTGCTAAATGAAATGTCTAGGTTTTCCCTTTGACGGATAGTTTAAGGGTGGAGTGACCTCTTCGCCACTGAATCCACTCCTGTAAACAGAATCTCCAGACTCTAATAGGTGAAACTGCTGACCATTGATGGACTGATATTCATAAAGGAACCTCAGACACAGTAACACTTTACAAACACTGCAGCAGATTAATGGAACCATGCACTATTTGCATTTGTGTCACAGGGTGTGAATGTCAGCAGTGAGCTCCACCTGTCTTGTAATTTCACGTGGCCCCATTACGTTGTTGACTCACTTTCTTGGGTGAGTCATTAACCTTGACTGCACGGAATATCCTTGCTGACCAAATAGCCTCTGTGAAACTGGAAATAAAGGCAGCAAATGTCGTAAATTTCATAGGTCAGGGGTACAAGTTGAAAGAGAAGCAGAATTTAGCGGTTCAGCTCGAAGAGCCTTCAGCTGCATAGGGGAAGAGAAAAATCGTCAGACTTAAGTAGCAGGGAGGATGGAGGTAGAGAACATCAAACAGTATGAACATTTCTGTTAAGGTGCAGTTGCTGTTAGTGAGGCAATCCCTTTACTTACAAAGCCAGGGTGACAGGTTAATGAGGGAGCGAGAGGGAAAGCGATCAAACAGACATATAAAAGCTGGGTGGAGAAGCTGGAAATGTCCAGCCGATCAGTCAGAGTCCACAAGCACCAAGATACAATTACAGATGGGTAATTGTAACTGTCTGTTCTGATGCAAGCAGACGAACCAAGCTGTCTCTGCAGCAGGTTCCTCAAGTATACAACATTGCTCATTCTATCATCAATTGTCATCACCATCTGTGCTTCCTGCTGGGTTAAGAGAGATTAATTTACATAAAATTGATGAGATCTGGCCAATATCACCACAGATATATGTGGTGATATTGGCTCAAGCAGGGTGGTAAATGCAGGGGTGGGATTTTAGAAGAAACACTTTCAGAGCAATTCCATTGTATCTATTATACTGCTCAAGACCTTAGTAAGGGTGCTCAAAAGAAAGAATCATCCCATGAATTTTCAATTGCACAGAATCGCATTATTAATCCTTTATTGAAAATTGTACAAAACTATCACATGACATTCTCCAGAATTCACTCTTGGAAGATGACGCTCACATAAGTGCCACAACAAAGAAGGCATAACATCTCCAATGCCTTAGAAGTTTGTGCAGATTTGCACGGCATCTAAAACTTTGACAGCCTTCTATAGATGCACAGTGGAGAATATCCTAACTAGTTGCACCATAACCTGTTATGGGAACTCCAATACCCCTGAATGCAAAAGCCTATAGAAAGTGGTGGATTCAGTCCAGTCCATCAGAGGCAAACCCTCCCCACTATTGAGCACATCTACACAAAGTGCTGTCGCAGGAAAGCAGCGTCCATCATCAATGATCCTCAATATTGAAGTCATGCTTTCTTCTAATTGTTTCCATCAGCAACTTATGGGATCTCAGTATTATTTATTTATTTGCTTTTTTTTATTTGCACAGTTTGTCTTCTTTTGCATGTTGGTCTTTGTGAATCAGTCTTTGTGTATAGTTTGTGTATATTGTATTTCTCTCTTCCACTTTGAATGTCTGCAAGAAAATAAATCTCATATGGTGACATATAAGTACTTGGATAATAAATTGACTTTGAAATTTGAACTTCGGGAGGTCACACAATTGAGAAAATGGTTTCCGACTTCATGTTGTAATCATGTGCATATCCAGCAGAGGGAGCATTACACCAGGCGATAGCAGTACTTCTTTGGGGAATGAAGGACAAACACTCCTGTTGCTGCAGGTTTCAAATAAAAACAGAAAATGCTGGGAATACTCAGTTGTTCATCTCTCGCCATGAAAGCAACCTAAGCTGCTGAGTACTTTCTGACTTTTTTTATTTGTCATTTACTGAATAGTTAGCTAAATAGATGAAGAAAGTAATGGCACGCTCAAAATGGGCAATATAGTAATCCCAGAAGGCATAGATTTAAGGTTAGCAGTAGGAGGTTAAGAAGAGATTAGAGGAGGAAATTCTTTTTCATCAGATTGTGGTTGAAATCTGAAGTGCTGTGCCTGAGGGGATGGTGGAGGCAAGTACACTCACAATATTGAGGAAATGTTTACAAGAAAACCTGAAATGTCAAGGCAGCAAAGGCTAAGAGGTAAATATTGGAAAATGGGTTTAGTTGGAGAAGTTATTTGATGGCCAGCACTGTAGGTGGCCCACAGGGTCTGTTTTCATATGCTGTCTGACTCTGTGACTGAATAACCACCTTCACCAAGGATTGACTTTTTGAAAGAGAGTGCAACCAATGTGCTACAATGCACTATTGCCACAGTGTG